>NC_139995.1:43224637-43705361 GCF_964263955.1 Coregonus lavaretus | reverse complement strand
GAGATGAACGTACTTTGGTGCGAAAAGTGCAAATCAATCCCAGAACAACAGCAAAGGACCTTGTGAAGATACTGAAGGAAACAGGTACAAAAGTATCTATATCCACAGTAAAACGAGTCCTATATCGACATAACCTGAAAGGCCGCTCAGCAAGGAAGAAGCCACTGCTCCAAAACTGCCATAAAAAAGCCAGACTACGGTTTGCAACTGCACATGGGGACAAAGATCATACATTTTGGAGAAATGTCCTCTGGTCTGATGAAACAAAAATAGAACTGTTTGGCCATAATGACCATCGTTATGTTTGGAGGAAAAAGGGGGTACTTGCAAGCCGAAGAACATCATCCCAAATGTGAAGCACGGGGGTGTCACGAACGTCTACTAAGTGAGTGGACCAAGGCGCAGCGTGCGATACGAACATGACTTTATTTAATTAAAGTACTCAATACGAAAACAACAAACAATGACGAATCGTGAAGTCCTCAGTTACAATGACTGATACGGAACAAAAACCCACAAACACAAGGTGAAAACAGACATTATAAATATGGCTCCCAATCAGAGACAACGAGCCAAACAGCTGACACTCGTTACCTCTGATTGGGAGTCACTCATCCAAACAAAGAAATACAACCACATAGAACAACCCAACCAAACAGAACACAACGAAACGAACACACCCTGGCTCAACATACAAAGTCCCGGAGCCAGAGCGTGACAGTACCCCCCCCTAAAGGCGCGGACTGCGACCGCGCCTCAATAAGGGCTAAACAAGGGAGGGCTGGGTGGGCATACCTCCTCGGCGGTGGTTCTGGCTCCGGCCCTGATCCCCACCTCCTCTCCAACCCCCCAAAGTACCCCTGGTCCTGTCTAGCCCCGCTGGTCGGAGCCGGACTGACGACACGCGCCCCTGGCTTGGTGCGTGGAACAGGAACGGGCCTCACCGGACTGACGACTCCATTCCCTGGTTTGGTGCGAGTAGCAGGAACGAGCTGGACCAGGCTGACGACTCGCATCCCTGGTTTGGTGCGAGTAGCAGGAACGGGCTGGACCAGGCTGACGCCTCGCACCCCTGGCTTGGTGCGAGTAGCAGGAACGGGTTGGACCAGGCTGGCGACTCGCACCCCTGGTTTGGTGCGAGTGGCAGGAACAGGCCGGGTCGGGCTGGCGACGCACACCGTAGGCTTTGTGCGTGGAGCAGGGACAGGCCGGGCTGGGCTGGCGACGCACACCGTAGGCTTTGTGCGTGGAGCAGGAACAGGCCGGGCTGGGCTGGCGACGCACACCGTAGGCTTTGTGCGTGGAGCAGGGACAGGCCGGGCTGGACTGGCGACGCACCTCGTAGGCTTGGTGCGTGGAGCAGGGACAGGCCGGGCTGGGCTGTCGACGCACACCACTGACTTGGTGGGAATGGCAGGAACCGGCCGGGCTGGGCTGACGACGTGCACCCCTGACTTGGTGGGAATGGCAGGAACAGGCCGGGCTGGGCTGACGACGCGCACCACTGACTTGGTGGGAATGGCAGGAACAGGCCGGGCCGGGCTGTCGACGCACACCACAGACTTGGTGGGAATGGCAGGAACAGGCCGGGCTGGGCTGACGACGCGCACCACTGCCTTGGTGGGAATGGCAGGAACAGGCCGGACCGTACTGGGGACACACACCACTTGCCCCACGCAGGGATCAGGAACGGGCCGGACCGGACTGGTAACACACCCCAGTACCTCTCGCCGTGCCTCCACACTTTCCCTCTCCTCTGTGCCCAGTGGCCCCCCTAACCTGGCGGCCTTCTCTGCCAACGCTTTGCACCGCTCTAACCCGTACACCTGCTGCCCCGATGTCGTGAGCCCCCCCCTAAACATTTCCTGGGGGTCTCTCCTCCCCGTGGCCCAGGCCTCTCTCCCTCTTGCCAGACTCGCAATCATCTCCTCCCACGTCCATCCTCTCTCCTCGTCACGCTGCTTGATCTGGTTAAGGTGGGTTTTTCTGTCACGATCGTTGGTTAGAGAGGACCAAGGCGCAGCGTGTTGAGCGAACATACTTTAATAGTAAAGTGCAAACACGAATACAAAACAATAAACGATACGTAACGTCCTCAGACACAATGACTGATACGGAACAAAAACCCACAAACACAAGGTGAAAACAGACATTATAAATATGGCTCCCAATCAGAGACAACGAGCCAAACAGCTGACACTCGTTACCTCTGATTGGGAGTCACTCATCCAAACAAAGAAATACAACCACATAGAACAACCCAACCAAACAGAACACAACGAAACGAACACACCCTGGCTCAACATACAAAGTCCCGGAGCCAGAGCGTGACAGGGGGTGGCAGCCTCATGCTGTGGGGGTGCTTTGCTGCAGGAGGAACTGGTGCACTTCACAAAATATGTAGATGGCATCATGAGGAAGAAAGATTATGTGGATATATTGAAGCAACATCTCAAGACATCAGTTAGGAAGTTAAAGCTTGGTCGCAAATGGGTCTTCCAAATGGACAATGACCCCAAGCATACTTCCAAAGTTGTGGGAAAATGGCTTAAGGACAACAAAGTCAAGGTATTGGAGTGGCCATCACAAAGCCCTGACCTCAATCCTATAGAAAATGTGTAAGCAGAACTGAAAAAGTGTGTGCGAGAAAGGAGGCCTACAAACCTGACTCAGTTACACCATCTCTGTCAGGAGGAATGGGCCAAAATTCACCCAATTTATTGTGGGAAGCTTGTGGAAGGCTACCCGAAACGTTTGACCCATGTTAAACAATTTAAAGGCAATGCTACCAAATACTAATTGAGTGTATGTAAACTTCTGACCCACTGGGAATGTGATGAAAGTAATAAAAGCTTAAATAAATAATTCTCTCTACTATTATTCTGACATTTCACATTCTTAAAATAAAGTGGTGATCCTAACTGACCTAAGACAGGGAATTTTCACTAGGATTAAATGTCAGGAATTGTGAAAAACTGAGTTTAAATGTATTTGGCTAAGGTGTATGTAAACTTCCGACTTCAACTGTATGTAGAACAGTTACTTCATACATCTTCATTGTCTGCAACCCTCTTCTCAATCTAATGGCCATCAAATTGTCAAGTTCAGAGCTGGAGTGTCTGTAGATGAAGATACCTTTTATACACACACACACACCTGATGAATGGCCTTCCCTCTCCCTAGGGTTACTTTGGGGACCCATGGAACGTCTTTGACTTTGTCATCGTCATCGGCAGCGTTGTTGACGTCATCCTGAGTGAGGTCGATGTGAGTATTGTCATTGTGTAATGTTAACCTGAAATATGTAGGTATTGTCCATGTTATGTACTGTAATACTTACAGTCCCCACTGTTCCCAAAAGGTTGATGTATGCTAAACAGTTCAGGTAGACCCACTGGACATTTTTCTCCTCACATTTTAATTTTTTCCCCAATTGGTTTCGGTTATTGTTTATAAGAAGCAGGTTGGGGAAAAGCTACAGATATTTCACAATAAAAGCTCTGTCCTGTCGTCTGACTGTCTGGACTGTGTTTACACCCCTGTCTGACACCCACCCATCCACTTAGAGACCTACAGGCAATGCTCCCTTGTCAGCACTCGTCTCCAACAATAGCACTGAGGATGCGGTCAGTATTCGTCATGGGGTGACCTTCACACCACCACCCACCTATGCCACGGCTGCACCCTCACCCACCCGAACACTAGTCTCGAAAACCCGATCCTAGTCAACACAGTGACTAGGGTCTGGTTTAAATTATGGACTCTTTTGGCATAGAGGAAATACGTCACTGCCTACGTCATTACTTTATACGCTTGAATAAAAAAATTACCACTAACAAGCAAGATGGAGATCACAGAGGTTATTTTTAATGAGTGCATTTCGCAAGTGGCTAATTTGCATCAACTACCTTAATTAAAACCACTGCAAAGATTTTGCCTGCAAACTTTGGTTTTGAATTGAAACGTTCTGGCATGTCTGGCTCGTGATTTGTTGGGAGAGTCCCCAGTTAAATTTTCCTTATCAACATAGTTCCTCTATGCCAAAAGAGTCCACAATTTAAACCAGACCCTAGTCACTGTGTCGACTACCCAACCCCCCCCCCCCCCCCCCCCCCCCCCCCCCCCAATCCATTGTTAAGGGCAGAAAACAACCGCTGTTTTCTTGTTTCACCTCCCACCACCATGTGTCCAGGAATCTCCATCATTCCTGCTAGTAAGTAAGAGAGTGACATCCTTCTGTGGTTTTTACTGTGATTCCTGTACAAGGGACTGAGCCAACAGGTTTGGCATCAGGTTCTAGATTTAAAGCAGCATTTTACACTATCTTGCTTCAGAAAAGTAAAGGTAATTTTTGAAAACAAAAAGAGAGCTCAAGTTGCCATTACAGTAAACCTTCAGAAGACCCCATCAACCATTTTCACATCTTCACCCCTCAGCCATCATCCAGTCGTTTATTACAACGTTGTCCTTGGTCTTTTTTGTGCTCACATGCCTTCTCTCCTTCTCTCTCTCCCTCCATACCACAGTCTTTCATCTTCCATTTTCTCTTCCACCTTTGCTCCACGCATACCTCCATGTCTGGCTCCGCTCCCTTCGCCACTTCCTGTTCCACCACCTGTGTCTGACTTCACTTGCTGTGTTTCTGTCTTTTCCCCTCACAGGCAGCCCTGGCCTCCTCTGGAGGACTGTACTGTCTCCACGGCTGCGCTGTAATTATTCGCCCGTAGACACTGCAAGAACATTGCATGAAATCACATGAAACATTGCATGAAACGTGCACGCAACACTATATGAGCATTGTATGCTAATGGTACGAGACAATGCATGAACATTGCATAAAACATTGGAGGAAACTTTGCATGACACATTGCGTGAGCATTGCAAGTTCATTGACTGATCATCCATGTTTTCCTTAATTTTCTACATTTACAGCATGCTGACCCTTAAGGTGTTTTTACAATCTTAGGAACGACTTCAACATGATACAATCCTATAATTCTCTGAAGAAAATGCACCCATTGCTTGGCTCCTTCTGACACTAACCAGACTCCTACAGTACATGACTGCTTCAGATACCCTGTGAGAGGTGAGACCTGTGTCCTTACAGACTGCTGTGTTTTGCTGGCATGTTGCCCCTATTAAACTAAAACTGTGCTAATTAGAGTGACAACATCTTTAATCTTAGTTAGAGCTAAAGCCAAGACGAGCAGCATTTTCAGTAACTGTTTATTTATTTTGTGCTTTCAGGAGGTGAACCCAATGCAAGCCATAGCGGATTCTGAAAATGCCCGTGTGTCAGTCACCTTCTTCAGACTGTTCCGTGTGATGCGTCTAGTGAAACTGCTGAACCGTTCTGAGGGTATCCGGAATCTTCTGTGGACCTTCATCAAGTCCTTCCAGGTCAAAGTTCATTCCACTTCTGTTCCTTCCATTCTGTGAGATTCATGAAAATGTTGCCGTTCACAATTCCCAGGTTTTGATTGTTCAGTGTGTGTCAGTCTGACGACGGGATTGGTTGTTGTGTTGCAGGCTCTGCCCTACGTCGCCCTGCTCATCCTCATGCTGTTCTTCATCTACGCTGTTGTTGGGATGCAGGTACTGCACACACACACACACACACACACACACACACACACACACACACACACACACACACACACACACACACACACAGCACTCTCTGATGAGTTGTGTGTATGTCTCCTGCAGATATTTGGTAAGATAGCGCTGGTAGACGGGACTCACATCAACAGGAACAACAACTTCCAGACCTTCCCCCATGCTGTGCTGCTGCTCTTCAGGTGGGGGATCTGATCTATCAGTCCGCCTATCAGTCAGTGGCCATTATCTTCCATTGACTTTGTGGTCACTTTACACAGCAGACTTGTATAGCAAGAGACCGTTACACTCAGTAATTACATTTACAACACAAGGGCTGAAAACAAGTTGCAATCTCTCTCTCTGCACCACTCCCCTCTCTCCCTCTTCCTCCCTCTCTCTATCCCTCTTTCTCTCTCTCCCTCTCCCTCCAGGTGTGCGACAGGTGAGGCGTGGCAGGAAGTGATGTTGGCATGTCTGTATGGGAAGAGGTGTGACCCTAAGTCAGACTACCTGCCTGGGGAGGAGATGACCTGTGGAGCCAGCTTCGCTATCATCTACTTCATGAGCTTCTACATGCTCTGTGCCTTCCTGGTAAATGACGCACAAACATGCATACACAAACATTTGCATACACACACACTCGCATGCACACACACACATACACACACACACGCATACATACACAAATATACAGTATCAGTCAACATTTTGGACACACCTACTCATTCAAGGGTTTTTCTTTATTTTGACAATTTTTTACATTGTAGAATAATACTGAAGACATCAAAACTATGAAATAACAATATGGAATCATGTAGTAACCAAAAAAGTGTTAAACAAATCAAAATATATTTTATATTTGAGATTTTTCAAATAGCCACCCTTTGCCTTGATGACAGCTTTGCACACGCTTGGCATTCTCTCAACCAGCTTCACCTGGAATGATTTTCTAACAGTCTTGAAGGAGATCCCACATATGCTGAGCACTTGTTGGCTGCTTTTCCTTCACTCTGCGGTCCGACTCATCCCAAACCATCTCAATTGGGTTGAGGTCGGGGAATTGTTGAGGCCAGGTCATCTGATGCAGCACTCCATCACTCTCCTTCTTGGTAAAATAGCCCTTACACAGCCTGGAGGTGTGTTGGGTCATTGTCCTGTTGAAAAACAAATGATAGTCCCACTAAGCCCAAACCAGATGGGATGGCGTATCGCTGCAGAATGCTGTGGTAGCCATGCTGGTTAAGTGTGCCTTGAATTCTAAATAAATCACAGACAGTGTCACCTGCAAAGCACCCCCAAACCATAACACCTCCGCTTCCATGCTTGACGGTGGGAAATACACATGCGGAGATCATCCGTTCACCCACACTGCGTCTCACAAAGACACGGCGGTTGGAACCAAAAATCTCCAATTTGGACTCCAGACCAAAGGACAAATTTCCACCAGTCTAATGTCCATTGCTCGTGTTTCTTGGCCCAAGCAAGTCTCTTCTTATTATTGGTGTCCTTTAGTAGTGGTTTCTTTGCAGTAATTCAACCATGAAGGCCTGATTCACAGTCTCCTCTGAACAGTTGATGTTGAGATGTGTCAGTGACTTGAACTCTGTGAAGCATCTATTTGGGCTGCAATTTCTGAGGCTGGTAACTCTAATGAATTTATCCTCTGCAGCAGAGGTAACCATTCCTGTGGCGGTCCTCATGAGAGATAGTTTCATCATAGCGCTCGATGGTTTTTGCGACTGCACTTGAAGAAACGTTCAAAGTTCTTGAAATGTTCAGTATTGACTGACCTTCATGTCTTAAAGTAATGATGGACTGTCGTTTCTCTTTGCTTATTTGAGCTGTTATTTCCATAATATGGACTTGGTCTTTTACCAAATAGGGTTATCTTCTGTCACAACAGAACTGGTTGGCTCAAATACCACAAATTAACTTTTAAGAAGGCACACCTGTTTATTGAAATGCATTCCAGGTGACTACCTCATGAAGCTGGTTGAGAGAATGCCAAGAGTGTGCAAAGCTGTCATCAAGGCAAAGGGTGGCTATTAGAAGAATCTCAAATATAAAATATATTTTGATTTGTTTAACACTTTTTTGGTTACTACATGATTTCATATTTGTTATTTCATAGTTTTGATGTCTACACTATTATTCTACAATATAGAAAATAGTAAAAATATAGAAAAACCCTGGAATGACTAGGTGTGTCCAAACTTTTGACTGGTACTGTACATGCATACACACATACACACACACACACACACACACACACACACACACACACACACACACACACACACACACACACACACACACACACACACACACACACACACACACATACATGTACACATGCGCGCACACACACACAGTCACACAGTCACACACACACACGCATATGATTCTGTTGTCCTCCACAGATCATCAACCTGTTTGTGGCTGTCATCATGGACAACTTTGACTACCTGACCCGTGATTGGTCCATCCTCGGCCCTCATCACCTGGACGAGTTTAAGAAGATCTGGGCAGAGTACGACCCAGAGGCCAAGTAAGTGTGTGTTTGTATTTATTTTTTATAAAAATATAAGATCAGTCTTTTCTATTAGTTTTTTTTATCCTTTCAATGGATTACTGCCGTTAGCTGTTGTTTCCCTTCCTGTCCTGCAGGGGACGTATTAAGCACCTGGACGTGGTGACTCTGCTGCGTAGGATACAGCCTCCTCTGGGCTTTGGAAAGTTCTGCCCCCATAGAGTGGCCTGCAAGGTGAGAAACAAAGGAAGGGATATGTTTATTTACTCTGTGTGTTCATTTGACTTGTCTATTAATGCAGCAAACATATTTTTTTATGATGTCTTTATTTATTCTGCCTGCAGAGACTGGTGTCCATGAACATGCCACTCAATAGTGATGGAACGGTCACCTTTAACGCTACACTGTTCGCACTGGTCAGGACCGCACTGAAGATTAAGACTGAAGGTGTGTGTGTGTGTCAGTCAATTGCAGAGTACTGTACTTGTACTGGTATTTGGGCCAATTGAATGTTTAACATCTATATTCCCACCTCACTGTCGTTATCTCACTGGTCAGGTAACTTTGAGCAGGCCAATGAGGAGCTGAGGGCCATCATCAAGAAGATCTGGAAACGCACCAGTATGAAGCTGCTGGACCAGGTCATCCCACCAATCGGAGGTGAGTTCAAACATCCTATCGTAATCCTCAACTTTATGATCCCAAAACAAGTTGCCCATTCTAATTTGCTGCCATGTTTGATTGGTGTGTGTGTGTCAGATGATGAGGTGACCGTGGGGAAGTTCTACGCCACCTTCCTGATCCAGGACTACTTCAGGAAGTTGAAGAAGAGACAGGAGGAGTATTATGGCTTCCGCCCCACCAAGAAGAACGCCTCCAACGAGATACAGGTGAACCTCACAATGAGAAACCTGTAGGGCAATAAGCCATTAAATGTGATTGGCAAATCTCCTAGTTATGTTATTGATGTTTCATGTAATAATTCTGTAAACAACTCTTCATTTTCATCCCCTCACAATCTCTTTCTTTTTCTAACCCCTCCTTTCCTCTCTCTCTCTAACCCTCTCTCTCTGTCTCTCCCTCCACCCCAGGCGGGTCTGAGGAGCATTGAGGAGGAGGTGGCTCCAGAGTTGCAGAGAGCCATCTCGGGAGACCTGATGAACGAGGAGGAGATGGACAGAGCCATGGAGGATGCAGCGGAGGAAGGCATCTTCAGGGTGAGAGGAGTGGGGGGAGACAGGGAGGCTGTGGAAAGAGAGGAGGGAGGACAAGTTCAGAGTGAGAAGAAAGAACAAAACTCTCTTTAGTGAATGTTGTACCTTTCTGTGTGTTCCTGTGGCCAGCGGGCGGGCGGTCTGTTTGGGAACCACGTTGATTCCTTCACCATGGAGGAAGGAACCCATAACCCTAACGCTACACAGGTAATAATTTCATAATTTCATAATTTCAATAATTTCAGTGCTACCACTTACAGTATGTAACCTTCTTCAGACTCAAAGTGCTTTACATAGTACTGTATGGACCTTGAGTTTTTTCAGATCACATGGTCAGGAAAATCTCCTCTCCCCGTGGTGGTAACTCAGCCATCTGTGTCTCCATGTAGGTGACCAGCCAGCGGCCCCTGCAAATGAGCATGTCAGACGAGGGGGAGGCGACCAGCTCACCTGCCTACCATGCAAACGAGGACTTCTTCCCAACAAAGCCTAACAAAACCAACAACAACAATGTCAACAACAACGCCGGGGAGAGGTGAGTCTGCGCGTTCGTGCTCACGTTTGTATGTGTGTTTGTTTTCCTTACTTGAGAGGTCAAATGACACAGTAATAACAATCTGACTGACTCTTTGACCTTCTGTAGCTTTCCCTATGAGACAGATGACAGGGTACAGGTCTATACCATCTCAACCAGCAGAAGCCCCCGAGATACCACAGACTGGCATCTGCAGACAGTAGCTGGACCCAGCCAGGACCCTGAGACTCCCAGAGAGACCCCCAGCCCCCAGCAGGCCCAAGCACAGGCCCCAGACAGCTCCTTCGACACACTCATACAGGAGGTGAGTGGAGAGATCAGGCATATAATATATTCCATAATTCCATAAGTATGACATATTCCATAATTCCATTATTCCATAAATACATATTTTATCAATGACATTGACATGTCAGACACTTACAGAGTCATCCCCTCTCTCTGTTCTCTATCTCTTCTCATGTATTTCACCTCTACCAGGTCCTGATAAACGGGGGGTTGGAGAGCTTGGCCAGGGACCCTCGTTTTGTGTCGGTGGCGAAACAGGAAATGGCCGAAGCTTTGAACTTTGACCCTGTGGACATGGAGAGTTCCGCCACTGAGCTTATGAATGGTCGCAGAGGGAGGGTCGCCACACCTCCAATCAGGCCCCCTCGCAGATCACAGAGAAAGGCCAACAAATCAACACCCACCGATCTTGTGTAGGCCAATAGGCCTGTCCCGCAACGCAGCATGTCATCGAGTGACATCACGTGCTGAGGCATTAAATGCCACATTCTACAAATAGGACAGTCCTTATTGGGTGCCTTCATAGCGAATGATATCATCTGAATGGTTAAGCAGGCTTTATGGCACCTGTGACTTCATTGTTGTGGTGTTATTCTGACTTTGGATGATTTCTCTCTTGGTTGATTTAAAGAGTAAATACTCTTCCTGGTCGAGAGCAGACTTTCTTTACCATGTTTATTTTGTTCACAGTACAGACTACTGTGCAGACTTACGTTGAGTTCAGGCGAACATCACGTTGTCCCGACTAACATGTTCTTTAGTCTCAACTTCAGGAAGTTTTTCTGGCATAAAAGGTTGGCCCTGTTTGAAAACTAGTGTCCTTCCCTGTTCCCTCCCATCCTTGAAGTAATCACTGATCCACCGATAGTTGGGTAGGTGCTGAATATGGTTGTGTCAGTGATTAGCTCATGGAGGGAGGGAAGGGTGTGCTTTCTAAGTATTCTTGCAGGGTCAGGATGTTACTTTTCAGGGGGTATTCTTTGAGTTCTGTCATGATGACAAGGCAAGACATGGCTGGACCAGGATGTTTCTGGGCTGAATCTTGTCTACAGTGTCCATATAAGGACAATCTCTGTAGGCTATATGGAGAAAGCTAACGTGCATGTTCAAGATACACAGATTCTGCCCAGGTCTCCACATATCAACATATCTTCACAATACCTAGATTTTTTTTGTTGCTTTAATTATCCTATATCTCAAACATGTACATAATCTCTAGTATGGACCGTATGGATGACCCTGTAGTGTAAAATGGGAGAAAGGCCTTGTGGCGTAGGGTAGCCACTAGCTGGCGATGCTACAGTAGAATGAAACAAAGTGCAGATAAGAGGATGTGGTTAAAGATGAGGATGAATGGCAAGTTTAGGGACAGTGGTTGGAATCGTATTTGTGGCTAGAAAGTGTGTATGAGTCAGATATGGACAACTTATGGTGTAGTATACCAGGGGTGAAAAGTCATCTCTGTTGATGCCATTTTGTCTGTTATTCTCTTTTCAACATTATCATTCATTTTCTTTCTGTGGTAGGCCTTTTGGTTGAAACCTACAGCCTCTTTTGTGAAAATGTCCTTTTTGATTATTCATTATTGTTTCAGTCTAAAATAGATTAGGTTGTATTTTGAGAGGTAGCAGTATGTCACTTAAATTGTATTTTTAATGATGAATCTGTTATTTGGTTTAATAAAGGCTAAATAAAATAGCTGTAATGTGATGAAGGCAAAATAGAAGGCAAAGTAAAAACGTGAATCCCAAAAGGTTTTGAATGATAAAATCAGTTGTTCCCACTGAGCTTTTTAAACAGAGGTGCTTTGCATTCATCTATAATATGTACTACTGCCATCAACTTTTTATCAGACATTTTGTCATGGTCATTTTGATAACATTATTTGAGACATTTTATTGTTTTCTCTCTGTTTCTGTTTCAGTATTGTTTCTCTAAAGTTTCAACCATGTCATCCCAATAAAAAATATTTTATAAAGTGAGAATACTGTAATTTTCCCAGTCAAATTATTGGAGGTTTTTATGGTTGGTCACATGAGCGGGAGGTAGCCTAGTGTTTAGAGCGTTGACTTGCCCCTGAGCAAGGCACTTAACCCTAATTGTTCCAGGGTGGCCGTTGATAATGACAGACCCTGGCCATTACCCCACTCTCTGAGGGTGTCTCGGGGGAAGTTGGGATATGCAAAAAAACACATGCGTTATAATTAAACACTTCGCTATAATAAAAACAGGACGAATATAAGCACCTACCCACCTAATTAAATAATTCATAAGTTGAGGATATTAAATAGATAGTCCTACAGTAGCAATTTTGCATGGTGAAACAAAAGGATTGGGAATTCCCTCACGAGAGCGTCTGGGTTTCTACACCAGGAGTAGGCCTAATTGGATTTGAGAGCACTGATCTGCTTTTTACGGTATGGGCTCGGGCGCTTTCAGTAAACATATTCCTGCAGCCTGCGCTCTGGCACTGGCAGCAGTGGGTCCATCGTTCTGTTTGTGACAGACCGGGTATAGAGAACAGCAGTCAACACTAGACATTCTGGTAAGTCTGGTGGTTAGTCGTTGTCTTCTCCGCCGAGTATAGCTTATGTTTTGGTAATATAATATGTCTGCAACTGTATCTGAATGTTATT
Source organism: Coregonus lavaretus (assembly GCF_964263955.1). NCBI lineage: Eukaryota > Metazoa > Chordata > Actinopteri > Salmoniformes > Salmonidae > Coregonus > Coregonus lavaretus. The sequence continues at coordinate 43,692,557 of NC_139995.1, read as the reverse complement.
ATGGTATTTTATAATACAGCTCTGTATTTCGTTAATTATGTATGTGTAGCCGGCGCGGTCTGCTCGTTGCCGACTACTGCGTTGTGTTCCGGTGCACTGAAGACAAGACACTGGCGTACTTGAAGGCACTTTATTGTGTACAACTCTCTCAATCTGTTCAACATCAAGGAGAGAAAATGTTCAAAACTCTACCCTCGACCAGAATCCGCCTCTCTCAGTCGAGTACAATGCAGACTGAATATAATCACATTCAAAAATACAAGGAATAAAATACAACATAATTGGAAAATAAACATCGCATCTGGTGTATATCTTATGTATGTGTCATATTGCATGTTATCTCTGCCAAAAACTCTGAGCTTTTAGCCTTTACATTAATACTGTGCAACATGACATAAACCATCTTTCAAATAGGTAATACATACAGTAATATGCACGAAGCAACATGTAATCCTTCACATTTGAGCTTTTCAGTGCCATTAAACACTAATCAATACATGAAAACATTTTAAATGAACACATATTTTTAACCTGATATAGGGAATACATACCTGTTCAACATCAAGGAGAGAAAATGTTCAAAACTCTAACCTCGACCAGAATCCGCCTAACATAAAAAGAACAACGTGGGCTTCAACACAAGAGGATAGAATGACGATTGCTAACTTACAGCTAAACAGAACACGAGGTTAGCTAAGTTAGCAATTTCTCAACTCTCAAAAATGGCTAAATTCATGACACAGCTTGATTAAATGTACGTACACTCATCATATAATATACATACAAGTTACTATGTGCACTGAAACATTTTAGTTTTAACAGGTATATCAAGTTTATATCACGCCGAAGTGAACACATACCTCTCTCAGTCGAGTACAATGCAGACTGAGAAAAGCATGAGACCCCTCCGCATATAACCAAACCAACTCTAGAGGGCGCACTTACACAACTAACTCTCCCAATATCTGTAAACTACACGAAATGCTGAACAATACAATATTTTGGTGAAATCAACTCACAAAATAAAATAAAAAATAGAAAATGAACGGTTGCAAAAATCTGTAATTCTTTGACCTGTTACATTCACCCCTCTTTAATTTCACCAAAATCCTTCACACTTCGAGGGTGGAAAATAACCAAAAACATATAGAATAAAACTCTTGTCCACTTGGTCCAAGATAGCCCCGGGACTCCATTTCCCATATACAGCGTATAAAGCTACTTACAAAGTAAGTTAAAAGAAAACAGCAGTTGATCAGGCTACTGCCCCTTCTAGTGAATATGATGCCTTATACATCATATGAGATCTTGGAACACTTTCCCTCCAATATGAACATCTCATGACCCAGGTCATACTACTGGTAATAAAGAAAAATATCTTAATCTAAAAAATGTATCTAAAATAAAGAACGGAAAGACAGTGACCTTCTGACTCCTGTAACAAAACCCTTGGTGAGTGGTTTTTGCACCATGTTCTCTATCAAGCGATCGACTGCCTTAACAACCCTGCCAGTACGTGTTCTGACAACCTGACTTTCAAACCCTTGTACTTGGGAGGGTATCTGACTATCAATCAGTGTAACAGGTGAATTGACGTCCGAAGACCCTGTCTCATCTAAGTCAGGAACATCAATTGGGGCAACAGAGTCAGTGTCAGTCATGTGCAAATCAGGGGGGTCACTGGAATCCGACAAGTCTCTCACAGGTGAGTATTCATTTTCCCCTTGGCCTCTGACCTCTTTAGACTGGGCTCTCGTGGGTGTCAGTTGAACAGACTTCCTGGACAGAGAGTGGGGCATCTCATTCTCCATCTCAGACTCATCAGCTTCTCCAATAGACTCAGAGTCAGAGGATGCGTTTAACCACGAACATGTACGGTCCTCAGAAGCATCTACTGCTAGGCCACTCAAAGCATCAACAGAAGGAGGCTGAAACTCACTGGCCACATCCGAGGTAGCTCCATTCATCTCTTCATCGCTTAGTTCTGGCATGGGCAAGAAGCTCACGTCCAACATCAAATTCCGATGAACAACTTTTGTTTTCCCACTTTCGTCTCTGACTTTGTAAACGTGAGTCTGAGGGTTCCGGTCTATGATGGTATACATAGTGGCTTCCCACTTATCCGCTAACTTCCTCTTCCCTCTCTCTGCTTTATTAGCTAACAAAACTCGGTCGCCAACGTTCAAGTGGGTTCCACGAACTCTCTTGTTGTAGCCATCAGCTTGATGTTGCTGTCCTTTCCTTGCATGCTGCTGAGCTATGTCGGCAGCCACATGGAGGTTCGCCATCAGTTTCTCTGCATAGGTCTTATAATTCACCACGACTGGATCCCTCAAGACTTGTTTGAAGACCATGTCTACTGGGAGTCTGGGGACTCGACCATACATCAAATAGAATGGAGGATATCCAGTTGTTTCATGAGTGGTGGCATTATACGCAAAAGTCAAAGTCTGTATCTGTTGGACCCAGTGTTGCTTAGCTGTCAGGGGTAGGGCACGCAACATACTGCCAAGTGTCCTGTTGAACCTTTCGGTTTGCCCATTTCCCATGGGATGGTATGCTGTTGTGTGTGTTTTCTTAATCCCTGTGAGGCTGAGGAGTTCAGCTATGAGTTTGCTTTCAAAATTGGCCCCTTGATCAGAATGTATTCGCTCTGGGAAACCGTAGATGCAGAATACATTATCCCATAACTTCTTTGCTATTTGCTTTGCAGTTTGGTTTATGCAGGGAAAGGCATGAGCCAATTTTGTAAAGTGGTCTGTTATGACTAACACATCGACAGATCTTTGCTTACAGTCCTCAGCACTCCAAAAATCAATGCACACCAGCTCCATGGGTGCCGAAGTGCGAATGCTCTCCAAGGGAGCTCGGGCAGCTGGTTCAGGGGTCTTTGCAAGGATACAGCGTTGGCAGCATTTCACATATTCCTTGATGTCTCTTCCCATTTGCGGCCAGAAGAAACGCTGTCGGGCGAGGTGTGCTGTTCTAGCCTGCCCTTGATGCCCAGCGAAATCATGCACACCGGCGAGAGCTTTGGCCTTCAAGCTAGCAGGCAGCACAAACTGATACCTCTTCTCTCTGCTTAATGGGTCTTTGGTTACCCTATATAGGACTCCGTCCTGGACTTTTAGATGATGCCACTGCTTGCACAGTGTCTGGGTCGTAAGAGCTAACCTCCTCCTCCCTCGCCTAGGTGGTGGCTCACCCCTCTGAATGAGTGGCAGGACTTCCCTGATAACTGGATCTATTTCCTGGCTGTGCCTCAGCTCGCCGATGGAGAGGGCTGGAAGTGTGTCTTGTTCTGAGGGCACCGCCTGGGGAAGAACATTGAGAAACTGTGTTGCTCTTATCTCTGCTCCCCTTTCCCACTCTACATGAGCTTCACAAGCAGATTTCACATGAGAGGGTTCTTGACTGCCGGCCAGCCTGTCTTGAGTGGGGTCCATAGTTACACAGCACCCTGCATCAAGTGCCTGGAGACACTGGGTCTTACTCCGGAAGAGATCTTGGACTTTCTCCTCTTTGGTTCCCTCCGCCTCGGCCAAAAGACTTTCATGGGGCTCACTGATCAACCTTTGGCTCACCGATTTAGCAAACGGATCTCTACTCAGGGCATCTGCCACAATGTTCTTTACCCCAGGAATGTGTTTGATACTGAAGGTGTATGGGGAAAGCTTTGCCACCCACCTCTGTTCGCAAGCGTCAAGTTTTGGTTTGGTCATTATATAGGTCAAAGGATTATTGTCGGTCCACACTGTAAAAGTGTGGCCTTTCAACCAGTGGCTGAATTTTTCACAAACACTCCATTTGAGCGCCAAGAACTCCAGTCGGTGAGCAGGATACCTCTTTTGTGAGCCAGTGAGGGTCTTGCTGGCAAAGGCGATCGGGCGTGCCTTCGTTTCTCCTTCTGGCATCTGGGACAGAACTGCCCCAAGGCCATCAAGAGACGCATCAATGGACAGAACCAAGGGCTTAGTAAAGTCTGGATGGCTAAGGACCACACAATTCAGGAGCTTCTCCTTAAGGCCGGCGAAAGCGGAATCGCAGTCAAGGGTCCAATCCGCAGGTTTGAGCTTTCTGTAGACTCCCGCATTCTGACTGTACTTCCCGGCCTTTCCTCTCCGTTTCTGGCCAGCTGTGAGAGCAAACAGGGGTTTTGCGATGGAGGAGCAATTTGGTATGTAGTGTTGGTAATAAAATACCATCCCCAGGAACGACTTCACTCTGCGAACTGAAGGAGTGCAGCCATCATCTTCCATCAAGTCCCTCTTTGACATTTTGGTGATGACCTCGACCTTCTCTGGGTCAACAGCAACACCGTCACTGTCAACGATGTGTCCGAGAAACTTCACAGATCTCCGCAACAGATGGCATTTTTTTGGACTCAACTTTAGATTGTGCTCCCGTAGCCTCTGGAAAACAACCTCTAATCTGCTGAGGGCCTGCTGTTCATTGGGGGCAAATATCAAGAGATCATCTAGGTAGCACAAGAGACTGCTGAAGTTAAGATCGCCAAAGATACTCAGCATCATCCTCATGAAGGACGCTGGACTGTTGCAAAGCCCCTGTGGCATTCTGTTATACTCGTGCAGGCCTAATGGTGTTGTGAAGGCGGTATACTTTTTGTCCTCCTCATGCATGGGCAAGTTATAAAATCCAGACGTGAGGTCCATGGTGCTGAAGACAGCATTACCGCCAAGGGCAGCCAAGCAGTCCGATTGATGGGGCAAAGGATGAGCATCCTTGATAGTTCTTGCATTCAGCCATCTAAAGTCTGTGCATATCCGGAGGTCGCCATTTTTCTTCCAAACCATCACGAGTGGAGAAGCATATTCACTCATTGATTTCCGTATGATTTCCTGTTCCTCCATCTCGGTGAGAACTTGGCGCAGCTTTTGATAGTGGGCTGGCGGCACTCTGCGATATGGAAGACGGAAGGGACGGTCGTCAGTGAGGCGGATCCTATGGGCAAAGCCCTTGGCTTCTCCACAGTCAAGATGATGCTTTGAAAATATATCCTGATATTTCTCCAGCAATGTCACAAGTTGGAGCTTGGTGGAGGGGCTCGCTTCACAATGATCAATGTCGACATTTCCTAGACCAGACTTCTGCAGTCTGTCTTTCAGGTCACCGTTGTCGTCCTGTTTCACATGAGTCACTCCAACAGAGTCAGCATCACTCTGACAGGAACCCTGGAACAGTGTGAGATCTTCAGCTGCAACACAAGTAGAGACGTCCGCAAGCTTGCTGTTCCTTTTCAGTGTGAGTGGTTTGTCTGAGATATTAGTGATTTTCATGGGAGTCCAGCCATCTCCCCATAGCGGTGTTACCACTCTCCCCACCATAATGCCCCGAGGCACACACCTGGAGGTTGTAGGCTCCACCATAACTGTACTCCCAGGTGACTTGGGTATATTACTTGGCAGTCTTCCCCACAGCAGGTACTCTTGTTTGGGAAGGAGAGTCACCGCCTGAGTTAGCTTCACTGTCCCTACTTTTCCTGGGACATCTTCACCCCTCCATCTTGTGAGACTGGTCATCATTTCTAGAAACTGTTCGCCATCTGGAGACCCTTTTGTGTTGCTCGAGATAAGTGTCCAATAACTGTTCTCGTTTTTCAGCTGATGCAGTACACGTTTCAACATGTTGGTGCCTACTATTATGTCGTCTTTCTGACCAGTGATCACCAGAACTGGGACCATGCACTTTACCCCATACAGACTTAGTTCCATGTCATACATGCACTTGGGGCGCACTTGTACTCCTCCACAGCCAACAAGGATGATATGCTGTGAGAGTTCTTGATGTGGGGTCAAGACGCTATCCGATAGTAGTCTCTGCTCTGCCTCTTCACTTATCGTGCAGGCCATTGAGCCTGTATCGAGGAGCCCTTGCAACTGAGCACAGCCATTAACTGTCACCGGTGCGTGAAATAGCTCACTGAACGTCTCAACTCTGTGAATATTCTGAACAATTACCGTGCAATTATCAGACATTGCTTTACAGACATTGACATACATCTCCTTCAATTCTTCACTTTCTTCAAGGGTTGAATCTTCAACGCTCACACATCCCCTTTCCGTATGTGAGCTATCTAGTTTAAACTGGCTCCACCTTGCTCAGAGTTAGGTGGTGTGTGCGCTAACTGTGGCTGAGCGTTAATTCTTGGCCGGCGTTGTTGGCATTCTCTCTTCCAGTGGCCGGGCTTGTAACAGCCCATACAGAGGTTCGCCTGTCTACAGTGTGCAGTAGTTGAATGTTCGGCAGACTGACAGACTTTACATCTACTCTGAACAATGGCTGCTGGCCCCCTGCTTGGTGGCACGACTGCTGTTGTGTGTGCCGTCTGCTCTAGCACACGGTTCAGCAAGCCAATGAGAGACTGCATGCAGATGCTCTCTGTCTGAGGAGAGGATGGAAGCCCCATTGCCTTTGGGTAACCAGTAAGGTCTGTTGGGTTTTCAGCAGCGACTGTCTCTGTGGTTAATGCCTGAGCATGTGCACCAATGTTCTTTGGCCGATAAGATTTGGCTTGACACATTGTTCTAGCCTCTCTCTGATGTTCAACGAGGTGTTCCTGAATCTCATTTGCTGTCCACTTTTCAGCTGTTTTGCACTTTAGGACACTTGCAAGAGCGGGGTCGGGACAGTGTTTCACCAGCATCATTGTGACTTCGTGAGAGGGGTCCTCAATGTTTCGCCCCTGCCTTCTCAGACACTCATCTGCGACATCCACAGCCTTGTTCAAGCGTATCCAATAGTCCATGGGACTTTCTCCGGCCAGAGGAAGTGTGTTATAGAAATCTGCTAAAGGCATAGAGGAGTAGGTTAACTCACTGAAATGTTGTTTCAGAATATCAAAGACGAGCTTCGAGTTCTCAGCTGGCTGCAGCGATGGCATACTGCGCAGGGTAACTTTAACAATGTCTCTAGCCTTTCCCATTAGTCTTGACATTATCTCCTGGGAGTGCTCTTGCGGGTGTACACCCCTCTTATTCAGGTAAACGCTCATAATCTCTTCCCACTCATGCACTGTGTGTTTGTCTGTTCCATCACCCCTGAAGTACGGCGGCTCTTTGACATCTGTCTTCATGACTAACTTTACTCCTGTCATGTTCAAATCAGACTGTCCATATCCTAAGTTCAGGCTAGGCGTAGGAGTGGTTTGGTTATCTGCACTACCAACAGATCTCTGTAATTGGCTAGCAATGTTCTCTCCTATTTCATGAGCTAACTGTGTGATGAGACTCCCTAGGTCTGCAGAACTCACATGTGAACTAGACACTGGCTGACGTGGAGAATGTTCATCTGTTTGGGTGTGAGTGTATGAAAATGCAGGACGGCCCACTGAACTAACGCTGCTTGCAATGTCTGGAGCATCTCTTAAGCTACGTATGTGTGGTGCGGGGGAATATTCATCAGTGCGTAAGCGTGTGGACGAGAGTACAGGTCCGCCTAGTATACCAGCACCCCTAACCGGCGTGCTCTCCACCCTACTCATAAACCTGCCCCTCCCCAGGCTTACCCCTGCAGCATCTCCAACACTAAATAGTGTCTGCGCATCCTTACCATCAGCCATTTTTTCAAAAAAAAATAGAAAGTTGTAATAGACTATGGTAATGATATGTGAATCACAAGAACATGTGAATATGAAAAAAAATTGTAAAATGATAGAAGTAGCTGAGGTAAGCAATTAAGAGCTACAATTTACACATTAATGTTTGCCCTTATACTTGTCAACGTTCCGAAGAGGTTCCTACTCGTCACAGCAACCACCGGCGATCACCCTGGCGATGATCTGAAGCGAAGATATCCGGGTCACGGCACCAATGTAGCCGGCGCGGTCTGCTCGTTGCCGACTACTGCGTTGTGTTCCGGTGCACTGAAGACAAGACACTGGCGTACTTGAAGGCACTTTATTGTGTACAACTCTCTCAATCTGTTCAACATCAAGGAGAGAAAATGTTCAAAACTCTACCCTCGACCAGAATCCGCCTCTCTCAGTCGAGTACAATGCAGACTGAATATAATCACATTCAAAAATACAAGGAATAAAATACAACATAATTGGAAAATAAACATCGCATCTGGTGTATATCTTATGTATGTGTCATATTGCATGTTATCTCTGCCAAAAACTCTGAGCTTTTAGCCTTTACATTAATACTGTGCAACATGACATAAACCATCTTTCAAATAGGTAATACATACAGTAATATGCACGAAGCAACATGTAATCCTTCACATTTGAGCTTTTCAGTGCCATTAAACACTAATCAATACATGAAAACATTTTAAATGAACACATATTTTTAACCTGATATAGGGAATACATACCTGTTCAACATCAAGGAGAGAAAATGTTCAAAACTCTACCCTCGACCAGAATCCGCCTAACATAAAAAGAACAACGTGGGCTTCAACACAAGAGGATAGAATGACGATTGCTAACTTACAGCTAAACAGAACACGAGGTTAGCTAAGTTAGCAATTTCTCAACTCTCAAAAATGGCTAAATTCACGACACAGCTTGATTAAATGTACGTACACTCATCATATAATATACATACAAGTTACTATGTGCACTGAAACGTTTTAGTTTTAACAGGTATATCAAGTTTATATCACGCCGAAGTGAACACATACCTCTCTCAGTCGAGTACAATGCAGACTGAGAAAAGCATGAGACCCCTCCGCATATAACCAAACCAACTCTAGAGGGCGCACTTACACAACTAACTCTCCCAATATCTGTAAACTACACGAAATGCTGAACAATACAATATTTTGGTGAAATCAACTCACAAAATAAAATAAAAAATAGAAAATGAACGGTTGCAAAAATCTGTAATTCTTTGACCTGTTACATATGCAGAAGGTGATGCTGGCACTTAAGCGCCAGACATGGAGTTGCGTAATTCGTAGCTCTGTAACCTGGTCTCGGAGCATTTCATATTATTCTTTAAGTAAATCCAGTTACACGTCACATTTGGTATGGTACGGGTTAATTTGTGGATGCCCGTCATCATCGTTCTGTCTTACGTAACCATATTAAACGTAACATATCATAGTGGTCCTCTGTAGCTCAGCGCTTGTAACGCCAAGGTAGTGGGTTCGATCCCCGGGACCACCCATACACAAAAAAAATTATGCACGCATGACTGTAAGTCGCTTTGGATAAAAGCATCTGCTAAATGGCATATTATTATTATAGTAATTTGAGAGTCCCGGATTGACATGTACTATGTTACGTGTAGTCTATGAGACCAGGCTGCAACGTCAAGTTGCTATCTGAAGTCAGCAGGGATGGCTACAGTGAAAATGATCAACATCCTGGACGCAAACTGAAATTAATACGACAGTCAATGCCGTTGTTCAGCTGGACAAATACAGAATTGTTGATGTGGTCGGGGCTATCCAGTTTATGGGTTGGGGTAGCCTACCATATATCTTAGGCTACCATTTAGTCAGGAGACGAATGCCAGGTTTGTTAGCAGCAGAACAATCTTCACTGTGAGAGACCCAACCAGATATGTAAGACAGAGAGCATTGTGGGTCGACTTCAACACGCTGCCTACAGCTATTCCCAGTGTTCCCATCTCCCTCCTGCCTCTGTCTGTCTCATTCCCAATCCAGATAACTGGGAGAAGTGGTGAGGCAGAGCAGGAGCTGGCATGGTACTGAGCAGAGCAGGAGCTGGCATGGTACTGAGCAGAGCAGGAGCTGGCATGGTACTGAGCAGAGCAGGAGCTGGCATGGTACTGAGCAGAGCAGGAGCTGGCATGGTACTGAGCAGAGCAGGAGCTGGCATGGTACTGAGCAGAGCAGGAGCTGGCATGGTACTGAGCAGAGCAGGAGCTGGCATGGTACTGAGCTGCGCTGGTAATAGACGTCCTGGTGACTCTACTGCAGTAATCTCCTCCTCCTCCTCTCAAAGCTTAGTTAGGAGGCTGATGGTAGCAGATGGGACCAGGGCACCAGGCTAATAGGCTCACTGTCTCTGTGGGACGGCCGGCCCGGTTTCAAATGAGTGGATTCGGCTATTTCAGCCACACCCGTTGCTGACAGGTGTATAAAATCGAGCACACAGCCATGCATTCTCCACAGACAAACATTGGCAGTAGAATGGCCATACTGAAGAGCTCAGTGACTTTCAACGTGGCACCGTCATAGGATGCCACCTTTCCAACAAGTCAGTTTGTCAAATTTCTGCACTGCTAGAGCTGCCCCGGTCAACTGTAAGTGCTATAGTTGTGAAGTGGAAACGTCTGGGAGCAACAATGGCTCAGCCTCAAGCTCACAGAACGGGACCGACGAATGCTCAAGCGCGTAGCGCGTAAATATCGTCTGTCCTCGGTTGCAACACTCACTACCGAGTTCCAAACTGCCTCTGGAAGCAACGTCAGCACAAGAACTGTTCATCAGGAGCTTAATGAAATGGGTTTCCATGGCCGAGCAGCTGCACAAAAGCCTAAGATCACCATGCGCAATGCCAAGCGTCGGCTGGAGTGGTGTAAAGCTTGCTGCCATTGGACTCTGGAGCAGTGGAAACGCGTTCTCTGGAGTGATGAATCACGCTTCACCATCTGGCAGTCCGACGGATGAATCCCCAATGCATAGTGCCAACTGTAAAGTTTGGTGGAGGAGGAATAATGGTCTGGGGCTGTTTCTCATGGTTCGAGCTAGGCCCCTTAGTTCCAGTGAAGGGAAATCTTAACGCTACAGCATACAATTAAATTCTAGATGATTCTGTGCTTCCAATTTTGTGGCAACAGTTTGGGGAAGGCCCTTTCCTGTTTCAGCATGACAATGCCCCCGTGCACAAAGCGATGTCCATACAGAAATGTTTTGTTGAGATAAGTGTGGAAGAACTTGACTGGCCTGCACAGAGCCCTGACCTCAACCCCATCGAACACCTTTGGGATGAATTGGAACGCCGACTGTGAGCCAAGCCTAATCGCCCAACATCAGTGCACGACCTCACTAATGCTCTTGTGGCTGAATGTAAGCAAGTTCCCGCAGCAATGTTCCAACATCTAGTGGAAAGCCTTCCCAGAAGAGTGGAGGCTGTTGTAGCAGCAAAGGGGGGACCAACTCCATATTAATGCCCATGATTTTGGAATGAGATGTTTAACGTGCAGATGTCCACATACTTTGGTCATGTAATGTATGAACCCATGAGATAAACTGTGATTGCACTTGTCATCCTGGTGAATTTCTCTTAAGATACACTCTTGGAAAAAAATGTGCTATCTAGAACCAAAGAGGGTCCTTAGGCTGTCCCCATAGGAGAAGCCTTTGAATAACCCTTTTGGGTTCCATGTAGAACCCTTTCCACAGATGGTTCTACATGGAACCCACAAGAGTTCTACCTGGAACCAAAAAGGTTTCTACCTGGAACCAAAAAGGGTTCTCCTATGGGAACAGCCGAAGAACCCTTTTGGAACTATCTATCTATATCTCTCTCTCTCTCTCTCTCTCTCTCTCGTTCTCTCTCCCCGTCTCTCTTTCTGTCTCTCTCCATCTCTCCATCGCTCTTTCTCTGTCTCTCCATCTCTCTCTCTCTCTCTCTCTCTCTCTCTCTCTCTCTCTCTCTCTCTCTCTCTCTCTCTCTCTCTCTCTCTCTCTCTCTCTCACTCACTCAGGACTTTTACAAAGGGGGTATCCTGCAGTGTCCAGAGGGGGTGTCAGTGTCTGAGCTTAGGGAAGCGTGTGACTACCTCTGTATTAACTTTGACAACAGCACCGTCAAGTGCCGAGACCTCAGTGAGTAACACAGTCACACCTGGTTTGACCAGGGCTCTGTTCAAGACCGAAACGTTGAGTAATGTTTTGCAACATCGCATGTACAACTAAATTGCACTACTGTAATCTGTTTTTAATTGCTTAGTCTTCTTCATCTTGAATGTTCACTATGGAGATATTCATTTTGCCATGCACAAGAGTATGTGAACTATCAACTACGACAACAAATCAGAGGTCACAGTTAAAATAATGTGACCTCTATCTGTTCCTGTCCCAGGTGCGTTGCTGCATGAGCTGTCCAACGACGGTGCTAAGCGTCAGTTTGAAGTGTTCCTAGGGGAGCTGGTTGTCCCAGTGATGGTGTCCAGTGCTCATGAGGGGGAGAGGGAGTGTCACATTGTGGTTCTCACAGATGATGATATAGTGGATTGGGACTGTGACAACCCTCCACCCATGGGAGAGGAGTACTCCCAGAGTAGGTGCCATAGTTTCACGCCCCTCTCAGAGTAATTATAATAAATTATTTACAAAATTGATAATTGAAATGTATCTTTTGGGAAGTGCTGTTCGTCAAATGTTTATACTTTATATTCTTGAGGATCTAGCAACCCAACCTTTTTTGGAAAAAGATTATGAATATGTTTGTGAGTGAGCACGTTGTTTGATATTATTTCCTGTTCGCTCTTCAATGTGCCCAGTTCTGTACAGCACCAAGCTCTATCGCTTCATCAAGTACATTGAGAACAGAAATGTGGCCAAAGCCCTGCTGAAGGAGAGAGGACTGAAGAACATACGCATCGGCATCGAGGGTGAGTCAATTCCCATGTCCCAAAACAACCCCTTGGCCCTTAGCCGCTTCTCCTAGCCCCTTCCACTTTGGTGTTTAAAGATCCTAAGGAAACAACCAGGTAAAGCAATCCAAGTGTTCCAATGCTATAGGCTACATAGCATTGGAACACTTGCTTACATCTATCCAGTATCCCTCAGATCTAAAAACCCTCCAGAGATACTGAACATTATGTGTGTGTGGTCCTCCTGTATCCCAGGGTACCCCACCTGTAAGGAGAAGATGAAACGGCGCCCGGGCGGGAGGTCAGAGGTCATCTATAACTACATGCAGCGGCCTTTTATCCAGCTGTCCTGGGAGAAGGAGGAAGGAAAGAGTCGACACGTGGACTTCCAGTGCGTCCGCAGCAAGAGTGTCCCCAACCTCATCGCCTCTCTGGGGGAACCAACATGACTCCGAACCACACCCACCCCGCAGGTCGACGAGCTGGATAGGCTGATCAGCCCTGATCCCCGCCCCCAGTCTCAAGCCCCACCCCCATCCACCAATGACAGTTGAGGAGAGGGTAGAAGTTGACCTTGTATAGGTTAATTTATTCCCCCTATTGGTTAAGGTAAGGGATTGGCAAGGTTGCACTGATCCTAGATCTGTGTTTTGGGGCAACTTCTACACGAGGCCTTCATCTGTTAGCCTGTCTCCCACTCAGGATGTTTATGTTTACAGACACATTCAAACAAACCTCAATGACTGTACAGTCCAAACCAACGTACACATACAGAGACAGATGTTAGATCTTAATTTGGTCACTGTTTACATAAATTCACTGGAAACCCGCACTAACACACAGTTGTATTAACAGTATTGCACTTTTAATGTAGCTTAATCTTGGCCAGCTAATAGCCTAACCACTGATCAAGCAACATTATATTGGCAGAAAAGCGTGAATGTTCAAATCCTGTTGCTGTAGGATTCTTTTGCTGCAACAATACTGGTCAAATTAAGATCCTACGTCTGTACATATACGCACACATACAAACACGGATTTGGACAAGGAGGATGTTTACAGCATATAACCAGACCTACTAGTGTGTATCTATTCAGTTTTCTTATTCATACTTTACCCACCACCGCCCCCATGTGTTATATTACGTTTGTGTGTGTGTGTGTATGTGTGTAAGCTGTTCTTTTTCCTTTTATGGCTGTTTACATTTTATACTTTGTACATTGTTTATATGAAGGTTTCCGTTAGTATTATTGTTTAAGGTTATGTACATAATTTTTCTTCAAAGAATTTGTTCCAAGAATTTCACAGCTGCAGAGGAAATTTGAATAAATATATTGATGAAATAATTAACTTTATGATTTGCGTTGACATCTCATATAAGGGATGGCTGTGCTGACAAAGACATACAAATTAAACCACAGACAGTATGCCACAGAGTTGGAAAAAACTTTTATTGAATGATGAAATAATTTTAAATCAGCATTTAAAGCTTTTTTCTTTGCTGAGAAATGTGTTCTCCTTTGCAGAGAACTGTGGTTGAGCTGACAACATTCAAAACCTCATACAGAAGTATTCAATAAGACACACATGCACACATCTATGCATAGTATACTGTATGTGTGTCATCCAGCAGAGAGAAATTATTGCGGTTTATACATGCAGTCATTTGCAAAGGCATATCGATATTTGTCCTTTTTCAAAAGGAACAGCTGGGTGTGAGCATTGATAAAAAATATAAGATACATCTGTTAAAAAACACATCAGCAGACATAATGGAAAGTATTGTACCGCCTGTTTGTCATGTGTACCTTTTCAAACAGCACTACAGTAGTAAGGCTGCGTTTACAAAGGCAGCCCAATTCGTATCTTTTTTCCACTAATTGATCTGTTGACCAATCACATCAGATCTTTTCACATCAAATCTTTTTCAGAGCTGATCTGATTGGTCAAAAGACCAATTAGTGAAAAAAATACCTGAATTGGGCTGCCTGTGTAAACGCAGCCTATGAGTCTATCATTCTAAGCAGCCGCTCAGGGCTTACTTCTCCCGCAATAAAAACACCTTAAAGCACTCAAGTGAAAACCGGAATGAGAGGAAAACTACACTTCAACATCATTCAGTCGTCCATCTGGAAAGAAAAATAATTTTAGCAACACTTTACACAGGTATTATTACTGGGTAACTATACGGGAATTACCTTCGTAATTACCTTTAGTATAATCAATTACATAGCACTTTGCATTGTATTCTCTTGAAAATTATAAGATTGAGAACAAATGGTTAGTGTTCCATAGCTGCATGTACTACTACCCGATTGCAGAGTAATTTGATAATTTAGTAGTTAATCTAGTAAAAAGTATCCTGTAGTTATTACTCCAGTACAGTGTAAAGTGAGGCCAAGTTTACACACACACACACACACACACACACACACACACACACACACACACTCTATAACAGTGCTGAAAGTGCTATAAACACATATGTGAAAATTGAAATTCCATATTTAATATTTGGGGAAGTTTTAAAATGTACACGTAAATCATGAATAACCAGCGTTATTCACAAAACAGTGGTACCTTTGTGAGTTAAAAATACTAAATGGAAAAAAAGGGGGATTGAAATGTTGAACTAATGTACAGCTCCTGTAGTTCTTAGGGTAAGGCACAGAAATGGACATCATGTTAACTTGTGTCAAGGCAGTGTCATTCAGACAGCTCAACATAGACATACAACCAGCATTCGTTATAGCCCTGAAGACTAGTACTATTTAAATCCAACAGCATTTAAAATCAACCTTATTGAAAATAACTGTATTATACAAAATTAGAAAATAAAGATAACTGGGCACAACAAAGGCAGTAAAGGAGAAGTGGTTCTTGCTTATATCTCTTGAGGAGTAAGGAGACTACGATGGAATTTTCTGTCCTTTGTTGAAAATTCTCACTCACTCTAACTGGTGACATCACAGAAATCCCCAAAATAGAACCCTAAAAATAGCAATCTTCGAACTCCTCCCTTGAAGTCAAGCAGTGATCTGAAGAGGTCACAGGGGAAGTGATACAGACTGCTGGGAACCTGCCAGCTCCCAAAGAACAGTAGAGAAGTTTTCCTATGAACAGTATGAGTGGTTGAGGAGAGGAGTGGGGATAAGGTTCTGAAGGGGCTGCTCTAAGGCTGTACAGAGTAGAGTTCAGTGCTGCTGGAAAAGTTAGAGCCAGGCTTCAGCTCTGAGACATTGGGCCCTATTCAATCAAAACTGCTATCCCGGTTTTTAAGATAAAGTTTTACATTAGCAGAAAAGCCAAACAGTGGTTACAACCATTTATTCACAGGGTATAATGAATCCTGGTTCAGGAGGCCTGCAGGGAATATACTTGCCCAATAAACACAGCTTAAATTAACTTTTGAAATAAACTGATATTTAGAATGTTTTTATATTTGTCGTAATATGAAACAGAATAGTGAAGTGAAGACATCTGGGTGCTGCGGGGAGGTGAGGGGGGCAGTAGGTCATTGCAGCGCAAGTTATAGGGTCAGAGTTCATCTCTTACTTCCCTTCATGTAGGAAGGGATGGCTCCCCTGGCTGTCAGGCCCTCGAAGCGCTTGTAGGTGTAGTTGATAAAGACCCAGTCCTTATTCTTATAGTCAGCCTCCGCTGCAGCTGCTGCTGCTGGAGACTTGGTGGGTGCTGCTGCAGCTTGGGAGAGAGAAGAGGGAGAGGAGAAGGAGAGTGACGAAGGAGGGAGTGTGAATAGAAAAGGAGAGGGAGAGAGTCACAGGGTGTACTGTACAACCACACACACACAGTCAGAATAATAATAAACAGAGACACAGGAAAATAGTTTCTGCTGAAAATGTCTTTCTCTCACCTGTGGGTGAAAGGATGTCTGACTCAGGGAACTCATCGAAGTTTGACGTGTCATCGATGCTTTTGATCTCAATTGGGATCGCTGCAGGTCTCTCCCTGTGTTGGGTGACAAATGCAAAAACTGTAGTGAGGCCTGGACCTTTGGGCCACTGAGGTATAAAAACCTCATTGATTTGGATATAAACTGTTCCTTGTTAGTAGTCCCTGTGTACCTGATGTGGTCATAATCGACTCCCTCAAAGAACAGGTTTCTCTTGATCTCCTCCACTCCTGTTGCCCCGATCCGATGATCTCCCTCACAGCAGAACCTAAGCAGTAAAATACACACATTTAGATCCTGAGAACAACCACAGAGGGATATAGAAGTGTGCCTGCCATAGATACAGAATTAGCTTGAGATGACATTGTAACCACTTAGTTGATGTTCATTCTTCTCTAGAGCAACATGCTGTACAGTAAGCTATAGACTGTTTATTAATCTGGCTCTCTTTTTGAACATGTTGATATGTAGTACTGGTGCTGACCTGAGGATGAGGTCCTTGGCCCTCTCTGAGATAGGTACTTCTGGAGGGAACACCAGAGTCTCCTTCCAGTTCATCACTTTCTTATAGGTTTCCTGGGGCGTCTCCGAACAGAACGGGGGGTAGCCTGAAGAGACAGGGACATTTAGACAGTAATCCTAATTCAATCATAACTTGCATCGAACTGACATCAATGCATGATTTACGCAAAGGTTTCAGTTGCTAATGCCACTCTTAAGTTAGGGCCTGCGTTTGCAATCAACAGATATCCCTCCTACCAATCAACATCTCATACATGATGACCCCCAGGCTCCACCAATCACAGAGCTTGTTGTATCCGGTCTGCATGAACACTTCTGGGGCAATGTAGTCTGGAGTTCCCACAGTGGAGAATGCCTGAGAGAGGGTGAGAGGAGAGAAGGGAAAGGAGAGAGGGAGAGGGGAGGGGGGAAAGGAGAGAGGGAGAGGAGAGGAGAGGGGGGAAAGGAGAGAGGGAGAGTGGAGGAAAGAGAGCGGGAGAGGAGAGGGGGGAAAGGAGAGAGGGAGAGGAGAGGAGAGGGGGGAAAGGAGAGAGGGAGAGGAGAGAGGGAGAGGAGAGGAGAGAGGGAGAGGAGAGGGGAAAGGAGAGCAGGAGAGTGGAGGAAAGAGAGAGGGAGAGGAGAGGAGAGAGGGGAAAGAGAGAGGGAGAGGAGAGGAGAGAGGGGAAAGAAGAGAGAGAGGAGAGAGGAGAGAGGGAGAGGAGAGGGAGAGGAGAGGAGAGGAGAGGAGAGAGGGGAAAGGAGAGAGGGAGAGAAGAGGGGAGAGGAGAGAGGGGAAAGGAGAGAGGGAGAGAAGAGGAGAGAGGGTTAAGGTGCCTGCAGACTAGGTTCTTACTGCAATATTACTGTATGTCCCTCTTGAGACGCCGTAACAACAACATAGCCAGTAACAACTGCTCAAAATAGTCCGAATTAATCTTAGATAATTCAAGAAATCTATAATAAATGTTGAGGGGTCTTAGTCGGAAAAAAACCAGCCAAACATCATAACAAACCAAAACGTCAAAATCCCGTCATAATATATGTGCGAACTTTAGACTGGGAACACCCTGCTTTAGCCACAGCCCAGACAGTAAAACAACCTGGAGCTCACAAGTTAAATGTGCATTTCCAGCAAAGTCCTGAATTGACCAAATTAAAATGGAGTCGACCACAGATGTTGCTCTAACCATGCCATACACTTGCTGCGGAAATGTTACTGACGCTGTATAACAGTAAGTGTGCTGTATATCCCCTAACAGGGACAGGACTCCAACCACCTGCACACCAGATGTGTACTGTATCTCCGCTCCTACGCTGGCCTTCCTCACTTCATCTAGTGACTCTAGTCTATACAGAACAATAGGCTCTCTAGCATGACAAAATGCATTTTTTTGGAGCTGCTATCCTCTTTCACATGAGATAACACTTTTTTTCCTATGAGTAAATGAACACAACAGACAACCAACACATTTAAAAAACAGAGGTAATTGGGAAACCATATACCATTAACAACTACAGTCATCCCTGTTGTGTTTATGAGGAGGTTTAAGGTAAAGACCCATCCTCCAGCAGAGTAGTGACTGAAGGTAGCCAGAGCTCCATGACACTCACCAGCTGTCGTCTGTTCCTCTTCCAGGTCTCTGCTTTCCTCTTGGAGTTCATGTACTGAGATGCTGTAGAGAAGAAATAATTACTCTTAGGCACAACTAAATTACAGCTACACACATAGGTGGAAAATGTATGACAAATCATGACAAATACAGTGCCTTCAGAAAGTGTTCATACCCCTTGACTTATTCCACATTTTGTTGTGTGTCAGCCTGAATTCAAAATGACTGAAATATTGTTTTTTTCTCACTCATTTATAAACAATTCCCCATAATGAAAATGTGAAAACATGTTTTTAGAAATGTTTGCAGATTTATTGAAAATGAAAAACAGAAATATATAATTTACATAAGTATTCACACCCCTGAGTCAATACATGTTAGAATCACCTTTGGCAGCAATTACAGCTGTGAGTCTTTCTGGGTAAGTCTCTAAGAGCTTTGCACACCTGGATTGCAAAATATTTTCCCATTATCCTTTTCAAAATTCTTCATTGCTAGACAAACATTTTCAAGTATTGCCATAGATTTTCAAGCAGATTTAAGTCAAAACTCTAACTCTGCCACTCAGGAACATTCACTCTTCTAGGTAAGCAACTCCAGTGTAGATTTGGCCTGGTGTTTGGAAAGCAGACTGACCCAGGTTTTCCTCTAGGATTTTGCCTGTGCTTAAATCCATTCCGTTTATTTTTTATCCTGAAAAACTACCCAGTCCTTTACAAGCATACCTATAACATGACGCAGCCACCACTATGCTTGAAAATATGGAGAGTGGTACTTAGTAATGTGTTGCATTGGATTTGCCCCAGACATAACACTTTGTACTCAGGACAACAAGTGAATTGCTTTGCCAAATGTTTTGCAATATTACTTTACTGCCTTTTAGCAAACAGGATGCATGTTTTGGAATATTTGTATTCTGTACAGGCTTCCTTCTTTTCACTCTGCCAATTAGGTTAGTATTGTGGAGTAACTACAATGTTGTTGATCCATTCTCAGTTTTCTCCTATCACAGCCATTAAACTCTGTAACTGTTTTAAAATCGCCATTGGCCTTATGGTGAAATCCCTGAGCGGTTTCCTTCCTCTCCGGCAACTGAGTTAGGAAGGACACCTGTATCTTTGTAGTGACTGGGTGCATTGATACACCATCCAAAGTGTAATTAATAACTTCACCATGCTCAAAGGGATATTCAATGTCTGCTTTTTTAATTTTTACCATCTACCAATAGGTGCCCTTCTTTGCGAGGCATTGGAAAACCTCCCTGGTCTTTGTGGTTGAATCAGTGTTTGATATTCACTGCTTGACTGAGGGACCTTACAGATAATTTTTTGTGTGGGATACAGAGATGAGGTATTCATTCAAAAATCATGTTAAACACTATTATTGCAACTTCTTATGTGACTTGTTAAACACATTTGTATTCCTGAACTTATTTTGCCATAACAAAGGGGTTGAATACTTTAATGAATTTGTAAAAATTTCAAAAAACATTATTCCACTTTGACATTATGGGGTATTGTGTGTAGGCCAGTGACAAAACAAATATAAATGTAATCAATTGTATATTCAGGCTGTAACACAACAAAATGTGGAAAAAGGGGTGTGAATACTTTCTGAAGGCACTGTATACTGTATAGTTGTATTAGTTGTATAGTTTTATCTACTGAAATGAATCGAGTATGGCTTTATTGTTGTACTCACTGAAGTCATTGGAGATGCTGTGGTTGAGGTTCCTGTAGAACTCTGTCCGATGGGCTTTCTTCAACCCTGTGCACAGGCCAAAGTCTGAAAGCTTCACATGGCCCTGGAACACACACACACACAGTTAGTTGTGCTACACCACTTCCTGGGAATGTTTTAGTAATACTGCGTGACAACACCAGAGAGTGTTTCTGAAATCACACTTCCTGTGGCGACTGTGAAACAGTGTGTGTGTGGTTTTATCCTTCTAGACAGAGTCGACAGACAGACAGATCACCACATTCTAATGCTAGTGTCATCCTCCTGTGGTGTGTGTGTGTGTGTGCGTCTGTGTGTGTAATGATGTAATTTCAACCAGATTTCAACCTGTTTGTAATTATGTAATTTCAACCAGGTAGTGTGTATGTGTACCTTAGAGTCCAGCAGTACGTTGTCAGGTTTGATGTCTCTGTGTATGAAGCCCATCTGGTGTATTGAGTCTATGGCCAGGACCGTCTCAGCCACATAGAACTGAGTCTCCTCCTCTGACAGAGTGTCCTTTTTCATCAGCAATGTCATCATGTCACCTGCAGGGGGTGCCACACAGACCATCAGCATCACACACACACACTAACTCACACACACATGCGATTGCAAACATGCACGCACACACACACATGGACACACACACGATTGCAAACATGCACACACACACACACACACACACACACATAACACACACCTCCAGCAGTGGAGGCTGGTGGAAGGAGCTATAGGAGGATGAGCTCATTGTAATGGCTGGAATTTAATACATGGAACGGAGTCAAACATGTGGTTTCCATATGTTTGATGTGTTTGATACCGTTCCATAAATTCCATTCCAGCCATTACAATGAGCCCGTCCTCCTATAGCTCCTCCCACCAGCCACCACTGACCTCCAGGTAGGAACTCCATGAGTAGGTAGAGGTTAATCTTGTCCTGGAAGCTGTAGAACATCTTGACCACCCACAGACTGTCTGCCTGCACCAGGATGTCCCTCTCAGCCCTGATATGCCCCACCTAACATAGAAATACAACACAGATCACACAGAATTAACACACACACACATTTTCTCTACACTCATTAGTGCTGAGTGATTAGTGTTTTTTGAGGTTGGTTCGTTTTTGATTCGATTATTTTTTTTAAGAATCACGGTTTCGATTTTGGTTCCGATTATTTTTTTAAACATTAAATGAATCACGAAATAATGACATGGAAATTCCAAAACTAAAAATATTGAACATTCAATTGCCAAAACATTGAACATTTTCCATTGTCTCTGTCAGGTCCACACTGGGCAGACATTAATAAATAAAATATTTCAGTTGTGTGTATCACTTAGTTTTTATTTGATTACTTTATTATTTTTCATTCCTTAAAGTCATAATCTCTGCTCAGGCAGTGGCAGCCAGCCAGCCAGACAACGTTATCTCTGTGCTCCCCATTCTGTACTGTCATTAGTCATCCTATTTATCTAGGCTAGCCTGCGTAAGTATGCTGCAGAGCTGTCTGACTAAATCATTTTACTAGTCTTTCAAAGTAGATAAGGCATTCTTTCACGAACTGTCCCTATCTCTCGTCTTTGTGTTGTGTACATTCCTCTCTCATGCGGTCTATGCGGTCTATGTGTATTTAACCTAATGTAGCAGGCGGAAAAGTGTTCCATCTCTGTCCGAGCCGAAAATAATAGGCGCAATTGATTACGGTCATTGTACTTAATTACCATGTTTCTGCGCTGAACTAGGTTGAATATTTGCTTAATGAAAACTACAACTCCCTTCAGCCCAGTGTCCCACATAGTACTTCACTTGATTTCTCTCCTGAATGATTTGATTTCTCTACAGAGATACGGCGCATTGGGCTTATAAAAAAAATTATACAACGGAATTCAAGTAATTGGAATGATGTCGGACAATTAGTTGTTTAATAACCAAAAAATATTCTGACATTTCAGTTAATCACTCAGCACTACATTCAGAAATAACTATGGCTGTAGCTAGCGAGTGGAACGAGCTGCAAAAAAAACACTCAAACTGGACAGTTTTATCTCCTTCTCTTCATTCAAAGACTCAATCACGGACACTCTTACTGACAGTTGTGGCTGCTTCGTGTGATGTATTGTTGTCTCTACGTTATTGCCCTTTGTGCTGTTGTCTGTGCCCAATAATGTTTGTACCATGTCTTGTGCTGCTACCATGTTGTGCTGCTGCCATGTTGTGTTGCTACCATGTTGTTTTCATGTTGGGTTGCTACCTTGCTGTGTTGTCGTGTGTTGCTGCCATGCTATATTGTTATCTTAGGTCTCTCTTTATGTAGTGTTGTGTAGTCTCTCGTTGTGATGTGTGTTTGGTCCTATATTTACAGTGAGGGAAAAAAGTATTTGATTCCCTGCTGATTTTGTACGTTTGCCCACTGACAAAGAAATGATCAGTCTATAATTTTAATGGTAGGTTTATTTGAACAGTGAGAGACAGAATAACATCAACAAAAATCCAGAAAAAAGCATGTCAAAAATGTTATAAATTGATTTGCATTTTAATGAGGGACATAAGTATTTGACCCCCTCTCAATCAGAAAGATTTCTGGCTCCCAGGTGTCTTTTATACAGGTAACGAGCTGCACAAGCCTGGAATGGGCTACAAGACCATTGCCAAGCAGCTTGGTGAGAAGGTGACAACAGTTGGTGTGATTATTCGCAAATGGAAGAAACACAAAATAACTGTCAATCTCCTTCGGCCTGGGGCTCCATGCAAGATCTCACCTCGTGGAGTTGCAATGATCATGAGAACGTTGAGGAATCAGCCCAGAACTACAAGGGAGGATCTTGTCAATGATCTCAATGCAGCTGGGACCATAGTCACCAAGAAAACAATTGGTAACACATTACGCCGTGAAGGACTGAAATCCTGCAGCGCCCGCAAGGTCCCCCTGCTCAAGAAAGCACATATACAGGCCTGTCTGAAGTTTGCCAATGAACATCTGAATGATTCAGAGGAGAACTGGGTGAAAGTGTTGTGGTCAGATGAGACCAAAATCGAGCTCTTTAGCATCAACTCAACTCGCCGTGTTTGGAGGAGGAGGAATGCTGCCTATGACCCCAAGAACACCATCCCCACCGTCAAACATGGAGGTGGAAACATTATGCTTTGGAGGTGTTTTTCTGCTAAGGGGACAGGACAACTTCACCGCATCAAAGGGACGATGGACGGGGCCATGTACCGTCAAATCTTGGGTGAGAACCTCCTTCCCTCAGCCAGGGCATTGAAAATGGGTCGTGGATGGGTATTCCAGCATGACAATGACCCAAAACACACGGCCAAGGCAACAAAGGAGTGGCTCAAGAAGAAGCACATTAAGGTCCTGGAGTGGCCTAGCCAGTCTCCAGACCTTAATCCCATAGAAAATCTGTGGAGGGTGCTGAAGGTTTGAGTTGCCAAACGTCAGCCTCGAAACCTTAATGACTTGGAGAAGATCTGCAAAGAGGAGTGGGACAAAATCCCTCCTGAGATGTGTGCAAACCTGGTGGCCAACTACAAGAAACGTCTGACCTCTGTGATTGCCAACAAGGGTTTTGCCACCAAGTACTAAGTCATGTTTTGCAGAGGGGTCAAATACTTATTTCCCTCATTAAAATGCAAAATATTTATAAAATTTTTGACATGCGTTTTTCTGGATTTTTTGGTTGTTATTCTGTCTCTCACTGTTCAAATAAAACGACCATTAACATTAGACACTGATCATGTCTTTGTCAGTGGGCAAATGTACAAAATCAGCAGGGGATCAAATTATTTTTCCCCTCACTGTATATACACTACCAGTCAAAAGTTTGGACACACTTACTCATTCTAGGTTTTTTCTTAATTTTTACTATTTTTTACATTGTAGAATAATACTGAAGACATCAAAACTATGAATTAACACATATGGAATAAGTCGCTCTGGATAAGAGCGTCTGCTAAATGACGTAAATGTAAATGTAGTAACCAAAAAAGTGTTAAACATTTTATATTTGAGATTCTTCAAATAGCCACCCTTTGCCTTGATGACAGCTTTGCACACTCTTGGCATTCTCTAAACCAGCTTCATGAGGTAGTCACCTGGAATGCATTTCAATTAACAGGTGTGCCTCTGCTGTAGAGGATAAGTTCATTAGAGTTACCAGCCTCAGAAACTGCAGCCAAAATAAATGCTTCACAGAGTTCAAGTCACAGACACATCTCAACATCAACTGTTCAGACGGGACTGTGCGAATCAGGCCTTCATGGTCGAATTGCTGCAAAGAAACCACTACTAAATAAGATGAAGAGACTTGCTTGGGCCAAGAAAAATGAGCAATTGACATTAGACCGGTGGAAATTTGTCCTTTGGTCTTGAGTCCAAATTTGAGATTTTTGGTTACAACCACCGTGTCTTTGTGAGACGCGTGTATGTGAATGGATGATCTCCGCATGTGTAGTGCCCACCGTAAGGCATGGAGGAGGAGGTGTTATGGTGTGGGGGTGCTTTGCTGGTGACACTGATTTATTTAGAATTCAAGGCGCACTTAACCAGCATGGCTACCACATCATTCTGCAGCGATACGCCATTCCATCTGGTTTGGGCTTAGTGGGACTATCATTTGTTCTTCAACAGGACAATGACCCAACACACCTCCACGCTGTGTAAGGGCTATTTTACCAAGAAGGAGAGTGATGGAGTGCTGCATCTGATGACCTGGGCTCCACAATCCCTGACCCCAACCCAATTGAGATGGTTTGGGATGAGTCGGATGGCAGAATGAAGGAAAAGCAGCCAACAAGAGCTCAGCATATGTGAGAACTCCTTCGAGACTGTTGGAAAAGCATTCTAGGTGAAGCTGGTTGAGAGAATGCCAAGAGTGTGCAAAGCTGTCATCAAGGCAAATGGTGGCTATTTGAAGAATCTCAAGTATAAAATATATTTTGATTTGTTTAACACTTTTTTGGTTACTACAGGATTCCATATGTGTTATTTCATAGTTTTGATGTCTTCACTATTATTCTACAAAGAAAAACTCTGGAATGAGTAGGTGTGTCCAAACTTTTGACTGGTACTGTATATTTATTTTTTAAATCCCAGCCCCCGTCCCCGCAGGAGGCTTTTTGCCTTTTGGTAGGCCGTCATTGTAAATAAGAACTTGTTCTTAACTGACTTGCCTAGTTAAATAAAGGTTCAATAACATTTTAATTACTGTAAACAAAGTGAAATATCCATAGTGCGTTGGGAAAATAAGGAATACGTTTCAACACGACAAGGCTAAGGGAGGAATGTGAAGTATTCCTGTGGCCTTAGATACTTGAGCAAATAAAAGATAAAGAGACACACACAGAGAGAGAGAGAGAGAGAGAGAGAGAGAGAGAGAGAGAGAGACAGACACACACACACACCTGTTCCTTCTCCAGCATGTCGGCCTTGCGCAGGATCTTCATGGCGTAGATGTGACCTGTGTCCTTCTTCTGGACCAGACGCACCTGGAAATCAGGGGACAAAGGGTCAAAGTTGAGCCAACATGGCAACAAGACGTTCACAAGGTCATAGCCAATGGAAGGGCATTTACACTATCATCATCATCATCAATACATTTTCTGAAACAGTGGATTAGGAAATTGTGGTTTGGATGTTCAGACTGTGAAATGGTAACTATGGTAACATTGTAAAATGCTAACTAATTACATTGTAATAACCTAGTTAGAATTCCAATAGCTCAATGTATGCTTACCTCTCCAAAGGCTCCTCGACCAATCACCTTGAGGGACTCAAAGTCTTCCAATCCCAGCCTGGTTCTCTTCAGCCTCAGGAACTCTGTCTCCTTACGCGCGTGCTGGGAGCGCCGAATACGCTTCTGCAACACAGGGTGAGTGTAAGTGTGTGTGTCTGTGCATGTGACACTGCTAGTGTATTCGCAGAGTACGACCCTACCTTAAACAGAAAGCGGCACAGGTCCTATTCCAGGCACTTGTCATCTCCCGTCTGGATTACTGCAACTCGCTGTTGGCTGGGCTCCCTGCCTGTGCCATTAAACCCCTACAACTTATCCAGAACGCTGCAGCCCGTCTGGTGTTCAACCTTCCCAAGTTCTCTCATGTCACCCCGCTCCTCCGCACACTCCACTGGCTTCCAGTTGAGGCTCGCATCTACTACAAGACCATGGTGCTTGCCTACGGAGCTGTGAGGGGAACGGCACCTCCTTACCTTCAGGCTCTGATCAGACCCTACACCCAAACGAGGGCACTACGTTCATCCACCTCTGGCCTGCTAGCCCCCCTACCTCTACGGAAGCACAGTTCCCGCTCAGCCAAGTCAAAGCTATTCGCTGCTCTGGCACCCCAATGGTGGAACAAGCTCCCCCACGACGCTCTGGATAAGAGCGTCTGCTGAATGATGTAAATGTAAATGTATGTGTGTTACTATACTCACCTCTTCATCAGGCAGTCCCTCCTCATTCATCACCATCTCCAGCTTCTGTTGCCTGGCAACAAAATTGGGGTTGAGGGTCAAAAGGCAAAGGTTAGGGTCAAATATGCTGATTCAGGAAGACACCTCCCAACCTGCAGCTCCATACTGATCACTATACTACCTGCTGTTTCATTTCTGCATGACAGTTATGGAGGAACGGTAACAGAATTGGAATGAACCATTCAAACATTCTCAAAGAGAAACAAACCAAACATTGGTGGGTAGGTTGAGCTGTGACCAATGTTCCCTCTAAGCTGCGTGCGAGCACGGGCACACAGCTCCCCCACAGAAGAAATAGCAGCCCGCACAGAGAAGCACGAGATTGAACTTCACTCAAATGTCTAGTTTTCACCGTTAGCTAACACTATCAACGTTTCCCTTTACTGTGGAAATTGTGATTGAATCAACGCAATATTTGCAACATACCGAAACAAAACAAAAACTAACTATGCAATAGTTTTTGTTGTAAGCAGAACGGAGTAGGATTCTATTGCATTGACAAGCACAACTCAGGCCTGTACCGGTGCGCCATAACCAATCAGAGCTGCAGTAGGCCTATATGCAAATAGACCATTGCCATATATGGATCTGTGCCATTCACTTTGAACTGGACTGTGTTTACAGCATGAGCGGTCGTGAGTAGATGAAACTGCTTCTAAAGTGATAAATATGTGATACAACTGTAGCCCCTGAACAAACTGTATTAACTATATAAACCATTCAACTTTTCACATTCTCTCTCACCCTCTCTCTCTCTCTTGCGCTCGTCCACAGAAAACACAGCACTGACAGAGACTATCTGGCAACATACACAAAGCTAAACAGTGGGTGTTCAGAACATTTAAAAGGATTTCATTTTGCCTTATCCCTGGCATTTCTGGATTCATTGAATGTGAATATCCCAGGACCCTGGTCAGACGGCTGAAGCTCAACAGTGCTTATCAATCTTATCAAATTAAAAGTACTTCCAGAAGCATTGTGAAAATAATTGGTCATGGGAAAAGTACATTTTACAAATACACTGAAACATTGTTCAGACTTTCTTTACCACTAGATTTATTGCATTGTATTGCCTACATGCATTAGCAGGGTGAGGTTACACCACACAACCATTACTCCACCAGGCAGGGTGGGGCTCTAAGCAGAGAGAGAGATCACGTTGAGGTCAGTGATGTGTAACATCTCTGTCTCTCTAATCTCTTCCTCTTGTTTGTGGCAAGCCACTGTGCTGCCTTCTCAGCTTCTGACATGTTTTAAGGCATCATCTTTTCTTTTCAGAACTGTTCCAATGTAAATTATCTTCCTAGTTCCAGTTTGTGTGAGCATGGTGCATGTGTGTGTGTTTGTTTACGTGTGTGTGTGTGTGTGTGTTAATGCCATAACACCCACCTCATCTCTCTCTCCTCATGCTGGTCTATCAGGTTACAGTAGAAGTTCTCCAGGGTCACCATAGCCATGTTCACTCTCTCCTTCGTGTGGTTACTCATCGAGGAGCATGAGGAATGACCCCTCGTTGCCATGGTTACCTACCTACCCACACACACACAAATTGGAGCACACATTAGTGTAAAGTGTCCTATGCCCTACTATCGACGGATGTCCCCTATTATGTGGGCTCCAGCTGGTCACCACATCTCTCTGATGGATATGAATGATTGATTAGCATAATTGATGGAGCTAAATTGAACCACACTTCCACAATAAAAATTATACCAAATTGTTTAATTCATTTTTATGCCTTTCATAGTGAGGCTGCAGTAGCCTATTGGGTGTGAAATGCTGTTTAGCATTTGTAAAATTGTGAAAGGAAGTAGTCATGACATACAGACACACACAGAGTTTGACAGCGAAATGTAAGTGAGCTTGATAGGTTTGTCTTTGTATTTAATTAATGAGAGATTATACATTTTAAAAAGTGTTTAAAAAACTATGTTACTTGGTCTATCCCCACATTCTCTATCTCTATCCTTTTTTAAGTAGTTATATTAGAGTGAACTTTGATATTGAAAAAAACATCTCAGTAAAAACAGGTAGACTTTTAAAAAATGTGTGCCAATAGTAGATCATTAATCCAGCGTGATGAACATTGCATACCATAAAAATATTCCCTTATTATGCCAAATAATTGGTTATTCTATATTACAGTGAACTTTGAGGGCATATAACTCAAGTTTTCCACAGACAAATTGGCTGGTATACATATTTTGAGATGTGTGCCACTAGTAGATAATTAATACAGTGTGATTACTATTGCATACCATAAATTGCAGTGAGGGAAAAAAGTATTTGATCCCCTGCTGATTTTGTATGTTTGCCCACTGACAAAGAAATGATCAGTCTATAATTTGAATGGTAGGTTTATTTGAACAGTGAGAGACAGAATAACAACAACAAAAATCCAGAAAACGCATGTCAAAAATGTTATAAATTGATTTGCATTTTAATGAGGGAAATAAGTATTTGACCCCCTCTCAATCAGAAAGATTTCTGGCTCCCAGGTGTCTTTTATATAGGTAACGAGCTGAGATTAGGAGCACACTCTTAAAGGGAGTGCTACTAATCTCAGCTTGTTACCTGTATAAAAGACACCTGTCCACAGAAGCAATCAACCAGATTCCAAACTCTCCACCATGGCCAAGACCAAAGAGCTCTCCAAGGATGTCACGGACAAGATTGTAGACCTACACAAGGCTGGAATGGTTGGTGTGATTATTTGCAAATGGAAGAAACACAAAAGAACTGTCAATCTCCCTCGGCCTGGGGCTCCATGCAAGATCTCACCTCGTGGAGTTGCAATGATCATGAGAACAGTGAGGAATCAGCCCAGAACTACACGGGAGGATCTTGTCAATGATCTCAAGGCAGCTGGGACCATAGTCACCAAGAAAACAATTGGTAACACACTACGCCGTGAAGGACTGAAATCCTGCAGCGCCCGCAAGGTCCCCCTGCTCAAGAAAGCACATATACAGGGCCGTATGAAGTTTGCCAACGAACATCTGAATGATTCAGAGGAGAACTGGGTGAAAGTGTTGTGGTCAGATGAGACCAAAATGGAGCTCTTTGGCATCAACTCAACTCGCCGTGTTTGGAGGAGGAGGAATGCTGCCTATGACCCCAAGAACACCATCCCCACTGTCAAACATGGAGGTGGAAACATTATGCTTTGGGGGTGTTTTTCTGCTAAGGGGACAGGACAACTTCACCACATCAAAGGGACGATGGACAGGGCCATGTACCATCAAATCTTGGGTGAGAACCTCCTTCCCTCAGCCAGGGCATTGAAAATGGGTCGTGGATGGGTATTCCAGCATGACAATGACCCAAAACACACGGCCAAGGCAACAAAGGAGTGGCTCAAGAAGAAGCACATTAAGGTCCTGGAGTGGCCTAGCCAGTCTCCAGACCTTAATCCCATCGAAAATCTGTGGAGGGAGCTGAAGGTTCGAGTTGCTAAACGTCAGCCTCGAAACCTTAATGACTTGGAGAAGATCTGCAAAGAGGAGTGGAACAAAATCCCTCCTGAGATGTGTGCAAACCTGGTGGCCAACTACAAGAAACGTCTGACCTCTGTGATTGCCAACAAGGGTTTTGCCACCAAGTACTAAGTCATGTTTTGCAGAGGGGTCAAATACTTATTTCCCTCATTAAAATGCAAATCAATTTATAACATTTTTGACATGCGTTTTTCTGGTTTTTTTTTTGTTATTCTGTCTCTCACTGTTCAAATAAAACTACCATTAAAATTAGACACTGATCATGTCTTTGTCAGTGGGCAAACGTACAAAATCAGCAGGGGATCAAATACTTATTTCCCTCACTGTACAGTGGGGAAAAAAAGCATTTAGTCAGCCACCAATTGTGCAAGTTCTCCCACTTAAAAAGATGAGAGAGGCCTGTAAATTTCATCATAGGTACACGTCAACTATGACAGACAAAATTAGGAAAAAAAATCCAGAAAATCACATTGTAGGATTTTTAATGAATTTATTTGCAAATTATGGTGGAAAATAAGTATTTGGTCAATAACAAAAGTTTCTCAATACTTTGTTATATACCCTTTGTTGGCAATGACACAGGTCAAACGTTTTCTGTAAGTCTTCACAAGGTTTTCACACACTGTTGCTGGTATTTTGGCCCATTCCTCCATGCAGATCTCCTCTAGAGCAGTGATGTTTTGGGGCTGTCGCTGGGCAACACAGACTTTCAACTCCCTCCAAAGATGTTCTATAGGGTTGAGATCTGGAGACTGGCTAGGCCACTCCAGGACCTTGAAATGCTTCATACGAAGCCACTCCTTCGTTGCCCGGGCGGTGTGTTTGGGATCATTGTCATGCTGAAAGACCCAGCCACGTTTCATCTTCAATGCCCTTGCTGATGGAAGGAGGTTTTCACTCAAAATCTCACGATACATGGACCCATTCATTCTTTCCTTTACACGGATCAGTCGTCCTGGTCCCTTTGCAGAAAAACAGCCCCAAAGCATGATGTTTCCACCCCCATGCTTCACAGTAGGTATGGTGTTCTTTGGATAAAACTCAGCATTCTTTGTCCTCCAAACACGACGAGTTGAGTTTTTACCAAAAAGTTCTATTTTGGTTTCATCTGACCATATGACATTCTCCCAATCCTCTTCTGGATCATCCAAATGCACTCTAGCAAACTTCAGACGGGCCTGGTCATGTACTGGCTTAAGCAGGGGGACACATCTTGCACTGCAGGATTTGAGTCCCTGGCGGCGTAGTGTGTTACTGATGGTATGCTTTGTTACTTTGGTCCCAGCTCTCTGCAGGTCATTCACTAGGTCCCCCCGTGTGGTTCTGGGATTTTTGCTCACCGTTCTTGTGATCATTTTGACCCCACGGGGTGAGATCTTGCGTGGAGCCCCAGATCGAGGGAGATTATCAGTGGTCTTGTATGTCTTCCATTTCCTAATAATTGCTCCCACAGTTGATTTCTTCGAACCAAGCTGCTTACCTATTGCAGATTCAGTCTTCCCAGCCTGGTGCAGGTCTACAATTTTGTTTCTGGTGTCCTTTGACAGCTCTTTGGTCTTGGCCATAGTGGAGTTTGGAGTGTGACTGTTTGAGGTTGTGGACAGGTGTCTTTTATACTGATAACAAGTTCAAACAGGTGCCATTAATACAGGTAACGAGTGGAGGACAGAGGAGCCTCTTAAAGAAGAAGTTACAGGTCTGTGAGAGCCAGATATCTTGCTTGTTTGTAGGTGACCAAATACTTATTTTCCACCATAATATGCAAATAAATTCATAAAAAATCCTACAATGTGATTTTCTGGAATTTTTTTCCTAAATTTGTCTGTCATAGTTGACGTGTACCTATGATGAAAATTACAGGCCTCTCTCATCTTTTTAAGTGGGAGAACTTGCACAATTGGTGGCTGACTAAATACTTTTTTCCCCCACTGTATATGTTTTGTGACAGGTGTGCCACTAGTAGATCAATAATCCATTGTCATTAACGTTGCAAAGCATAACATGCCCCATATTATGCCAGCTACAAGATTGGGAAAATACCTGTTTGCTGTATATGACATTGAACTTTTCGGGAACCTAATTCAATTTTAACACAGTAAAAATGGATGGTAAACATTGTCACGTGTGCCACTAGTAGATCAATAATACAGCGTGATCAACATGGCACACCATTGCTTCCTTGTGATCTTGGGGGAGAAGTGGAAGAAGATGAGAGGAAAGGAAAGGAGGATGTACACCATTGAGGCCAATGAACAGAAGAGGAGCAGGAGAGACTCCAACCTGACTGCTGAAAGAGAGAAACAACTCGGTGAGGAGAGGACACACACACCAATTCTCTGTAGCCTCTTGCATGGTGTTCGTTTCAATAGTTTCCCTTTGGAACTGTCCCTAACATCAACCTCTAATGGACCTCCATCTCCTTCTCCCTTACAGGGTTCCCAGGGGAACTATGAGGCGCGGACACAAGAGAGAGGGATGAGGCAGATGACAGAAGAAAAGAGAGGGCGGGGACGGAGGGGAGGACAAACAGAGAAGAGGTGTTGCCCAGGGGAGTGGGGTGGGGGGAAGACTTGCCTGAACCAGCCTCCACTCCTGATCTGAGCACACCACACACACACACACACACACACACACACACACATTAGAGCCAGCTATACCCTTCCTGTGACGTTATATAATTGATTTCAATCCAAATACATAATCATGTAAGAAAGAAAATATATACTGCGCTTGAATATAATATATATTTTTATGACTGACTTAATCTTTTTAAATAATTTGTATTGAAACACAAGCAATGGACATTAGACTGGTGGAAATGTGTCCGTTGGTCTGGAGTCCAAATTGGAGATTTTTTATTCAAACCGCCGTGTCTTTGTGAGACACGGTGTGGGTGAACGGATGATTTCCGTATGTGTAGTTACCACCGTAAAGCACAGAGGAGGAGGTGTTATGGTGTTGGGGTGCTTTGCTGGTAACACTGTCTGTGATTTATTTAGAATTCAAGGCACACTTAACCAGCATGGCTACCACAGCATTCTGCAGCGATACGCCATCCCATCTGGTTTGGGATTAGTGGGACTATCATTTGTTTTTCAACAGGACAATGACCCAACACACCTCCAGGCAGTGTAAGGGCTATTTGACCAAGAAGGAGAGTGATGGAGTGCTGCATCAGATGACCTGGCCACCACAATCCCCCAACCTCAACCCAATTGAGATGGTTTGGGATGAGTCGGACCGCAGAGTGAAGGAAAAGCAGCCAACAAGTGCTCAGCATATTTGGGAACTCCTTCAAGACTGTTGGAAAAGCATTCCAGGTGAAGCTGGTTCAGAGAATGCCAAGAGTGTGCAAAGCTGTCATCAAGGCAAAGGGTGCCTATTTGAAGAATCTCAAATATAACATATATTTTGATTTGCTTAACACTTTTTTGGTTACTACATGATTCCATGTGTTATTTCATAGTTTTGTACAATGTAGAACATAGTAAAAATAAAGAAAAACCCTGGAATGAGTTGGTGTGTCCAAACTTTTGACTGGTACTGTATGTTTTTATAGGAACTCAGTCCAGCTTTCAACTTACTCTTGAAAGGTGCAATTTCAAATTTGGGTAGTGTATCAAACATTTTCCTCTTGTCATGTCAGTCATTGCATACCTTGGAGAGCTATTTATAACTTGTCATAAATGTCCAGATCAACTAGCCCATGTCGGCTAATGTTTTTTAGCTAGGTTATTTTGCCTATAGATTTTGTTGCAATGTTTGAGTCACTCAAATATCACATGATTACACATTAGACATGGCAGAATTTATAGAATTGCAAGAACATTTGCTTTAAAACTGCTAAATTTACTCTGCACCCCATGACAAAATGTGTAGAATTGCAGGAAATAAGCTTTAAACCTGCAACATTTTCTCTCCGCCAACAAGAGGGGTGTGAACAGCGGAATGTTCCCCAATGCTGGAAGAGGGACCTGAGTGAAAAAGTTTGAGAACCCCTGCTGTAGAGTAGGAATGATGGAGGTGAAAACGAAATGTCATTTTTTTCTATCAGAAATTAGTATAGGGGATTTCAAAAGGCTTCTAATCTTATGCCTATATTTATATAACTCAGTGTATTATTGCACAAAAAAATATTACAACTTTGTAAAAGTTAGGGCAGGGAGGGAGGGGTGGGTGGGAGATGTGCTTATAACCATGACTATTGCTCGATTCCAAATGGACACCTACCCCCTAGGCACTTAAAGTAGATCTTCTCTAGTCCACTCATATAGTAATTTATGATATTATTGGCACCCTTCATAAACCAATGGTTAATTCACTACAAAATCAACATTTTGCAATTGCCATCTGTCTCCTGACTTTATTCCCATTTCAAACCTGTGGTTTGAATTAAAGAGGGGGGTCCATCAGCGCAGACAAAGGATATCAAGGATCTGGAAAGAACCTGTATGGAGGAATACAGATCGCTCCCAATGTGTTCCCCAACTTCATAAAACATTTTAGAAAAAGGCTGTGCTGTTTATCATTGCAAGGGGAGGGTGCGAATAATTTTTACCCCTGTCTTTTCGATAGAGAAAATTCTCACTTTATAAACAAATGTCTTTCTCTGAGAAATTGTGTTAGCATAAAATATTATAATTTCCCTATTTTTCTCTAAAATTGATTAAATAATTTTTCCCCCTCATCAATCTACACACAATACCTCATAATGACAAAGCAAAAACAGGTTTTTAGAAATGTTAGCAAATGTATAAAAAAATAAACTCAAATATCACATTTACATAAGTATTCAGACCCTTTACTCAACACTTTGTTGAAGAACCTTTGGCAGCGATTACAGCCTCAAGTCTTCTTGGGTATGACGCTACAAGCTTGGAACACCTGTATTTGGGGAGTTTCTCCCATTCTTCTTTGCAGATCCACTCAAGCTCTGTCAGGTTGGATGGGGAGCATCGCTGCACAGCTATTTTCAGGTCTCTCCAGAGATGCTCGATCGGGTTCAAGTCCGGGCTCTGGCTGGGCCACTCAAGAACATTCAGAGACTTGTCCTGAAGCCACACCTGCATTGTCTTGGCAGTGTGCTTAGGGTCGTTGTCCTGTTGAAAGGTGAACCTTCGCCCAATCTGAGGTCCTGAGCGCTCTGGAGCAGGTTTTCATCAAGGATCTCTCTGTACTTTGCTCCGTTAATCTTTCCCTCGATCCTGACTAGTCTCCCAGTTGCTGCCGCTGAAAAACATCCCCACAGCATGATGCTGCCACCACCATGCTTCACCGTAGGAATGGTGCCAGATTTCCTCCAGACATGACGCTTGGCATTCAGGCCAAAGAGTTAAATCTTGGTTTCATCAGACCAAGAATCTTGTTTCTCATGGTCTGAGAGTCTGAGAGTCCTTTAGGTGCCTTTTGGCAAACTCCAAGCGGGCTGTCATGTGCCTTTTACTGAAGAGTGGCTTCCGTCTGGCCACTCTACCATAAAGGCCTGATTGGAGTTCTGCAGAGATGGTTGTCCTTCTGGAAGGTTCTCCCATCTCCACAGAGGAACTCTGGAGCTCTGTCAGAGTGACCATCGGGTTCTGTCCAAGGCCCTTCTCCCCCGATTGCTCAGTTTGGCCGAGGTGGCCAGCTCTAGGAAGAGTCTTGGTGGTTCCAAACTTCTTCCATTTAAGAATGATGGAGGCCACTGTGTTCTTGGGGACCTTCAATGCAGCAGAAATGTTTTGGTACCCTTCTCCAGATCTGTGCCTCGACACAATCCTGTCTCGGAGCTCTACGGACAATTCCTTCAACCTCATGGCTTGGTTTGTTCTCTTACATGCACTGTCAACTGTGGGACCTTATATAGACAGGTGTGTGCCTTTCCAAATCATGTCCAATCAATTGAATTTACCACAGGTGGACTCCAATCAAGTTGTAAAAACATCTCAAGGATGATAAATGGAAACAGGATGCACCTGAGCTCAATTTCGAGTCTCATAGCAAAGGGTCTGAATACTTATGTAAATAAGTATAATAATAATCTGTTTTTTATTTTTTATAAATTTGCAAAAATTTATAAAAACCTGTTTTCGCTTTGTCATTATGGGGTATTGTGTGTAGATTGATGAGGGAAAAAATAATTTCATCCATTTCGGAATAAGGCTGTAACGTAACAAAATGTGGAAAAAGTCAAGGGGTCTGAATACTTTCCGAATGCACTGTATATATATTTTTAGAACAAAAATAAAGGTATACATTTTCCTTTATTATTTTTCTCTAACCCTACCTCCCCTAATTGCAGTAAACTAATGGACAGCAATACTTAGGCTTCTACTTCCATCTTATACATACTATATACATTTTACAGACACGGTAAACGGTACACGGACACGGTACATTTTCCATTAGTTATCTATTTTTTGATTTTCCTTTTTTAATCCCACCCTTCAGCTACCATTAACCCCTCCCATTGATCTCTAAAAACCATCCAGTCTAGACTTCTACTTGCCATATATTTTCCCAATGTGCTGTGATGTTTCACAAAAGTTCTGAACCTTTCTATTCGTATAGTTTCCACAGATTCTAAATTAAAGATGAACACCTTTACTAAAAGTCCTATTATATTATTGATCAACTGACCATGGCTTTTCAAGTCACCCAGCAGAGCAATCTGCAAAGATAGCTTTAAATTAATGTCCTGATTTTTCAGCCATTCCTGAATCTGCAACCAAAACAAGCTACATACAGTGGGGGAAAAAAGTATTTAGTCAGCCACCAATTGTGCAAGTTCTCCCACTTAAAAAGATGAGAGAGGCCTGTAATTTTCATCATAGGTACACGTCAACTATGACAGACAAATTGAGAAAAAAAAAAGAATTTATTTGCAAATTATGGTGGAAAATAAGTATTTGGTCACCTACAAACAAGCAAGATTTCTGGCTCTCACAGACCTGTAACTTCTTCTTTAAGAGGCTCCTCTGTCCTCCACTCGTTACCTGTATTAATGGCACCTGTTTGAACTTGTTATCAGTATAAAAGACACCTGTCCACAACCTCAAACATTCACACTCCAAACTCCACTATGGCCAAGACCAAAGAGCTGTCAAAGGACACCAGAAACAAAATTGTAGACCTGCACCAGGCTGGGAAGACTGAATCTGCAATAGGTAAGCAGCTTGGTTTGAAGAAATCAACTGTGGGAGCAATTATTAGGAAATGGAAGACATACAAGACCACTGATAATCTCCCTCGATCTGGGGCTCCACGCAAGATCTCACCCCGTGGGGTCAAAATGATCAAAAGAACGGTGAGCAAAAATCCCAGAACCACAAGGGGGGACCTAGTGAATGACCTGCAGAGAGCTGGGACCAAAGTAACAAAGCCTACCATCAGTAACACACTACGCCGCCAGGGACTCAAATCCTGCAATGCCAGACGTGTCCCCCTGCTTAAGCCAGTACATGTCCAGGCCCGTCTGAAGTTTGCTAGAGTGCATTTGGATGATCCAGAAGAGGATTGGGAGAATGTCATATGGTCAGATTAAACCAAAATAGAACTTTTTGGTAAAAACCCAACTCGTCGTGTTTGGAGGACAAAGAATGCTGAGTTGCATCCAAAGAACACCATACCTACTGTGAAGCATGGGGGTGGAAACATCATGCTTTGGGGCTGTTTTTCTGCAAAGGGACCAGGACGACTGATCCGTGTAAAGGAAAGAATGAATGGGGCCATATATCGTGAGATTTTGAGTGAAAACCTCCTTCCACCAGCAAGGGCATTGAAGATGAAACGTGGCTGGGTCTTTCAGCATGACAATGATCCCAAACACACCGCCCGGGCAATGAAGGAGTGGCTTCGTAAGAAGCATTTCAAGGTCCTGGAGTGGCCTAGTCAGTCTCCAGATCTCAACCCCATAGAAAATCTTTGGAGTGAGTTGAAAGTCCGTGTTGCCCAGAGACAGCCCCAAAACATCACTGCTCTAGAGGAGATCTGCATGGAGGAATGGGCCAAAATACCAGCAACAGTGTGTGAAAACCTTGTGAAGACTTACAGAAAACGTTTGACCTGTGTCATTGCCAACAAAGGGCATATAACAAAGTATTGAGAAACTTTTGTTATTGACCAAATACTTATTTTCCACCATCATTTGCAAATAAATTCATTAAAAATCCTACAATGTGATTTTCTGGATTTTTTTTTCTCATTTTGTCTGTCATAGTTGACGTGTACCTATGATGAAAATTACAGGCCTCTCTCATCTTTTTAAGTGGGAGAACTTGCACAATTGGTGGCTGACTAAATACTTAATTTCCCCACTGTACGAAAACAAGTGATCTAATGATTATGTCTCTTCACAGCTAAATTTTTAGAGCTGGGATGGTTGTATCCCGCATATACATAACATTCTATTGGTTGCAAGAATTTTGTGTAAAAATGTAAAATTGAAAAAAGTTTTGAATCCAGCGTTGTTTTGTGTATCAGTTCCTAAACCCTATGCCATGGAATCAGCACATTAAACATCTCTTCCCAACTATTTTGCAACATGTATGGCACAGCTGTCAACTGTTTGGTCCTTAAATGGAACTGGCATGCTTTTTTATTTATATATACACTACTGGTCAAATGTTGTAGAACACCTACTCATTCAAGGGTTTTTCTTTATTTTGTACTATTTTCTACATTGTAGAATAATAGTGAAGACATCAAAACTATCAAATAACACATATGGAATCATGTAGTAACCAAAAAAGTGTTAAACAAATCAAAATATATTTTATATTTGAGATTCTTCAAATAGCCACCTTGATGACAGCTTTGCACACTCTTGGCATTCTCTCAACCAGCTTCATGAGGTAGTCACCTGGAATGCATTTCAATTAACAGGTGTGCCTTCTTAAAAGTTAATTTGCGTTTGAGCCAATCAGTTGTGTTGTGACAAGGTACGGGGGGTATACAGAAGATAGCCCTATTTGGTGAAAGACAAAGTCCATATTATGGCAAGAACAGCTCAAATAAGCAAAGAGAAACGACAGTCCATCATAACTTTAAGACATGAAGGTCAGTCAATGCGGAAAGCTTCAAGAACTTTATACGTTTCTTCAAGTGAAGTCGCAAAAACCATCAAGCACTATGAGGAAACTGGCTCTCATGAGGACCGCCACAGGAATGGAAGACCCAGAGTTACCTCTGCTGCAGAGGATAAGTTAATTAGTTACCAGCCTCAGAAATTGCAGCCCAAATAAATGCTTTACAGAGTTCAAGTAACAGACACATTTCAACATCAACTGTTCAGAGGAGACTGTGTGAATCAGGCCTACATGGTCAAATTGCTGCAAAGAAACCACTACTAAAGGACACCAATAAGAACAAGAGACTTGCTTGGGCCAAGAAACACGAGCAATGGACATTAGACCGTTGGAAATGTGTCCTTTGGTCTGGAGTCCAAATTTGAGATTTTTTGTTCCAACCGCCGTGCCTTTGTGAGACACGGTGTGGGTGAACGGATGATCTCCGCATGTGTAGTTCCCACCGTAAAGCATGGAGGAGGTGGTATTATGGGGTGGGGATGCTTTGCTGGTGACACTGTCTGTGATTTATTTAGAATTCAAGGCACACTTAACCAGCATGACTACCACAGCATTATGCAACGATAAGCCATCCCATCTGGTTTGGGATTAGTGGGACTATCATTTGTTTTTCAACAGGACAATGACCCAACACACCTCCAGGATGTGTAAGGGCTATTTTACCAAGAAGGAGAGTGATGGACTGCTGCATCAGATGACCTGGCCTCCACAATCCCGCGACCTCAACCAAATTGAGATGGTTTGGGATGAGTTGGACCGCAGAGTGAAGGAAAAGCAGCCAACAAGTGCTCAGAATACAGTGGGGGAAAAAAGTATTTAGTCAGCCACCAATTGTGCAAGTTCTCCCACTTAAAAAGATGAGAGAGGCCTGTAATTTTCATCATAGGTACACGTCAACTATGACAGACAAATTGAGAAGAAAATGATTTTTAATGAATTTATTTGCAAATTATGGTGGAAAATAAGTATTTGATCACCTACAAACAAGCAAGATTTCTGGCTCTCACAGACCTGTAACTTCTTCTTTAAGAGGCTCCTCTGTCCTCCACTCGTTACCTGTATTAATGGCACCTGTTTGAACTTGTTATCAGTATAAAAGACACCTGTCCACAACCTCAAACAGTCACACTCCAAACTCCACTATGGCCAAGACCAAAGAGCTGTCAAAGGACACCAGAAACAAAATTGTAGACCTTCACCAGGCTGGGAAGACTGAATCTGCAATAGGTAAGCAGCTTGGTTTGAAGAAATCAACTGTGGGAGCAATTATTAGGAAATGGAAGACATACAAGACCACTGATAATCTCCCTCGATCTGGGGCTCCACGCAAGATCTCACCCCGTGGGGTCAAAATGATCACAAGAACGGTGAGCAAAAATCCCAGAACCACACGGGGGGACCTAGTGAATGACCTGCAGAGAGCTGGGACCAAAGTAACAAAGCCTACCATCAGTAACACACTACGCCGCCAGGGACTCAAATCCTGCAGTGCCAGACGTGTCCCCCTGCTTAAGCCAGTACATGTCCAGGCCCGTCTGAAGTTTGCTAGAGTGCATTTGGATGATCCAGAAGAGGATTGGGAGAATGTCATATGGTCAGATGAAACCAAAATATAACTTTTTGGTAAAAACTCAACTCGTCGTGTTTGGAGGACAAAGAATGCTGAGTTTTATCCAAAGAACACCATACCTACTGTGAAGCATGGGGGTGGAAACATCATGCTTTGGGGCTGTTTTTCTGCAAAGGGACCAGGACGACTGATCCGTGTAAAGGAAAGCCCAGCGACAGCCCCAAAACATCACTGCTCTAGAGGAGATCTGCATGGAGGAATGGGCCAAAATACCAGCAACAGTGTGTGAAAACCTCGTGAAAAGTTACAGAAAACGTTTGACCTGTGTCATTGCCAACAAAGGGTATATAACAAAGTATTGAGAAACTTTTGTTATTGACCAAATACTTATTTTCCACCATAATTTGCAAATAAATTCATTTAAAAATCCTACAATGTGATTTTCTGGATTTTTTTTCTTCTCATTTTGTCTGTCATAGTTGACGTGTACCTATGATGAAGATTACAGGCCTCTCTCATCTTTTTAAGTGGGAGAACTTGCACAATTGGTGGCTGACTAAATTGGCATTTTTTCCCCACTGTATGTGGAACTACTTCAAGACTGTTGGAAAAGCATTCCAGATGAAGCTGGTTGAGAGAATGCCAAGAGTGTGCAAAGCTGTCATCAAGGCAAAGGGTGGCTATTGGAAGAATCTCAAATATAAAATATTTTTTGATTTGTTTAACACTTTTTTGGTTACTACATGATTCCATGTGTGTTATTTCATAGTTTTGATGTCGTCACTATTATTCTACAATGTAGAAAATAGTACAAATAAAGAAAAACCCTTGAATGAGTAGGTGTTCTAAAACTTTTGACCGGTAGCGTTTATTTATTTATTTAGGTCTTTAATGCAGGGCCGACAAACAAGTTCCTTACTTTCTCCCCCTTCCACTCCCCTCCTACATTTTAACGGTAATGCTGCAATCAGTTGGTTGTAATTTTGA
The DNA here is from genome assembly GCF_964263955.1 of Coregonus lavaretus. Lineage (NCBI taxonomy): Eukaryota > Metazoa > Chordata > Actinopteri > Salmoniformes > Salmonidae > Coregonus > Coregonus lavaretus. Next base: position 43,650,683 of record NC_139995.1, on the reverse strand, counting down.
ATAGAGCAGACATTTCCATATCTTTTTGTTAGCTGCATTTGTGACATAACTCCCCCAGTCCTATTTATGATATCATTAACAAAGATTATACTGTATTTCTTTTTATATTAAAAAAAAAATCAATTAGTATATTTGAGTTTAACCATAATATTTGTTGTAATATTTGTTCTGTCTTTTCTGGTGGATTAAACTGAAATTGCAACCAGCTTTCTATGGCTTGTTTTAAAAATAGTGATATTTTGGAGATTTCATTTTCAACTATCCAAAAGTGAGAGGTTGTCATCTGAATAAATGGAAAACTGCTATTTTTTAACATAGGGTGAGCCATTCTTACCAATCTTCTGGAGAACCTGTTTGGATTTAAGTATAACTTTAGTGAGAGGTTCAATGCTTTAATATTTAATAATTTTAGCCCTCCGAATTCATATTCATTGTATAAATAGACGCATTTCATTTTGTCTGGCTTGCGGTTCCAAATAAAGTGGATAATTTTTTGCACATATAATTTTTAAAAACAAGTCGTCCGGTGTAGGCAGGGCCATCAATAAATATGTCAACTGGGATATGACTAAATCATTCATTAGGGTGATTTTTCCATGGTAGCAAGATCATATCTATTTTTACTAACTTTGTTTAAAATGTATTGTATTGAGATCATTACTTTCTTTCGGGATATGAATACTGAGTATGTCCACTTCCCCGTCAGACCATTTTATTGGCTTTACTTAATTCTCCATACTGGCCTGATTATAACAGCGATTCTAATTCAACCATAAATTCATACATTGTGCCCCTGCCCTGAGAGAATGGAAGTACAATATGTAGGTAGATGTAGTAGGCTAATGTTAACTAGGTGGATCATTGTTGCCCATGAAAGGAAGTTAGGCTAACGAGCAAGCATTTTAGCCAGGTAGCCTGGGACAACAAAAACTAAAAGCGTGTACAGTATGACAGAGTCATAGACTGTTCCTCAACATGAAAGAGAGGAGGATGGCATTGGCGTTTGTCTACAGGTAGGGTGAGTCAACATGTTTTTTCTACTTGCAAGAATGAATGTGCACGCACGCACACACAGACTACAAGGTAAACTGGGAGGTTGCTCTCCGGTTTTGTGATGAAACAAAGGTGGAGACTAACAGATTATAGAGCAAACAAGTCAATTTTCACAACACATAGGTTATAACATGGCTATTCCTTCTGGCTTGGCTTCCCCAGTGATTTTACCCACACACCGCTACTGTTTGTTACCCGGAGGAAAATGGGGGTGGGTCATGCTTTTTCCATTTCAGTCAGGGGGAGGGTTTATTAAATTTTTTATTTAGTCCAGATGAGGGTAATGTAATTTGTAATCTATTAAATGTCATATTGCTCAGTGTTTGAGAATTAGTTGCTTATTATATCTCGATGTGTGCCCGATGCTGCCCCTCATCCCTGATTCTCTGCTGGGCGCGCAATATCAAGTGTGCCAAGTGTGGTCTCAATCAAATGATGCATAGTCTATACTATAGGCCTAGGCTAAACAAAGATTTAAAAAATGTACTTTCTTGTAATTTCTTTTTGAGCTTCCGGGATGGTATATATAAAACTAGGCTATCCCTTGCCAGAAAATGCAATATCTGTGCGCGCGGACTAGGCCTACTGATGTCCTGATCACTTTGAGAGGGAGAGCATGAAGATGAGGAGGACCGGAGGTAAGCTTGCTACAGCTATAATTATTTTGAATAAAAACAATATGTTTCATTGCCCATAATGAAGCTATTTATCAGAGTTATTGACCTCACAATAAGCCATATTCAAGTAATTGACATAACTTACATTACTATGAAGCGGCAGCCGCGGAGATGGGCAGCGTATGGGGCTGAAAGTAGGCTAATTTGAGAAGGCCTAATTCATTTAAACAGTCTTTTTTTACATTTGACTTTAGGCTACTAACAACATGTGTTGGAGCCTATTTCTTCCAATTCAATAAATAAGAGGTAGGCCTACCTATTTGACAGATGAAATTATAGCCTACTATCCATACATTTTGTCAGCCATTGTGCCAGAAGGGCTTGGTGTGTTAAGTTAAAACCAGGGCTCGAATTGAGGGGGGTATGTGAGGTTATTGTGTTTTTTGTTAAAGAAAATGGCTAAAAGCCTTGTTAGATTAAGATTTTGAAGAAGAAAAAAAACGGACCTGATTATATAGAGCGATTTAGAACGACGCTTTAGTCTGCAATGCTAAAAACAAGATGTACATGCCGGAGAAAGACGTGACTCCGATGCATAGGTGATATCTTTGGTTTGTCTCTATGACATTCATATGCTGTGCTACAGCCTTCTATAGCCTTGGAAACAAAAAATGTACTTTGCTTGGGAAGTAATGTGTGATTCTGTCACAATCAATTCACATTCAGCATTTATTTCAACAGGCTATTAAACAACAAGCCAACTCTAAATCAGTCAGGAGCAAGCCAGGTAGCCTAAGAAGGAACGGACATTAATTATTTAGGCTATATTACTATTATTTCATGGCTATATCCTGCCATTTAAGTAAAAAATTGTGAAGCATTTGTGGCACGTTACAGGTTGGCAGGAGCGCTCAGCATTTAAACAACACATCAACAACAGCACTTCAACAACATGCCTATACATTTCTCATTTAGACAGTATACAATTAGGCTATACAGTGCCTTTGAAATCACTTTTAGAAACAAGAATTTGTCCAGTCTTTGGTTTGAGGATCATGCGGTGAGCAATGCATGCCTAGTTTGTTAATTTATCCTAGCAGATGTTCTTATATGCCCTAATCACAGTCAACACAAATATATTTCAGTAACAACCATATCATGGAACAAAATAGAATACATTAGAAAATGATAGTTTCCCAAATTTAAAAAAAAGTTACAAGTGCATATACACTGAGTATACAAAACATTAAGAACAACTGCTCTTTCCATGACAGACTGACCAGGTGAATCCAGGTGAAAACTATGATCCCTTATTTATGTCACTTGTTAAATCCACTTCAGTCAGTGTAGATGAAGGTGAGGAGACAGGTTAAAGAAGGATTTTGTGTGGATTGTGTATGTGTGCCATTCAGAGGGTGAATGGGCAAGACAAAAAATGTAAGTGCCTTTAAATGGGGTATGGTAGTAGGTGCCAGGTGCACTAGTTTGTGTCAAGAACTGCAACACTGCTGGGTTTTTCACGCTCAACAGTTTCCCATGTGTATCAAGACTGGTCCACCACCCAAAGGTCATCCAGCCAACTTGACACAACTGTGGGAAGCATTGGAGTCAACATGGGCCAGCATCCCTGTGGAACGCATTCGACACCTTGTAGAGTCCATGCCCTGACGAATTAAGGCTGTTCTGAGTGCAAAATGGGGTGTATGATATGCAGCTGCTGTTACAAAATTAATGGCTTTTTCTCAAATTAATTTATGATCAGATTTTTCAGTTGTAACTGGTTTTGTTGCGCTAAATGTTTACAGTTGATAGACAACTTTAGCACTGTTCCAAACAAGCGTTCAGGGAGGGTCAGGTAAAAATATATTTTACTGAAGGGAGGGCCATCCATTTTCATTTCAGAGAGGTCCGATTTTCTCCAGGTATCCCTCATTATAAATAATGTACAGTCCCTACCGGTTTTAACATAGTTGCATCCAACAGTATTTTTCAGTGACAACACGTTTGTGAGAGGGAGTTGCCCGCGACGTTACTATGCTGTCGCTTGAACAACATAGTCATATTCATTTCTATAGAGCCCCACAGTGGAAACACCTCTTCCTAGAGAGATTTAAACGGTTATCAAAACGTCACACCAGGGTAAGCCTACAAGAAACGCAGTCTTTATTTTAAGTGTTTCTAAAAGCCCCTATGGGAAAAATGAATGGTGAAAAACGATTGGAACCATTTCCATGTTTGACCGCAGGTTTTATGGGTATTATGACTCATACTGTGGGACTATATGGACAAAAACCTATATATATATATATATATATATATATATATATATATATATATATATATGTCCCCTGTCTCAGGCAGTGTCTATCGCAAATGTTGAATAAAATTCCATTTGAACTTGTTGTCCGCTGATTTCGTTATTTTGTGTGTAGAAATTTGAAACAAAATATCCACAGGCAAGTACTATTAAACCGAATCCAAAACGAGGGTCTCTGTGTGTGGCTATCACGATTTGTATCAATTGAAGCACAAGACGGAAGTACCGCGATGCATGAACAACTTCAGTAGTTGTACAAAACGGAACTCAACAGCGTTTGGAGTAAACGGTTTCTGTTGCAAAACGTTTAGCAACCGACGAAACGTTTTGCAACAGAATCAGCGTAATGTAAACACCCCAGAGCCTTTGTTTTACTATTAAAGACTAACGTTATCACGGTGTGATTGTCAGTCAAGAGAGAGGACCCTTTGTTTTACTCTTACGGACTAACGTTATCACAACTTCCTCAAGTAGCCTAAACCCCCATATCTACCATATTAGGTATCTAAATCTGAAAACAATAATACAAGGTTACGATCTCGTATTGTTTAAATGAAGTAGCTGAGCGAGACACTAGTAGTTTTCACTGGTTGCTTTGTTTAGAAACATCTGCCAAGCAGAAGAGATCGCTTTTTATCCCAACTCCCAAGCAAGTATCAAGAAACAAAGTTCATAAAATAAGTTCGTATGGCACAATCTACAACGTGTCCATAATCATTGTCAAATTAAATGTTACTCTCACCTCCTCCGTTGTGGCATCAATCGTTCAAATTCAATTCGGATCCGCTCCCCTCGCTCGAGTCTGATGACGGTCTGTATCCACTCGAAATTACGGGAAGTGAAGTGCCCCTCCCCGCTGAGTTCCAAATTACACCGGGCCTCTATTACCGGGGCCATTGTCGGGTGGGCTGCTAGGATCAGATTCAGGGTAGATGATGATGTTGTTGATGATGATGATAGGCCTAATGATGATCAAAGTCTGACCCTTAGTATAATTATTTGGGTTTCAACTATTACTGTCACTTCCACATACCCTACTATGTGATGAAACCCCAAAGATCCCTCTAAAGATGATATTCATAAAGTCTGTCAAAAAGTGTCCTATTTACTTTTTTTTGTTTAAATCTATTTGCCGTTTTCACCCTTTGACATTCACGTGGTGTACAGGTCTGATCATCAGAATATAATTTATTTTGAGTGATACTCTAGTCAAGTCTATTGTATGTCACAGGCGAAATGTGTGCAACTTTTCCAACGATACTTATTCCTGCGTAGATGGACACTAGGGGATGGTGATGTGATATGTATGCACTAAGTAACCTTGAAAGCCCATTTTGTTTGAATGCAAGTCAGTAACTGTTAAATTATCATAAATCCGCTATGCAGATATCAGAGGCACGCCACTATTCAATCTCGAACAAAGTTTTGACTTTATTTGTAAATGCTGTCTTTATTCACACACAATGAAAAATGCAGGTTTGACGTTCTTGAATACACCTCGCGCTTGGTTCTCGACTGCGACGGAAGTGCGGTGTTTTTCTGACAGCGGCTAATGTCATCATCAACCAAAGATTATGGATATACTAACAAGATAGGCCTACATGTCTTACCGCCCCCAACAATGGGAGCAATTGTCCACAAAGCGACACGGCGGGTGGTCTAGCTCCCGCCTATCCTTTCTTTGGATTGGTGGATACATCTCATTATTGTAATCATGTTTTAAATATTCGATGAGGGTTGTTGACGTCAACCGCCTGTATTCAATGGAGAGAGATTCTATTTATTATTTTTTAAACCTTTATGTAACTAATTCTTACTTACAATGACCTTACACAGAAGAGGCTGGGCCAATTGTGAGCTGCCCTATTGGACTCCCCATCAGGGCCGGATGGGATACAGGCCGGAATCGAACCAGGGGTCTGTAGTGACACCTCTAGCCCTGAGATGTAGTGCCTTAGACCACTGCGCCACTCGGGAGCTATGCTAGGGATCATCAGCTAGATTCAGCCACTGGCCAATTTTTTTCTTGAGCAGATGGTCCGAGGCTGGAACATAATTACAAATAATTGGTAGACTGCAAATTGACTGCAAGAAGCCCAAACATATATAATATTTGACTAAAACATAATAATTTCTAACATTGCTTACATTTGTATATGATCACGTGTCTCTCTATTATGCGTGGAAATGCTTGGGAACAGATTTCCCAAATTAAAATCACTTGGAGTTGATTTCCTGGTGTTTTTACATTTGTTTTATGTCCAACAATGAACATTTAAAATAAAAATAATAATAAATTGTTTTTTTGCTCAGTAAACTTGGGAGCCAAATAAAACCACATTTGGCCTGCGGGCTGCCAGTTGGGGAACCCTGTGCTATGCTATAGTCTCATGCCATGAATATGCATTGCCATCTCGAGACAACTCTGACATAGTGTTTTTTCTCAAAGTTGCCAGGATATCACGTGTCCTACTTATATCAGTACACTCGTAACAACTTCTATTTGATTAAATAAACCTAATTTAGCAAGTAAGCCATTCATTGCTTTGTTGACCAAATTCGACACATTGACCTCCATACCAAAACTCCTTGCTTGGCACGCCACCTGCTGGACCTTCTGTCGAGTTGGGCATCTCTCTTCCTCCTCCTCTCTGCATCAACTTTGCAATTGGGCTACTTTGAAAACGAACGTGCAGGTGAAAATGTATTGGATTTTTGGGCTCCTTCTAAATTGCACCGCTGCCGCCATGTCATTTCTCTTGTTTTAAAAAATATATATATATTAATTTCACTGTGACCTGCTACTTCTGACTATCAGGCAGTGATGCAGGCTATATTGTACCAGGTGGACAATGTGACTTTTATCAATATATTCACCTGGATTTACCCCCCAAAAATGAAACGCTAATTAGCTGCTAATGTGGCTATCATAAATAACTACAAATGCCATGATGATCTGGGCGAGACTGTCGAATCGAGGCAAAGGTAATAATTTCTGGATTAACTATCTAATATTAGCTAAATGTAGTAATGAATACATTTCTTTAAATGGACAATTCTGTGAACTGTCTTGTGAAAGTTTTAAATTGACACAATACCTGTTAGCAAAGGTGTCAGCTACAGATTACATGCTGGAGCTTGCAGGGATTTGTAGTTCTGCATGATGTCTACTTTGACTCTAATTAGCATTTTCGAATTTGAGAATAAATAGAACCGAATATATTGATAAAAGTCACCTTGTCCGAGAGAGACATGGTTATCAAAATGTCACGCCAGGGTAAACCTACATGAAACACAGCCCTTATTTTAAGGGTTTCTAAAATCCTCTATGGGAAAATGAATGATGGAAAAACGATTGGAACCATTTCCCTGTTTGACCGCTAGGTTTTATGGGTATTATGACACCTCCACTGTGGGGCTCTATGGCTGAGTGAGTGAGTGAGTGGTGGGGAGGGAGGGCCAGAGGGAGGGCTAGAGTCATTGGTGTTGAGAGAGCGCTGCAGCAGGCAGTCATGACAAGTGATGTGAGAACAACAAACTAATTAACTAGCACTAGCTAGCTACATACTTCTCCTATTGAAAGTGAAACAATGGCCCCTCTATTCCTGTAATGGTCCAATTTACAAGAAATGGGTAAAGAAATAGGAGAGCTAGACTGCCATCCTCACTTGATAGCTATGTGGAATTAACTAGTTATTCTATATCTAACACTGGAAAGTGAAAGTCACTGGTGCAGCAGGTACAGTGGTTCATTAAGGGCTGTCATATCCCCAGTTTTCCTGGCTTTGGGCTACTTTGAAAACGATGTTGCGGGTGAAAATGTATTGGTCGTGGGTTGCACTTAGACTTTTAGGGGTTAAATCCATGGGAGTGTATTTGAGTCAGTGTATTTGTATTGTGTAATTCTTTCCAAGTGTATGTCCTAATACATTCCAATATTCATCTACTTGTCTTTTCAAAAATAGTATTTGAACCCAGGTCTGGTTGCTATGTTGGTTGCTAGCTCTATTTTACCTGGTAGCGCTCGCGGAGGACACGGACAGTTATGGTTCTATTTCCCCTCATCAAATCAAATCAAGCTTTATTTAGACAGCACATTTAAGACATGGAATACAACACAATGTGCTTCACAGGAATTAAAAAAACAACAACAATGAAAATATTCTGAACAAAAATATAAACGCAAAGGCCACTCTAAATTGTGCAGTTTTGTCACACAACATAATGCCACAGATGCTTTAAGTTTTGAGGGAGCGTGCAATTGGCATGCTGACTGCAGGAATGTCCATCAGAGCTGTTGCCAGTGAATTGAATGAAGAGGCCTCACAACCGCAGACCACATTTAACCACGCCAGCCCAGGACTGCCACATCCGGCTTCTTCACCTGCGGGATCATCTGAGACCAGCCACCCGGGCATCTTATGAAACTGTGGGTTTGCACAACTGAAGAATTTCTGCACAAACTGTCAGAAACCGTCTCAGGGAAGCTCATCTGTGTGCTCATCATCCTCACCAGGGTCTTGACCTGACTGCAGTTCGGCATCGTAACTGACTTCAATGGGCAAATGCTCACCTTCAATGGCCAATGGCATGCTGGAGAAGTGTGCACTTCATGGATTAATCCCGATTTCAACTGTACCTGGCAGATGGCAGACAGCGTGTATGGCGTCGTGTGGGCGAGCGGTTTGCTGATGTCAACGTTGTGAACAGAATACCCAATGATGGCGGTGGGGTTATGGTATGAGCAGGCATAAGCTACGGACAACGAACACAATTGATGGCAATTTGAATGCACAGAGGTACCGTGACGAGATCCTGAGGCCCATTGTCGTGCCATTCATCCACTGCCATCTCCTGATGTTTTAGCATGATAATGCACAGCCCAATGTTGCAAGAATCTGTACACAATCCTGGAAGCTGAAAATATCCCAGTTCTTCCATGGCCTGCATACTCACTAGACATGTCACCCATTGAGCGTGTTTGGGATGCTCTGGATCGACGCGTACGACAGCATGTTCCAGTTCCCACCAATATCCAGCAACTTCGCACAGCCATTAGAAAGGAGTGGGACAACATTCCACAGGCCACAATCAACAGCCTGATCAACTATACGAAGGAGATGTGTCGCGCTGCATGAGGCAAATGTTGGTCACACCAGATACTGACTGGTTTTCTGATCCACGCCCCTACCTTTTTCTTACAGTATCTGGGACCAACAGATGCATATCTGTATTCCCAGTCATGTCAAATCCATAGATTAGGGCCTAATTCATTTATTTCAAATGACTGATTTCCTTATATGAACTGTAACTCAGTAAAATCTTAGAAATTGTTGCATGTTGCGTTTATATTTTTGTTCAGTGTAAATAGATAAACCTATTGATGACGTCACACCCTTCCTCCCTATGTAAAATCTCAATGGCGCATTTGAAGATCAGCAAGTCGGTTTAGCACTTTGCCATCTTGCTAAGATGTAGTCTTATTGGGGGGATTCTCAAGACATAGCATGTGCAGTTGTATATTTTACAGTAGCTTAGTGGTAGTTGAACTTAATTCAAATTTAGGTAGTGTTTTCAGTAATTATTTACTTTTTTTTCCCATGTAGTGTGTAGCTAAATACTGGAACTACACACCATTTCTTTTGCAAAAAATAAAATAAAATATAGGTGAATAGAAAATAATTTCCTTTCTTTTTCGGCATAAGACCTGCCTAATTCTCACTTGGAACATAGTTTTTGTGTTTAATAGGCTAACTTACACATTCTGTTAACATATGATCCTAAAGTGATGTTCTTGCAATTTGTAGCATAGTCTATGACATTTCAGATTTACATATGATAATTTTTCACGAAGTAGTTTGTTTAACTTCTTCTAGTGTGAAGTAATTGGTAGCTTGGTAAACTATATTTTCAGAGTAGCTTCCCCAACACTGGAAATATGATTTATTCATTTCAGCATCTTGAGAGAATGAATGCGCGGTTAGGGACTGTCTGTAAAGCTGCTATCTTTATCAGCGTCATAAAAGCTGATAGTAGACTATTTCAACCACGTAAAATATGCATCCAAGCCGAACTGAAATCCTATCCAAAACCGGTCTAACTGATGTCATTTGGACATTTTAGTGTTAGGCCTATTGAATTTTCTCCAAGTCCCTAAACGTCGCCTATTGGCTGCGCAAGAGAAGCAGGAATAAAAGTGGTCAAGATGGAAGTGTTCATTCTATCGATGTATGACATCATTCTGGTAAGCAAGGGTTTATTTAGTCGAATCTATTACCCACTGGGCGCACACTGGTTGAATCAACGTTGTTTCCACATAATTTCAATAAAAGTATGGTGAACCAATGTGGAATAGACGTTGAGACAGCCTATAGGAAGGAGGTCAGAGACCTGGCAGTGTGGTGCCAGGACAACAACCTCTCCCTCAATGTGAGCAAGACAAAGGAGATGATCATGGACTACAGGAAAAGGAGGGCCGAACACGCCCCCATTCACATCGACGGGGCTGTAGTGGAGCGGGTCGTGAGTTTCAAGTTCCTTGGTGTCCACATCACCAACAAACTATCATGGTCCAAACACACCAAGAAAGTTGTGAAGAGGGCACGACAACCCCTTTTCCCCCTCAAAAAGTTATACAGCTGCATCATCAAGAGCATCCTGACCGGTTGCATTACCACCTGGTATGGCAACTGCTCGGCATCTGACCGTAAGGTGCTACAGAGGGTAGTGCGTACAGCCCAGTACATCACTGGGGCCAAGCTTCCTGCCATCTAGGACCTACATTGGGGAAAAAAAGTATTTAGTCAGCCACCAATTGTGCAAGTTCTCCCACTTAAAAAGATGAGAGAGGCCTGTAATTTTCATCATAGGTACACGTCAACTATGACAGACAAAATGAGAAAATAAAATCCAGAAAATCACATTGTAGGATTTTTTATGAATTTATTTGCAAATTATGGTGGAAAATAAGTATTTGGTCAATAACAAAAGTTTCTCAATACTTTGTTATATACCCTTTGTTGGCAATGACACAGGTCAAACGTTTTCTGTAAGTCTTCACAAGGTTTTCACACACTGTTGCTGGTATTTTGGCCCATTCCTCCATGCAGATCTCCTCTAGAGCAGTGATGTTTTGGGGCTGTCGCTGGGCAACACAGACTTTCAACTCCCTCCAAAGATTTTCTATGGGGTTGAGATCTGGAGACTGGCTAGGCCACTCCAGGACCTTGAAATGCTTCTTACGAAGCCACTCCTTCGTTGCCCGGGCGGTGTGTTTGGGATCATTGTCATGCTGAAAGACCCAGCCACGTTTCATCTTCAATGCCCTTGCTGATGGAAGGAGGTTTTCACTCAAAATCTCATGATACATGGCCCCATTCATTCTTTCCTTTACACGGATCAGTCGTCCTGGTCCCTTTGCAGAAAAACAGCCCCAAAGCATGATGTTTCCACCCCCATGCTTCACAGTAGGTATGGTGTTCTTTGGATGCAACTCAGCATTCTTTGTCCTCCAAACACGACAAGTTGAGTTTTTACCAAAAAGTTCTATTTTGGTTTCATCTGACCATATGACATTCTCCCAATCCTCTTCTGGATCATCCAAATGCACTCTAGCAAACTTCAGACGGGCCTGGACATGTACTGGCTTAAGCAGGGGGACACGTCTGGCACTGCAGGATTTGAGTCCCTGGCGGCGTAGTGTGTTACTGATGGTAGGCTTTGTTACTTTGGTCCCAGCTCTCTGCAGGTCATTCACTAGGTCCCCCTGTGTGGTTCTGGGATTTTTGCTCACCGTTCTTGTGATCATTTTGACCCCACGGGGTGAGATCTTGCGTGGAGCCCCAGATCGAGGGAGATTATCAGTGGTCTTGTATGTCTTCCATTTCCTAATAATTGCTCCCACAGTTGATTTCTTTAAACCAAGCTGCTTACCTATTGCAGATTCAGTCTTCCCAGCCTGGTGCAGGTCTACAATTTTGTTTCTGGTGTCCTTTGACAGCTCTTTGGTCTTGGCCATAGTGGAGTTTGGAGTGTGACTGTTTGAGGTTGTGGACAGGTGTCTTTTATACTGATAACAAGTTCAAACAGGTGCCATTAATACAGGTAACGAGTGGAGGACAGAGGAGCCTCTTAAAGAAGAAGTTACAGGTCTGTGAGAGCCAGAAATCTTGCTTGTTTGTAGGTGACCAAATACTTATTTTCCACCATAATTTGCAAATAAATTCATTAAAAATCCTACAATGTGATTTTCTGGATTTCTTTTTCTCAATTTGTCTGTCATAGTTGACGTGTACCTATGATGAAAATTACAGGCCTCTCTCATCTTTTTAAGTGGGAGAACTTGCACAATTGGTGGCTGACTAAATACTTTTTCCCCCACTGTATGTTCCACATGACATGAAAATGATCACTGCCTATTGTTGATTCTATCATCACATCCCACTCACATATACCAGCAATGGAGGAGGACACCAATGTAAGATCTAAACATGACAATGTACTACAATGTCATATGGTCAGATGAAACCAAAATAGAACTTTTTGGTAAAAACTCAACTTGTCGTGTTTGGAGAACAAAGAATGCTGAGTTGCATCCAAAGAACACCATACCTACTGTGAAGCATGGGGGTGGAAGCATCATGCTTTGGGGCTGTTTTTCTGCAAAGGGACCAGGACGACTGATCCGTGTAAAGGAAAGAATGAATGGGGCCATGTATCGTGAGATTTTTAGTGAAAACCTCCTTCCATCAGCAAGGGCATTGAAGATGAAACGTGGCTGGGTCTTTCAGCATGACAATGATCCCAAACACACCGCCCGGGCAACGAAGGAGTGGCTTCGTAAGAAGCATTTCAAGGTCCTGGAGTGGCCTAGCCAGTCTCCAGATCTCAACCCCATAGAAAATCTTTGGAGGGAGTTGAAAGTCAGTGTTGCCCAGCGACAGCCCCAAAACATCACTGCTCTAGAGGAGATCTGCATGGAGGAATGGGCCAAAATACCAGCAACAGTGTGTGAAAACCTTGTGAAGACTTACAGAAAACATTTGACCTGTGTCATTGCCAACAAAGTGTATATAACAAAGTATTGAGAAACTTCTGTTATTGACCAAATACTTATTTTCCACCATAATTTGCAAAAATCCTACAATGTGATTTTCTGGAGAAAAAAAATCTAATTTTGTCTGTCATAGTTGACGTGTACCTATGATGAAAATTACAGGCCTCTCTCATCTTTTTAAGTGGGAGAACTTGCACAATTGGTGGCTGACTAAATACTTTTTTCCCCCACTGTAAATCTTGACGTACAGTACCAGTCAAAAAATTTGGACACACCTACTCATTCCAGGGCTTTATTTTATTTTTACTATTTTCTACATTGTAGAATAATAGTGAAGACATCAAAACTATGAAATAACACATATGGAATCATGTAGTAACCAAAAAAGTGTTAAACAAATCAAAATATATTTTATATTTGAGATTCTTCAAAGTAGCCACCCCTTTGCCTTGATGACAGCTTTGCACACTCTTGGCATTCTCTCAACCAGCTTCATGAGGAATGCTTTTCCAACAGTCTTGAAGGAGTTCCCACATATGCTGAGCACTTGTTGGCTGCTTTTCCTTCACTCTGTGGTCCAACTCATCCCAAACATTAAGGCAGTTATACATTTTAAAAACATTACAATACATTCATAACCAATTTCACAACATATTAAGTGTGTGCCCTCAGGCCTCTACTCTACTGCCACATATCTATAATCCAAAATCCATGTTTACATATGTTATCGTGTGTTTGTATGCATGTGTCTGTTTGTGTTGCTTCACAGTCCCCGCTGTTCCATAAGGTGTATTTTTATCTGTTTTTAAATATAATTTTATTGCTGGCATGAGTTACTTGATGTGGAATAGAGTTCTGTGTAGTCATGGCTCTATATGTAGTACTATGCGCCTCCCATGGTCTGTTCTTGACTTGGGGACTGTGAAGAGACCTCTGGTGGCATGTCTTGTGGGTATGCATGGGTTCATTCAACATGTCAATACCTCACACAAATACAAGTATTGATGAAGTCAATCTCTCCTCCACTTTGAGCCAGGAGAGATTGACATGCATATTATTAATATTAGCTCTCTGTGTACATCCAAGGGCCAGCCGTGCTGCCCTGTTCTGAGCCAATTGCAATTTTCCCTCTTTGTGGCACCTGACCACACAACTGAACAGTAGTCCAGGTCCGACAAAACTAGGGCCTGTAGGACCTGCCTTGTTGATAGTGCTGTTAAGAATGCAGAGCAGCGCTTTATTATAGACAGACTTCTCCCCATCCTAGCTACTGTTGTATGAATATGTTTTGACCATGACAGTTTACAATCCAAGGTTACTGCAAGCAATTTAGTCTCCTCAACTTGCTCAATTTCCACATTATTCATTACATTTAGTAAATGATTTGTCCCAAATACAATGCTTTTAGTTGTTGAAGTATTTAGGACTGACATATTCCTTGCCACCCATTCTGAAACTAACTGCAACTCTTTGTTAAGTGTTGCTGTCATTTCAGTCGCTGTGGTAGCTGACGTGTATAGTGTTGAGTCATCCGCATACATAGACACACTGGCTTTACTCAAAGCCAGTGGCATGTCGTTAGTAAAGATTGAAAAAAGTAAGGGGCCTAGACAGCTGCCCTGGGGAATTCCTGATTCTACCTGGATTTTGTTGGAGAGGCTTCCATTAAAGAACACCCTCTGTGTTCTGTTAGACAGGTAACTCTTGATCCACAATATAGCAGGGGGAGTAAAGCCATAACACATATGTTTTTCCAGCAACAGACTATGATCGATAATGTCAAAAGCCACGCTAAAGTCTAAGAAAACAGCCCCCACAATATTTTTGTCATCAATTTCTCTCAGCCAATCATCAGTCATTTGTATAAGTGCTGTGCTTGTTGAATGTCCTTCCCTATAAGCGTGCTGTAAAATAGCATTTTATCTAGTCAAACACAATTTTTTCCAGAAGTTTACTAAGGGTTGGTAACAGGCTGATTGGTCAGCTATTTGAGCCAGTTAAGGGGGCTTTACTATTCTTAGGTAGGGGAATAACTTTTGCTTCCCTCCAGGCCTGAGGGCACACACTTTCTAGTAGGCTTAAATTGAAGAGAAAGAGAGCGTTGGCTAGGAAAGTCATTAAGAACGCAAAGAAAGGTGCATGGCAGGAATTCTGTTCTTCTATAGGAAGGGAAACAACTGGGGGATGTGTGGAAAATGTTAAAGAGGATGATGGGGAAAGGAAGGACATTACAGATACCTGCGTTAGCTGAGAAAGATGTTATGGCTGTTTCTAACAAAGAAAAAGCAGACACTCTAGGAAGAGCTTTTGCAGCAGTGCATAAAGTTGACAGTCTAAGTGATGAATGTAAATTATGCAAGGAAGAAAAACTAAGAATGCATGAAAATGTATAGCGTAAGATGTGTGATTCTGGAGAATCAGTGGATGCTGAATTCACCATGTTTGAAATAACGAGGGCTTTAGAGGGGTGTGGTTGCACTGCTCCAGGTGAGGAGTGATTATGCTACATTATGTTTAAACATCTGCCTACAGAAGTTTTGTGAAAGATTTTGAGTTTATTTAACAAAATATGGAGGACAGGGGTGCTATCATCCGGATGGAAATGTGCTATGGTTTTGCCTTTTGTGAAGCCTGGTAAAGATCCATCCAGTCCTGCTAGTTATAGACCTATTGCACTTACATCAAATATCTTTAAATGAATGGAAAAGTTGATTGTAGGAAGATTAATGTATTATCTGGAACATAGGGGTCTATTAAGTCCATACCAGAGTGGATTCAGAAAAGGAAGGACTACCCTTGATGCATTAGTTAAAGTTAGTACTGAGGTGACCAAAGCTTTGGCAATGAAGGAACTGATGTCAATAGTATATTTTGATATTGAAAAAGCATATGATACAATGTGGCGGGAAGGTCTACAGATTAAATTGAAGGGAATGGGTATTAGTGGGAGAATGTATAACTGGATTATGGATTTCTTGTTTGACCGAAACTCCAAACTCCTCCTGACCTGGAAGGTATCAAAAGAATATGAGGTGGAAAATGGAACACCACAGGGTAGTGCTATTAGTCCTATCTTATTCACCTTGACGATTGATTATATCTTTGGGGATAACGGACAGGGTATAGGGGCAGTGTTATATGCAGATGATGGTGCCATTTGGAAAAGAAGAAGGAATATTCCTCATGTAATAGAGAAAATGTTGTTGTTTCAAGTTATCGTTATCTAAATATTGCCAAATGTTGTTCGCTAACAAAAAGATTAAGGAAGATGTCAGTGTTCAATTATATGGAGAATGAATGGAAAGGGTAACAGAATTAAGTATTTGGGGCTAAGGTTTGATGAAAAGGGGCGGCAGGTTTGATGATTTGGGGCGGCAGGTAGCTTAGTGGTTAAGAGCGTTGTGCCAGTAATCGAAAGGTCGCTGGTTCTAATCCCCGAGCCGACTAGGTGAAAAATCTGTCGATGTGCCCTTGAGCAAGGCACTTAACCCTAATTGCTCCTGTAAGTCGCTCTGGATAAGAGCGTCTGCTAAATGACTAAAATGTAAAAAATGTAAATGTAAAAGCTTACATGAAGACGTCATATTAAATGTAAGAAAATATTAAAACTTATGAGGACAATAATTGGGCATGATTGGGGGGCAGATAGGCAATCTTTACTGAATATTTATCGTACTTTGATGAGATCGTCCATAGATTATGGGTGCTTTGTATATGGTTTTACATCGCTGTTGCGCCTTGATAGGATGCAAACAAGGGCACTCAGGATGTGCGATGGTGCATTTAAAACTATACCGGTTGAGGGTTTACAAGTAGATACTGGGGAAATGCCACTATCCCTTAAATGAGTTAAGCTAGCTCTGGCATACTGGGCAAGACTGAAGGGTAGTACGGTAGATCATCCTATACTGACTGTTTTGGAAGACTGCTGGGAATATGAACGATATCAAAAGAGTGGTTTTTGCCCAGAGATTAGGGTTGATGAATATGGACTCAGAGATATTGTCATAGGGCCATCTGTGGCAATAGGAAATGTGCCACCGTGGTTTTAGACCACATGTTGATCTTAGCCTGATAGAAGAAAATAAACAGTGGTGTGAAGAAGATAATGTAGGAACAATAGTGGATCAATTATGTTGTTGGACGGGAAGGATTTAGGGTGGGGGTGATGGGAGTAGTGAAGTTTGTAGGGAATTTATTTTATTTTATTAGAAATTCAGGGTAGTTAAGAGAATATAGTGGTATAGATAGGTCGTGACTGGCCTCACACTCCAGTACAGTAGGTGGCGGTGTATGCACCTGTCAGTTGGTTGCGATTCGCCGATAAAATTTAAAGAAGAACCGTTAGCGGGACCCGACGTGTTGTTGTTCCTACCTGCAATAACGCTCGCCGAGGGTAGTCGCACCTTTTCTACACCGTAAACGGGAAGACTGCTGCTACAACCCTACCAAGGAGTCATTCGACGCACTGTGAAGTGCCTCGACCGTCGGACACCCTGCCCTCTTTACTAGCCAGGTCAGCGGCTCCTTGGCAAGCTGATATCCTACTGTTAACTAACGTTAACTAGCAAGAAAGCTAGTTTTTTTTGTGAGATCGGTGAAGGAAACATCGGCGGTTAGCTACGTTGTAATTTCATCGAGTGATAGGTATCATGAGCTAACTATGTGTCATGTTGGCATTTGCAAGTGCTGTTAGCCAGCCAGCCAGCCAGCTAGCTAGCTAGTTGGCCGGGACGTCACTGTTCCAGACTGCCTGTCATTTACAGTGGGACTGCTTAGACAGACAGGTTTCAGAGGCAGTG
This sequence comes from Coregonus lavaretus, assembly GCF_964263955.1. Taxonomy (NCBI): domain Eukaryota; kingdom Metazoa; phylum Chordata; class Actinopteri; order Salmoniformes; family Salmonidae; genus Coregonus; species Coregonus lavaretus. The sequence continues at coordinate 43,632,839 of NC_139995.1, read as the reverse complement.
TCGCAGCACATTTGTATTTCATATGTTTGCTATCCATTCCCATTGATCTCCCCTTTGTCTTCGATATTCATTGATGTCAGTATCAAACTCAGTTACTTTGCAATACTTTTATGATGGTGCTACAAGTGGAAACTAGTTAAGCCTGGTGGCCTTGAATGACCTGGGGATCTGACTGACTGACTGTTTCTGCATCATTGATACATTTGTTGCTTTGCTATAAACAAGGTCTGCAACATTGGCCAAACATTGGTTTGGTCGGTGGGGTCGCAAGAAAAGGGTCTGACCAAGTTTAGGCACCACTGTTGTAGAGGAATTTCTTTGGTTACTGTTTGCATATGGTGACTCTGATGATATGGACTTCTCAGTGGCTAAGATTTGTTTGGGAAGCCTCGTGTTTAGTGGATTGTGAGGGCAGGACCTGCCATATCCTGCCCCATTGCGTCTTTAGGGGTGTGGCTGAACAGTGTTTTATAACTCAGAACTGGGTGAACAGGAAGGTGTGTGCAATAGATAGGACCCCTGTGTAGAGTCAAGCCGGGCTATGGTTAATTCTTATTCTCTTTCATTCTCAACTCTTTTTCTAGCCATCCCACCCACCACATCCTTTCTTTTACTTGTATGAGATGAAATTAGTTAAATAAAACAGTTAAAGAAGCAGCTGGTGAGAGATGAGTACTAGAGCCAACTAAACTCCAAGACCCATTTCAGCACCTAGCCTTCATGTGAGCCAACCTCACATCACATTACCTGTTCTCTCCTCTTCCACCCATCAGTGTGCAACTCCATTGTGGATCCCCAGCCCCAGCGAGTGGTGGGGGAGGCAGAGCCAGAGGCTGAGGCAGCCTGAGGCAGAGGGCCCCGTGCTAGCAGGGCCATGAGCACCACTGGGTACCAGCAGCAGCAGGGGGGTGTTCGGACACGCCGAGGGCCAGTCAAGGAGAGGGATCCTGGGCAGGGTGTGGGCATGGAGGCGGCCTGCTGGCTGGCCCCTGGAGCCCTGCGCAGGCTGATTGAGCTGCCCACTCCCCCGCTCGACCGCCAACAGCTGAAGAGACTGGAGGAACACAGGTACTGTCATAGTAAAACCTAAGATCAATCATATCCTTATTTAGCTTTGACGTGATGATCACACAGTATGTGTTTTGTACTTAGTGTTACATCAAACACTTTAGGATGAAAAATGCTTCAATTGTGTTAAATCTGGTTGATTGATTCTAGTTCCTACTGTCTCGTTATGGGGTCCTGGTTCCCTCTCTACAGGTACAGCAGTACAGGTCGCTCCCTGCTGGAGCCTCTGATGCAGCGTTACTGGGAGTGGCTGGTGGGCCGTGTGCCCGCCTGGATCGCCCCCAACCTCATCACCATCGTGGGTCTGGCCACCAACGTATTCACCACCCTGGTGCTGGTCTACTACTGTCCCACCGCCACTGAACAGGTAACAATGGCAACAATACAGCACCTATTCAGGTAAGGTGTATGTCAGCATTTCCCAAACACAGTCCTCGGGACCCCAAGGGGTGCACGTTTTGGTTTTTGCCCTAACACTGCACAGCTGATTCAAATTATCAAAGCTTAATGATTAGTTGATTATTTGAATCAGCTGTGTAATGCTAGGGCAAAAACCTTGGGGTCCAGAGGACCGAGTTGTACGTACTATTGTCCTGCCCCACAGCCACTGAACAGGTTGGTTATACACTGCCTGGCTTAGTGCCATTGGACAGGTATGGTTGGAGGGTTCAAGTAAAGTGCTACCGTATTGTATTTACCTGTCCGGGTAGACTGAAATAAAGTTGTCATTGTAGACAGTCAGATGATTGAACAGTGCAGCTACAGTGTTGCTCAGATGTTTGAAAACACCTTTTATGTTGATCTCTAAAGCTACAAACAAACATTCAATACAACATTACCAGGGGTTCATACTTCCTATAACATATGCATTGTTTTTTTTACTCTAGCAAGCATTCTCCCTCCATCAGTTATTTTGTCTCAAGGTTCTGTGAATGTGTTTTCTGTTAGCAATGGTTTCTATGGTCAGTTTGTCTGGCTGTTTGTTTGTTTACCATCTCTGTGCTGTTGAGAGTTTGGAATAGCTCAGGCTTTCTGTTCTGGATGAACATCCCGTGCCCATAGCTCTCAGGTTACAGCTAGTCTGCACCTGATACCCAGGCCCCATTCCCCTTCCCCGGCACACACACCACAGCACTGCAGAGATGAGTGCACACTAAGGACTGGGAATAGAGAGGAGACAGCAAAACATGCAAACTGTTAAGCTTAGTCGTTTCCATCTAGAACTGAAAACCTAGGATAACTTTCTTTCCATAAGGGAATTTAATTTATGATATCAGACTTTAATGTACATACAATTAGATTACATTCAAACTAAGAGGCATACAAAACAGCCTAATGCGATATAATGCATTTTGTTTGTCTATAGATGCGGTAAGAGTCAATGGACGTTCTATTGACCAGATTGGCGTACATTCAACAAATATGATCTAACAAAGTGGGTATTCGTCAAACCCGTCATGATTTATGTATTGTAACAGGCCCACAATGTGGTTATTTAAGTCCGATTTGGCTGTTTTCGCTGCATAACATGTAGAAGTTGTCCCCTTTTCAGGTTTAGAAGAAGTGACTGCTAAATGCTAATTCCCCTTTGTATAAGCTGGTAGCATAGCTAGCATACAGAAATCGGTGGTGGTAGTCAGTAGTTAATTGTAATGCAGTTGATTTAATGACCATGACATGAACATCTGTTGGGGTTGACATCCATACAAGCTTTATACTCTGATTTCTACCTCAACATAGTATAAAATACACACATAAACAATATCCTAAACGTAGGCCCATTTTGCTGGGGGGTAATGGGGAGATTTGGGATCTTTCCCCCACGGCCCTTTCCCCCAAGCGTTTCCATGGCAATTCCATTGTTTTGGTCGAGTTTAATTGACCTCTTTACCGCATCTATAAACCACCATGTGCGTTGTTTGTTCAGCTCTGGCTGTTTTCCTACAAGTCCACAACACCAGTGTATGAGGGAAATTCCATGGTAACAGAATGATGCTGAGACTCAGCTTTTTCACTTTAAAATGTAAGCCAAACAAAAACCAATGATTGCAAAGTTAAACAAACCATGCAACTCTATGCACAAGAACTACTAGTAAACAATTTCCACTGAACATTTTACAAAAATGCATTTACTTGAAGAATAGTGCAGATGCAAAGTTTGGTAACAGAATGACGGCACAAACATATCACATTCATTCTGTTACCGTGGAATTGCACATGAGCCAAGTGTATGAGGCTCACAAAAACAGACTTAGTCACTGTAAACATTAACTTATATAATCTACTTATTTGTTATAGAAGCCGGTCTAACCATGGAAGAAAACAACATGTTTATTATCCCTACAATTCCAGCTAGCAGCTGACTGCATATTTAACCGTTTGAATTTAATCCACAAATAACTTTGAAAAGTAGATCAAGCATTATCCGCAAGGCAAAACAACATGTTCTCATCTTAGGAGTCTCTTTAATGCAGGTGTTCTTTCATCCTGGCCCTGGGACCCACAGGGGGTGCAGGCTTCTGTTCCAGCCCAGCAGTATCAAACTTTATTGAATTAATCAAGGGCTTGATAATTAGTTGATTAGTTGAATCCAGTGTGTTAGTGCTGGGCTGGAACAAAAGCCTGTACCCCCTGTGGGTCTCCAGGAGGCAGATTTGAAGAGCACTGCTGTGTCACCTGACTTCCCCTGTGCTGCTAAACAGGCCACAGCTTCAACTGTCGGCAACTAAAAGGTGGGTTAGAGTAGTTGTAATTCGGAAGATCTACAGGATTTGATGACGAGCGTGACTTGTTTTCCCCTTCTTTAAATAGAGCTCTGTCTCTGAAGTTCTCTACCCTCTCCTCTGTTTCCTTTGTAGGACAAAGGTTGAGAAATCACTCTGCGCGCATATTTGCTCACAATGTGGAGCAATGGAGGAGGGCAAAACAGAGAATGTCATTTGCTGGACTCGCTAGACTAGAGAGAATTCAGTTGAGTTTATCACAGTGAAAACAAGCTGGGTATGGTACTAGTTCTGGAGGGAGAATCTCTATGTCACAATGCCTTTTATAATATCCATACTCATTGTTGTAAGCAACACCTGACATAACAGGTGATAATTATGTTAACAGGTTGGAGGTGTGATAGTTAAAGTGCTAAAACATTAGTGGCAGCACTGTTTCATAGCCCAGAGAAGTTGGTATTTACTTAACATGCTGGACTAGTCAGTGTCCTGTTTCTGATGGCCCAGGTCAGGAGTGTTTAAGACAACCTGCCCCGTGGGTGTATTAGTGTTTTATGAGTAAACAGTGCAGCTGATACAGGGTGTTCTCCGGGCTGAGTTTGTCACTGTGTCGTGTTTGAACAGAAAGTACACTTGCTCTAGGGCCTCTTAGTTTCACAGCCCTGAATGATTGAATGATTATTCAATTCATAATCATATGTTCACTGAGAACACAGAGGCAGTCAGCAGATATTTCCACCCTGCTCTACTTTTCAACATCCCCATGCCAACCCCTTGGCACTAAAAGCCAAGTCCTCTTTCATAACCCCCTTACTTCTCTCCCACTCCCCAAATCCCTGTTTTTGGCCCTTGGGCCTGAATTAATAAAAAGCTTAATGTGTGAGGCTCTGAGCTGCTCTGCAATAACAGGGTTATTTATATGAATGCCATTTTGGCAAGCCTCTAAGTTGTAGGCCAGGACATGCCATATTCCAGTTGGTTTTGGTTGGTGTATAAACTGCTGTCAGCTCATCGTAGACCCAGTGAGAAGGGACAGGAAATGATGGCATGCAACACTGATGACGCTGTGAAACTCTCTCCATGCTGGTTGACTAATGAAGGACAAAGCCCTGCTCTGTTCCAAAACTATTTAGAGGGAAACAAACCACACATCAACCTCTTTTACTCAAGTTCAAACATCTCTCCTTTGTGTAGCAGTAGCCTATAGCTGCCAGAAGATCACGTTTTATGTCAGATGAGGCTCTATTTATGATAATACCCACTGATTCTCTAAGAACACAACTTATAAATGCCTTGTGAGATTACCCTATCATAACCCAAAAATAAATCCATTGGGAGGAAGGAAGGTATTTTTTAAAGTGTTCATTAAGTCACCCAATTTGGTGTCGTCCTTTTTCTTCAGGCACCTCTGTGGGCATATCTGCTGTGTGCGGTGGGCCTGTTTGTGTACCAATCATTGGATGCCATTGATGGGAAGCAGGCCAGACGAACTAATAGCAGCTCTCCGCTGGGTGAACTGTTTGACCACGGCTGTGACTCCCTCTCCACAGGTACAGCTGCCCCTCTGTGTGTGTGTGTGTTCCATATAAGTTTGTTTGCCTTATTAGGATTTAATTGACTCTGTTTCCATTTCCTCTCTCTCTCACTCTCTCTCTCAGTGTTTGTGGTCCTGGGCACCAGTATAGCAGTGCAGCTGGGCACCAACCCTGACTGGATGTTTTTCTGCTGTTTCGCTGGCATGTTCATGTTCTACTGTGCCCATTGGCAGACCTATGTCTCCGGCACCCTGCGCTTCGGCATGTGAGTGTGTCTGCATTTATAGAAGAGTGAGTTGGCAACAGTGGGAGTGGGGAGGAGGGAGAAGAGTGGGTTTAGAGAAGTAGAGTGATGCTGGTAGTAGGTGAGGGAGTGGATATGGGGAATTAAGGGAGAGGTAAGTGATGGGTTAGAAGGAATGGCGAAGGATAGGATCTACCCTGCATGTTCTAGTGTAGCTAAGAGCGTCAGGTGTTCTCAAGGGCATTCCCAGATTGTGGGTCAAAGAGTGGTCCCCCATGGCCTCAGCTGGATAGTTAGGCTACTTACTAGTTGGCTACTTACTAAGCTTTTGTATAATTTCAGCCAGTAGTTTTGAAAGTAGTGCTCATGAGCCAAAATGGGTCCCCGAAAATGGTGTACTATGTCATCCATGACGTAGTATGATACGTTACGAATTCCAATTCGTACAATATGTTACGAATTTGTAAGTGCTTAAGATCCCGGACTGCATCTTTAATGTCTCCATTGGGGAACACTATGCTAGTTCCTAAGTAGTCACACTCTATTGTGTTTAATGCTGTCTGAACTCAAGTTTACCTTGTGATCCGAGGTCACAGGAAAAGGTTTCTAAAATGTGTGTGTGTAAGCATCCGTATGATAAAGTATTTAGATCATTTGTTGTCAAAGTGGAGTGCATTTTGAAAAATGTTCTGTGTGTGTAGATTTGACATTACAGAGTTACAGATCTGTCTAGCGCTGTTACAGATGCTGACAGCCACTGTAGGCCCCTTCCTGTGGAACGTGACGGTAAATCTCTGACGGACAGCATCTTGGCCTGACAGATGTGCAGTGAGCCTCAGCCAATTAGATCCCTGCTTCCCCACACACTGACCTCTAGCCACCAGCTAATGGGAGGGAGGAAATCTTTGCACTTGTCTGGTCTGAAAACAAACCATTTCATGAGTAGAAACGGACCAGATCCATGCTACTGAAAGAATGCCAAAACATACACTGAGTGTACAAAACATTATGAACACCTTCCTAATACTGAGTTGCACCCCTTTCACTTTTGCCCTCGGAACAGCCTCAATTCATCGGGGCATGGACTCTACAAGGTGTCGAATCCGTTCCACAGGGATGCTGGCCCATGTTGACTCCAATGCTTCCCACAATTGTGTCAAGTTTGCTGGATGTTCTTTGAGTGGTGGACCATTCTTGATACACATGGGAAACTGTTGAGGGTGAAAAACCCAGCAGTGTTGCAGTTCTTGACACAAACTGGTGTGCCTGGCACCTACTACCATACCCCGTTCAAAGGCACTTATATTTTGTCTTGCCCATTCACCCTCTGAATGGCACACATACACAATCCATGTCTCAAGGCTTATACATCCTTCTTTAACCTGTCTCCTCCCCTTCATCTACACTGACTTTGAAGTGGATTTATCAAGTGACATCAATAAGGGATCATATCTTTCACCTGGATTCATCTGGTCAGTCTATTTTTTATTTAACCTTCATCAGGGAATCATACTATGTCATGGAAAGAGCAGGTGTCCTTAATGTTTTGTAAACTCAGTGTATACAGTACAAGTCAAAAGTTTGGATACACCTACTCAGTCCAGGGTCTTTATTTATTTTTACTATTTTCTACATTGTAGAATAATAGTGAAGACATCAAAACTATGAAATAACACACATATGGAATCATGTAGTAACCAAAAAAGTGTTAAACAACTCAAAATATATTTGAGATTCTTCAAAGTAGCCACCCTTTGCCTTGATGTCAGCTTTGCACACTCTTGGCATTCTCTCAACCAGCTTCATGAGGTAGTCACCTGGAATGCATTTCAATTAACAGGTATGCCTTGTTAATTTGTGGAATTTCTTTCCTTCTTAATGCGTTTGAGCCAATCAGTTGTGTTGTGACAAGGTAGGGGTGGTATACAGAAGATAGCCCTATTTGGTAAAAGACCAAGTCCATATTATGGCAAGAACAGCTCAAATAAGCAAAGAGAAACTACAGTCCATCATTACTTTAAGACATGAAGGTCTGTCAATCCTGAAAATGTAAAGAACTTTGAAAGGTTCTTCAAGTGCAGTCGCAAAAACCATCAAGCGCTATGATGAAACTGCCTCTCGTGAGGACCGCCACAGGAAAGGAAGACCCAGAGTTACCTCTGCTGCAAAGGGTAAGTTCATTAGAGTTAACTGCACCTCAGATTGCAGACCAAAAATGCTTCACAGAGTTCAAGTAACAGACACATCTCAACATCAACTGTTCAGAGGAGACTGCGTGAATCAGGCCTTCATGGTCGAATTGCTGCAAAGAAACGACTACTAAAGGACACCAACAAGAAGAAGAGACTTGCTTGGGCCAAGAAACACAAGCAATGGACATTAGACCGGTGGAAATCTGTCCTTTGGTCTGATGAGTCCAAATTTGAGATTTTTGGTTCCAACCGCTGTGTCTTTGTAAGACGCAGAGTAGGTGAACGGATTATCTCTGCCAGTGTGGTTTCCACCGTGAAGCATGGAGGAGGAGGTGTGATGGTGTGGGGCATCTTTGCTGGTGACACTGTCTGTGATTTATTTAGAATTCAAGGCACACTTAACCAGCATGGCTACCACAGCGATACACAATCCCATCATTTGTTTTTCAACAGGACAATGACCCAACACACCTCCAGGATGTGTAAGAGCTATTTTACCAAGAAGGAGAGTGATGGACTGCTGCATCAGATGACCTGGCCTCCACAATCCCCCGACCTCAACCCAATTGAGATGGTTTGGGATGAGTTGGACCGCAGAGTGAAGGAAAAGCAGCCAACAAGTGCTCAGCATATGTGGGAACTCCTTCAAAACTGTTGGAAAAGCATTCCAGGTGAAGCTGGTTGAGAGAATGCCAAGAGTGTGCAAAGCTGTCATCAAGGCAAAAGGTGGCTATTTGAAGAATCTCAAATATAAAATATATTTTGATTTGTTTAACAATTTTTTTGGTTACTATATGATTCCATATGTGTTATTTCATAGTTTTGATGTCTTCACTATTATTATACAATGTAGAAAATAGTAAAAATAAAGAAAAACCATTGAATGAGTAGGTGTGTCCAAACCTTTGACTGGTACTGTATGTTTGCCATAAGTGCATCATGATTGACATCTTTGACTGGGAGAGCTGTGGTTAGTGTTTGGGTGAAGAGACTGTAGTGCAGCGCTGTGCTTATGGACAGTGTTGATGACTGTTCTGACTAACCTCTTGCTCTCTGCCTGCTCCTCTCAGCATTGATGTGACTGAGGTGCAAATCTTCATTATAATCATGTATTTGTTGGCCGCCGTGGGAGGATCCGCTTTTTGGCAGTCACTGGTAATTCTGATTGGCTCAAATTTCCACTGATTGCCTTTTGGTAACTGAAATGAATGGCATAACTGAATGATGAAACAGTAACACTGGTAATATAATGGTCGCGCTGCCCGCATTGCTACGTTCTAATTCTGTGTACAGTGTGATTCCTTACTATATTAAACAGAGTAATGAAATTGTTTTTTGAATGAAATTAACCATCTAACAATGTTTAGAGTTGTGAAATGTACTGAACACTGATGGTGTTGACTGGTTGTTTGTAATACATTTATATATTGCTCTCTCACCTCCACAGATCCCAGTCATAAACATACAGATGAAAATAGTTCCAGCCATCTGCACTTTCTTAGGGGCTATCTTTTCCTGTACTAATTACTTCCGGGTTATATTTACCGGAGGTGTGGGCAAAAATGGATCCACAATAGCAGTAAGTCTACAATCGGCTTGTAGCCTTGTCCCTGACCTTCATAAAGAACTGAATAGGCCTAAGCAAAATGGTAGTCCCCACCTTTCCCTCTGACGGTCTCTGTGTATTCTTTTGATGTATTGCTCACATCCATCCAGTCCGTTTTAAGATCTACAGAAATGCCTAGGGAGAATTTTCCCAAATAAATGTTTACCAACGGTGACACAATGTAGTTTACAATTACTATGAAGTCTATGACAATCTACTTTCTAGGTGATGATGCTGGCTTGATGCCTACATGCTTGTTTGCCTGTTTCATCCATTTGCCATGAGCTGTCTATTATCTTCTGAGGAAATTAAGGATGTGTATTAAGACTGTTGGACCTGATCTCAATTCAGTTGGCCGAGCGATATGAGTGTTTGTCACTTGGAAATATTTATTTTAGGCGGGGCCACAATTGTTTTCCTTTGGGGGACTTACTGTATATTATGACTTAACACCTGGTTGTACACACCAGCATTCCTTACTGTGTGTTTTCTTTCACCTAGCTGCACTCACATGGCACTCGCATATCATCTAGGCCTATTAATAATGTCCACTGATTTGGACTCTTCTTTCTCTCTCCTCTCCAGGGAACCAGTGTCCTGTCTCCTGTGTTACATATAGGCTCTGTAATAATCCTGGCCATGATGATCTATAAGAAGTCAGCTATCCAGCTCTTTGAGAAGCACCCCTGTGTTTATATCCTGGCCTTTGGCTTCGTGTCGGCCAAGATCACCAACAAATTAGTTGTAAGTGTGGTGTGCTGCTTATTGGTGTAATGCAATACCTGTCCACCCTGAACATTGTTCTGTTGATGTAAATGTGCTTGATGGAAGAATGTGTATGAATTTAATGAATGTCATCAATGTTAATGTGCTTGCTGATTTTAAACCACGACTCTTGCCTTTGTCTTGTTTGTTTCAGGTAGCACATATGACAAAGAGTGAGATGCATCTACATGATATAGCATTCCTGGGGCCAGGCCTGCTGTTCCTGGACCAGTATTTCAACAGTTTTATTGATGAATACCTGGTGCTGTGGATTGCAATGGTGAGTACACACACACACTTCCATGGTGTAGAGGTCCATAGTACCTGAGCAAGGCCAGGGTGAAGTCATTCCACAACAATGTAAGAGGGCATGCAATCTACAGCATGTGTTCACATGAACATTTATCTTTTTTAAATGAACCATCAGTCATTTCACATGCAACACTGACTTACTGTGTGTTTTTCAGAGGCATGTTTTCAGTCTAATGCCGCGTTTATTTGTAACTAATAGCAAAACCCTTTCATACTTTGGCATCATCCATCCATCTACTCACAGGGTCCATTATGTACAGTTATGTCGATCAAGTTATCTTGTTTTCTGACTCTTCATTGTCTCCTCTTCCGCTTTCCGTCTGCAGATCCTGTCTTTCGTTGACTTGGTGCGTTACTGTGTCAGTGTTTGCAACCAGATCGCCTCCCATCTTCACATCTTTGTCTTCAGAATCAAGCCACTGACCCCCTCCACCCTTCAGTGAGGACACGGACGCCATTACACTCTTTCGCGCTCTCTTCTCCCCCCCTCTTTCTCTCTCTGCCCTTTCTTTCTCTGTCTTTCTTCATGTTAGATGGCTAGTCGTCGCTCTCTTTACCCTTTTTAAAATGTGTTGGGGTGGATCTATTACCAGTAGAGGTTCAAACCAAGTGAATAAGGGGATAGATGAAATATAATGAGGTGTTATTATTAAGTTATTTTCCATCGCTGCTTTGTGCAATTTGTGTTGATTTAATCTTGTTACAGTAGTCAGATTCCTGGACAAAAATAATTTGTCCCTTTTTCTGCAATAAATGGTCACATAGGAAATGTACTGAGTGCTCTCCTCTGTGCGAGAGAGGGTCAATTAGTGCAAGAAGACTGCAATGGGCTTGAATAGGTGCTACCTTATTCATTTAATAAGTTTGTTATTGAACGTTAAAACAAACATTTAATGTGTTGATGGTGTTTGTTCGTTCTCTACAAGGAACTTTCAGTTTTGTTTTGGAGGAGTGTTGTCTTTATTATATATAGATAGATGGATAGGTAGATCATTTTGTCATATTTGCATAACCTCAATTTTTCAATTTCATAAATATCTAACTATTGTCTATTATTTCAAAATTCCTCACCTGGCATATCTATCAATCTTGCATAAGTGGTGTTATTAACCTTGCAATAATTATGATTGCATTTCAATTATGATGCTTCTGTAAAACATTACATATGTAAACAACATGCTATTTTAGGGTGCCCCCGATCAATGGCTTAAAACAAATTATTGTAAAGGATACAAATAGTGTCTCGAACCTTGCTTCCCTCAAATTGCTCAAGCATTTGTCTCCAAAGCCACAAACATTACACAACACTTATAGCACCACATGCAGGATTGCTAGTGGTTGTCTTGGGCATACTATTCTGTATATCCTGTCTAATATTGCTTTTGAAAAAGTTATAGTTTAATGTTTAACATATGTATTTTTTTCATCTGCAGTTTTCTTGCTTTTCAATTTTGTAGCCGTTTATAATGTTCTTGTCCTGTTGCACCTCTGCCCTCTCAGATACTGAAGCGTTGCATTTTGCTCCAAATGCTCAACGAAAACTAAAATGCCAAGTATTGATGACCCTTAATGAAGAAAAGTATTGATGTGATATTGTCCCAAAAAAGTAGTAATTCTAAAGATGTTGTCTGCGTTGTTTTGACTGCTGTCCAGCAGTTTTTCTGCTAGTGTTTGTTCAATGGTGTGGCTGATGTGATACCTCTCTCTAACTGAAGAAGACCTACACTACTCCAATACTAGCATGTGGACAACCACAGCTAAATGACAATTAGTGGTTTTAGTCCTACGGCCTGTTTCTAAATGTTTTTTTATTAGTCTACATATAAAAAATTAATCTATACATAATGTGTTTAAAGTTGATTTTGACTGTTAATGTGGGGCTGTCCAAAGCGTGTTCATATCTAGAATCTAAGGACATGTTTTAAGTTTACTTAATTATTTTCTAACACAAGAACAACTTTACACTAACAACTTTCTTTGTGTAGCACGTTCTGCACTGTGCCAGGTCCACATACAGCAATTAAGTGTTTTGGGAGAATTGAGCTTTAGTGTGAAACAAAAAGAATATTCTGACTCTGCCCTAATCATATTTGTCTGTACTACATTTTTGCATCTATACCTGCAGTCTGCTTATAATTCACTCATCAGAATCAATAGAAACTATAATTTCAATGAAAAACATACTTTTATTTCTGTGTGTAATGTTGTTGGCCTGTAAGTTACTGAGCTCATACAACAATGTGTGCGTATAGTTGCTGATGTCAAGTCAGTGCTCTCATTGTACTAGTCATTCTCAGACAAGTAAAAGGTTGCCTTAAACACAGTTTCTGTTTTATTTTCTGTTGTATGATGGTCAAGCCTCTTAAAACAAATGAGGGTCATGTTATCTCTGTGTGTTTGTACTGGCAAAGGCTTGTGTTTTCGCTCTTGTTAATGTTTTATTTTGGCCAGACTGTCAAGCTCAGGTATATTAGTTTTCAGACAAGTATGTTCATAGGTTGCGACAAAAGAACAAGATCACTCGACAATCTCTCCCTCACTAATGCAAATAAAATGTCATATTCACAGATGTAAGTTGCTACCTAGTGTCTGTTATTTGTGATAAATGTTCCTATTTCTACAATAACAGATGGTCTTAATTCCTGACAACATTTTAGCAGCAAAAAATTTTAATATCTCCATCCCCGTCTCAATCAGGGTTTAATGAAGATCGATTAACATTAAACCAGAACTCAAAGACAGAAATTATAAGAATTCGTAAATGTGAATGACATCTGTCTTTGAGCTCAACACATTGTCTGGAACCCTCAGCTAACACAATCTTGAGCTTTTGAATGAAGCAGTTGACAACAGAAATGCAATGTTACATGTACACACCATACTTCCATTAAAAATGTTAAGATTTCAAAACTCCCATCTCCCTGGAACCATTACTGTTATTTGCAGATTAAAGGATCAAAGGTTGATATGGTTCTTGAGGTATAACACTTTACCTTTCTGCCCATTATGAAGGTCTATCTGGAACACAGCCATAAACTAAAGCAGAACAGACAACCCAGCTCAGTGATATGTACACACAAAAAGCCTTTGAATGGAGTTGATTATTATCGGCTCCCTTCATTCTGAAGAATTTACATCAGCATCGTCTGCAGAGACTTGCGCACTGTAGCCATCTCTTGCTGTTGCTGTTAATAAAAAATGTATTGTTTGTTGAAATCTGACCTAAATTATTTATCACGAATAGTCATTTTCTAAATACTATGCTCATGGTTCACTCTCATGGTGCTCATGCTCGTAGTACACTCACATTTTCAAAATGGCACATACATTTGTATCATTAACAACGTTTCAGCTAAGCAAAGAGTGACATAAGGCATGTAAACAATGTGTTAGTAAGTTGATCTGTGCTTTTACTTACTGTGTCCATGAGGATCTTTTTCTGAAACAGTGCCATCTCCTGGCGCAGCTCGCCCTGTACAGCACCCTGCTGGCTGACATGGGTCTTCTCCATTGTATCAAGGCTCTACCAGCACGGAGAAACAAGGTGGCATGAGAAAACCAGCTGGGACATTAAAATCACAAAGTCTACGATAAGAGAATATACCTGGATGTACTGCTCTAGCAGCTGCTTGAGAGTCTTCAGTCTCTGGCTTTGGGAGGCCCTCATGTGCTGAAACATTTTCTGCTGGTGCTGGAACATACTCTATGGCCGGGAACACACACACACACCTATGCTTAGCTCCAAAAGATGCCTTAGTTACTCCAGTGTAACTCTGTATTAGGTATAGAATAGAAATAGGTTGAATATTTTTGAGAGGCCTGACAGAGCAATACCAGTAGTTTCTCCTCGTTATCCTTGGACTTCTGCACATCTGTGTCCCACTGGTTGAAGACCGCATTGAACTGGGTGCAGTAATCTTCTGTCACTTTACTCCTGCAGAATTTACATCATACAAATCAGGTTACAAATACACGCACACACAACACACACACTTGCACCCTCCTTTCACTCTACACGTCTAATCACCTGTCTCTTTGTTGGACCCTCCATAACTGAACAATCTTCTGATGGCTGGTCTTCACAGAGGACTTGGTGAACGTTTCCAAGCGTTTGCGTTTTGCCAGGAAGGCTTTGTTGATGTCCGCTAGCAGTAAAGAGAAAAAGAGGCTCATAGATGCAAAGCAAAATTCAGTGATGAGAAACAATCCCTGTACCAATCAGTGTGCAAGGCCAGAGTATGGAATATAAGAATAGAAAGAGAGATTAGAGATTATTCTAGTGGAGAAGAGTCATGTAAATCTGATTATCCTTTGGAACACCCAATACCTCCAAATCTGTCCAACATGGTCATCATATCCCCCCTGTGGATGAAGACATACTATATTAATTGAATGACAACATGAACCCATAACTTAACTCACACAGGATAATACTGTATGTTTTCCACCTCAGTCAAATAAATGTCACTTTGTCAGTGGTGAAAAAGTACCTAATTGTCATAGTTGAGTAAAAGTAAAGATACAGTACCTTAATAGAAAATGACTCAAGTAAAAGTGAGTCACCCAGTAAAATACTACTTGAGTAAAAGTATTTGGTTTGAACTATACTTAAGTATCAAAAGTAAATGTAATTGCAAAAATATACTTAAGTATCAAAACTAAAAGTATAAATCATAAAGAAATCCTTATATTAAGGGACAGTGATGACAGTGATGTACGGCCCAGTACATCACTGGGGCCAAGCTTCCTGCCATCCAGGACCTCTATACCAGGCGGTGTCAGAGGAAGGCCCTACAAATTGTCAAAGACTCCAGCCACCCTAGTCATAGACTGTTCTCTCTGCTAGCTGGCAGCTGCTAATGGCAAGCTGTAAAATATAAAATATATTTCGATTTGTTTAATACTTTTTTGGTTACTACATGATTCCATATGTGTTATTTCATAGGTTTGATGTCTTCACTATTATTCTACAATGTTGATTATGCCTGCACATCATGGTTCACCAGCAGCCCCAAACATCTAAAGAATAAGCTACCAGCCAAACAAGCTTGTAAGAATTGTACTTAAACTCCCCCCTCATACTTTAATTAATTAATTGGTCATTTAGCAGACGCTCTTATCCAGAGCGACTTACAGGAGCAATTAGGGTTAAGTGCCTTGCTCAAGGGCACATCGACAGATTTTTCACCTAGTGGGCTCGGGGATTAGAACCTGCGACCTTTCGGTTACTGGCACAACACTCTTAACCACTAAGCTACCTGCCGCCCAATACTCATCTGGAGGTTGAGTATTTTTTCATCTCTATCTCTGTAATGTGTCTGTATCTATGTAATTGTATATGTATTTATGTAAAAAATAGGGACCACAATGGAAATAAGTCCCTGACTTTATTGTGCAATACCGGTCACCTAAAAATTCTTTGTGTATATATTTTTTTTTTACTGACAAATAAAATCAATCAATAAATCAATCAATCCAAACTGTGTGGCGGCCAATTGATGAATGGAACTAGACATCTGTTACAAAACACCAAAAAGTTTAATGACATTTGGAGATTGTCAAGCCAATCCTTCGATACTGGGTAAGCCTACAAGGTAGGGAGGGATGTATTTTCTGTTTGTCGAGATTGACATAGTCTATCTATTGTGGTGCTGAAAATGCAAACCATGATATTCAAGTGCCCAAAGTCGGTATGCTTTGTTTATTGGTTGTGTGGTGCATTGGCACAGAAACCTGTTGGTGGAGAATTCGTTGCATATATTTTATATAATTATAAATGGCATCAACATTTTGAACATCTGATTTCCCCCTAGCTGATCATTGTCTGCAGCCAGCTCTGACTGTAGTGTAATGAAACAGGCGGGGAGAGTGAGCTCGTCTGTGGTGGTCGGCGAACCCTGAACCTTCTGGCCCGTAGCCCTGCGTGGCATCAACTGTGCCACAAAAGCATGCTGAAGTGGCAAAGTCGATATCCACATTTATAAACACAGGGTCGCTACAGTTATTGTTATTTGTGGTCGTAAACATTATTTTGAGTTAATTCTGAGGGGGGAGGTTGTTCAATTTATTTTACAGTACAAGGGGAGGGTCATGTGAAAATATGTTTTACTTTAGGGAGGGGGGGTGCATTTATTTTTTAGTTGGACCAGCCCCTCCCCCCAACTACATTTTGATCTGTCCCTAAGCAAACCAGATGGCACAATTTTCGTGTTTTTTATTTATTTACTGATAGCCAGGGGCACACTCCAACACTCAGACATAATTTAACAAACATAGCATTTGTGTTTAGTGAGATCAGAGGAAGAAGGGATGACCAGGGATGTTCTCTTAAGTGCCTGAATTGGACCATCTTCGTGTCCTGCTAAGCATTAAAAATGTAAGGAGTACTTTTGGGTGTCAAGAGAAATGTATGGAGTAAAAAGTACATTATTTTCTTTAGGAATGTAGTGGAAGTAAAAGTTGTCAAAAATATTAATAGTGTGGGGTTCTATTTTCTCATAATTGGATCTGTATGTGATGAATAGCTTAGAAGGAATGCATTAATGATAAGCATAGGGTTGTACTATACTGATATAAATTGTTTCACATAACCAGCTGTGATTCATGTAAGGAACGTTAGGGGGTAGGACAGATAAGACTTGTATTTCTTACAGATACGAACACTGCCTCTTTGTTGTCTGTGAACTGTTGTCTGTGAACCGTCCTTGAACTAGGTACTCACAGTACAGTGGAATGGTGTTTTTTGGGTGCTAACTCCACAGGTTGTTATGATAAAAACGTATGCCTGGCAACAGTGTGCAACGGTGGAGCGCCAAGAGGCTGGGACTAGCCTGTGCGCCAACGGATTGGCTGAGTAAGTCTAAACCACGCTCAGACTCTGATTGGCCAGCAGGGAGTGGGAAATATCTCTGTCAGAGTATTTGAAGAAGAACCTGTAACAATGGATTAGTTCTCTGAGTGCCCTGCGTGGTATTTCAGTGGACCCGTATATATGAACCTTCATACTTATCATACATACATTTTGCATATAATAAATTTAGCTTGGATTGAATATCTCTTGATTATGTTTGATTCTTATTCCAATACCAGATTTGAATTACGCAATTTCTAACAATAGTAAAGTAAAGTACAGATACCCCAAAAACTACTTAAGTAGTACTTTAAAGTATTTTTACTTAAAGACTTTACACCACTGCACTTTGTGACAAATGCTTGGCCTACCCTTTGGTGATGTCGATGTCAATGTCATCATCATCTGGCTCTGAGAGACGTTTCCTTCCTCTCAATGTCTCACCCTCAACTACTGTAACAATAAAAAAAGTAGACTGTTAGATATTATGTCATGAAGAAAAAATGCCAACACATGATTTATAGGCTACCAGTTTTCAGGACCAACTACTTTACCTGGAAGGTTTTCATTGTTGAAACTCCCATTGAAGTCCTCCATATGGGGTTTGCCTGAGGTGGTTTTAGTGCATTTTGCTTTGCCTTTCTGAGCACATCCCTTGTGAGTTGCCATCTTTTGTTGTTTGACAATAAAGAAGATACATGTGCTACAGAACTGGTTCAACTGACAACTTTAGCCTATAGCTAACGTTATGCTAACCTCGAATCTAACTAGCCAGCTAACTAACATTACCTTGTGTGAAAGCAACCTTAGCAACCTGACCTATTTTGACCTAAACAAAACAGGCTATCAAAGTAAAAATCCTTCTTTTGCTAAATACATTTGTTTCAAACTTGTTCAAATATATGGTCATATATGGTCATATAAAAGCGAGCTAGTTTCACGGCCCTACCATTCTTTTGGTCAAAAGTCGTTTACTTGGTTTGAGAGTTTGCAGTGAAGGGAACTCTCTGTTGAAAATATGCGCGAGAAACGTTGGCGCGCCAAATGAGCGCGGGAACAAATTACATCAGTTGGTGGATACGATGTTTCTTGGTAGAAACAATGTTACAATTTGAGACTTCTCTCTGGTGTTACTTTGTGTAAAGTTTCGATATCTGGTTTTAATGTCTATGGTTGATATTCATACCGTTTGTGGCTTTTAGTTGATTCAATGGTCCATACTAAATTGCCCACTAAATTGCACAGGGTAATGCTATTACAGGTATGAATACAGGGACTTGTATTCAGTGCTTGACTTGGGTAGGAACTCCCTGGAGCTGAGTACCGGCACCTCAAATGTTGTACTGCTTGAGCTCACGTTCATCTTATAGAATATTAGCTCAAAAGTATTGTGGAGCTCCTGCACCTAAATATAAACAGTACCGGCAGCCAAAATGAGTACAGGAACCTATTTCTGTCCAAGTGAAGCACTGTTCCTATATATATTTATCATCATCATATCATCATTTAAGTAACAGACAGCATCCAAGCAACTTTTTTCTGTCTGCTGTCAGATGATTGACATGAAAGATCTTCTCTGTTGACGTTCGCAAAAAATCCGGGTATTTCAAGGCCACGCCTCTTCTGAAACACTAACAGGAAATAAAGGGATTATGTTTTTAGTTGAGAGAGCATGTCAGAAACCCTCATCCGTGTTATGTACATTTAATTATAGCGATCTGAAGAGTAAACTACATCTTTGCTTTTCTGCTTTCCCGCTGTTCATTTTTTCATTTGTGAGACCAAATGACGTGTGATGAGGTGACAGCAAACGAACTGCGGAAGGTACAATAGGGTCATATTTGCAGAGTTCCAGTTATCTTATACACATATCTGTTTGACGCCGTCTTCTATGTAGCTTGTTCACTCTATTGATCTGATTAAACAGTAACCGTAACGTTTCTGTATCTCTCTAAAGTCACTTGATAGTACATCGAGGCACAGAAACAGTAGTAGAGGAACTGAGAAATGAGATCACGTGGGAGTAATGCATCTCTTAATAATGGGATTTTATCCAGAATGAGGTAACAAGAGTGTGCAGATCCATCTATTTGTATAAGTGTGTGTGCCCACAGTGCACTCTGATGCCTCACATAATCTCATGCTCTACAGGTGAAGACAACACACCAGCACAAGTGGTTTAACTTGGATAGGCTACAGGTGGATTGACACACACACACAGAGCAGAGGACATGTGGTGGTTCCAGCAGGGTCTGTGTATTCTACCAGTGGCTCTGGTATTATGGACGGCAGCCACGTTCATCTTCGCTTACGTCACGGCTGTGGTGCTGAGACATGTGGACCCACTGGTGCCATACATCAGGTTCCCAAATGCAAACCCATCCTCCTTGTATCCTTGTCTTTTTACCTTTATACTTGAAATCACTTTGCTTCATAAGTAGCCATTGCATTGTAATAGGAAGTGACTGGCATTCTGCTTGTCATCTTTCTGTTCACAGTGACACAGGGACCGTTGCCCCAGAGAGATGTGTGTTTGGAATAATGCTGGACATGTCAGCATTCTTAGGTAACATCACCTTTACCTCTGAGTCCTCTATTGAATCTAGCAATCAATTTGAAATCATGTGTATATCGGACTGAATTTGTGATTATGTTTTAATGTGTGATCATGTTTGTCGTGGCAGGTGTAGCCACCATGTATGTACGCTACAAGCAGGTCCAAGCCTTGACAGACGAGGAGGAGTCAAAGCTCCATAAACTCAACGTCTTGTGCCTGGTGCTGGGATGGACCAGCTCATTTGGCATGTGCATCGTCACTAACTTCCAGGTACCCATTGACTTGTGTGTCTGTCTCTTGCTTTCTTTCGGTCTCTCTTCTAAAGTCTTGTTCCAGTTTTTCTTATAATGACAACCATGGTCTACAGCTTATCTCATGATAAGCTGTATACCACACTATCTACCAAGATAATTTATCTATATTCTTTGTAGCTGTCTATTTACTACTAAGACCGCACTCAATGAACTGTATACGGCCATAAGCAAACAGGAAAATGCTCATCCAGAGGTGGCACTCCTAGTGGCAGGGGACTTTAATGTAGGGAAACTTAAATCCGTTTTACCTCATTTCTACCAGCATGTTAAATGTGCAACCAGAGGGAAAAAACCTCTAGACCACCTTTACTCCACACACAGAGACGCGTACAAAGCTCTCCCTCGTGACAGCAAACGAACTGCGGAAGGTACAATAGGGTCATATTTGCAGAGTTCCAGTTATCTTATACACATATCTTTTTAACGCCGTCTTCTATGTAGCTTGTTCACTCTCTATTGATCTGATTAAACAGTAACCGTAACGTTTCTGTATCTCTCTAAAGTCACTTGATAGTACATCGAGGCACAGAAACAGTAGTAGAGGAACTGAGAAATGAGATCACGTGGGAGTAATGCATCTCTTAATAATGGGATTTTATCCAGAATTAGGTAACAAGAGTGTGCAGATCCATCTATTTGTATAAGTGTGTGTGCCCACAGTGCACTCTGATGCCTCACATAATCTCATGCTCTACAGGTGAAGACAACACACCAGCACAAGTGGTTTAACTTGGATAGGCTACAGGTGGATTGACACACACACACAGAGCAGAGGACATGTGGTGGTTCCAGCAGGGTCTGTGTATTCTACCAGTGGCTCTGGTATTATGGACGGCAGCCACATTCATCTTCGCTTACGTCACGGCTGTGGTGCTGAGACATGTGGACCCACTGGTGCCATACATCAGGTTCCCAAATGCAAACCCATCCTCCTTGTATCCTTGTCTTTTTACCTTTATACTTGAAATCACTTTGCTTCATAAGTAGCCATTGCATTGTAATAGGAAGTGACTGGCATTCTGCTTGTCATCTTTCTGTTCACAGTGACACAGGGACCGTTGCCCCAGAGAGATGTGTGTTTGGAACAGGGACGGCCTGTTCAATAGGGCGATATGGGCGACGCACTGCCAAACGGGAAAAGGAAGGGATTTTTTTTCTAATCAATTATATCACGGCAACAGTAGTTATCAGTGTTGTAATCTATACGTCTGATCTGCCACAGTGCCACACTGCCACTAAATGTCGAATCAGGCTAAAGTCGTGCTTCAAATGGCTCCACCCCCTTTTGGGGCGATTTCAGTCAGATTGAAAATCGCCCAGAACTTCTGTCATAGACTCCCATGTAAAATCTATTTTTTTCAAATTTCAGAGCCTTCAATACAATCTCAATGGGTGTCTGTGGGCTTGCACTTACGCGCTTTCGTCATACGTTACGTAACCATGAACGTAACTGAGAAAAGAGTGGATTGTTTGAAATTAGTTCCTTTTTGTCGGCGAACAAATGAAGATAAATTGGCAACGAAACAATTAGGACCTCCCAGACCAAATTTAATAATTCAACAGGTTTCTACTAAAGGCGGAAAGTCCTACACCCGAGGATTTTCCAAAAATTGGTACGAACGAAAAAAGACATTGCCACTCACTCAACTGGATGACGAGGGATACAGGCTAGCTGTCCGCCGCCACAACGATGAGGTTAGTGTTGATAATCACAAGTTTACTGGATGTGGATATGGTGTAATAAAGGCAGTTTATTCAGAGGTAAATATATCTGGAATCGCGTTCACGGACCCGTTCGTCAAACTCTTAGGGAGCTATAAATTAAGCCCCATTACTTTTCCATATCAGATAAGAGAAATTGCTGCAGCTACATATATTTTACATCCTGGCCCTACATAGTTCACTATTTGCATCACTTACCAAAATATTACATGTGGTCATATATGCTTGGAAAGTGGAGATGCCATAGAACGTCAAAAAAGTAAACATTGCTGGAGACACATTGCCGTTTTGGAGAAGACATCGCGTTTGCTAGCGAAGAGATTTGTTGTGGCAAATGAACTTGGGCTGGGAATTGCCAGGAACCTCACGATAAGATATATGCATCAGCATTGCGAGTCTCATGATTCTATACGTATTGCGATTCGATACTGTGATTTTATTGCGCACCATATGTCTGTTGCAGAGGGATCAGAAAGCCATGAGAACGAGTTTTGATCAGTCATGGAAATAAAAGTGCTGAAAACAAATTGGCTCCCAATGTGAAAAGATTGAGAACAAGCTATGAAGGAACAATAATGGTGTTTTGGTGCAGGTACAGCCAACTAGCGCTAAAATATTGCGATATTGTCAATAAAGTATATCGTAAAGTATCACTATGTAACTCGATTTCTTTCACCCCAATCCCTCAAATTAACGGTAAATAACTGAATTGTTTGCCCCACATTTAGCTAAGATGATTAGCTAGCCAGCTAAAATGTTTTAGTTAGTTAGCAGTCGCATCTACAATAGTTTACTGTCAATAACATGTCTCCAAAAATGACGTGGTGTCTCCAATTGTGTTGACATTTTACAATTGCAATGCGCATCCATGAGTATCCACTTTCTGTAGCTCAGCTGGTAGAGCATGGTGCTTGTAACGCCAAGGTAGTGGGTTCGATCCCCGGGACCACCCATACACAAAAATGTATGCACGCATGACTGTAAGTCGCTTTGGATAAAAGCGTCTGCTAAATGGCATATTGTTATTATTATTATTATTATTATCTGAAGAGAGCCCCGAAACATTGTGTGCAGACATTTTATGCAATAAATGAAGTAGGTTCAATCTAGTAGTTCTGATCTTCTGATTGGTCCTGATGAGTTGGGCGAGGTCCCCTGCAGGCTACTGTCACTGTTGCATTGGCTCTGAGTCGGGTTCTCTGTCTTCAAATGTTCAGCCTAAGAGAGGGGATTTTTGTGTGTGTGTGTGTGTTTAACAGTGATGATGTGTGTGTGTGTGTGTGTGTGTTTAACAGTGATGATGTGTGTGTGTGTGTGTGTTTGTGTGTGTGTGTGTGTCCTCAGAGCAAGAACTCGTGAGTTGGAAGAACTGAGAGGCCTATGGCGTGGGTGTTGTCCTTGGCCACCTGCTGACAAGGCTGACAAGATAGGACCCTTTTGTCCATTGTTATTGGATAGGAACAGAACTTATAACCAGCTCCTGACCTAAATAGATCTTAGCACAACATTTTACTCAACATATCATATTCCATATTCACTATAACAAATATATTTACTACGACATTAGCAAGAACCGCCACATCCTCAGCCGGCTAATCCAGTGTGTGAAGTTTTGCGGAGTGTTTGAGTTAGCTTTGCGAGGCAAAGATGAAACTGAGGGCTCCACCAACCCTGGTAAGCCAACACTTTTGAGATCAGTCAATAAATGCTTCTGGTATTGACTTATATGCTGCCCCTGTCTTCATGTTGTTGCTGGACATATCTTTTTTTAAATGTGTGTAGGTCACCTAAATCATCAGAAAAATTGCCCCTCCTGAGAATTTTTTCAGGAGCCGCCACTGGTTTGGAATAATGCTGGACATGTCAGCATTCTTAGGTAACATCACCTTTACCTCTCTGAGTCCTCTATTGAATCTAGCAATCAATTTGAAATCATGTGTATATCGGACTGAATTTGTGATTATGTTTTAATGTGTGATCATGTTTGTCGTGGCAGGTGTAGCCACCATGTATGTACGCTACAAGCAGGTCCAAGCCTTGACAGACGAGGAGGAGTCAAAGCTCCATAAACTCAACGTCTTGTGCCTGGTGCTGGGATGGACCAGCTCATTTGGCATGTGCATCGTCACTAACTTCCAGGTACCCATTGACTTGTGTGTCTGTCTCTTGCTTTCTTTCGGTCTCTCTTCTAAAGTCTTGTTCCAGTTTTTCTTATAATGACAACCATGGTCTACAGCTTATCTCATGATAAGCTGTATACCACACTATCTACCAAGATAATTTATCTATATTCTTTGTAGCTGTCTATTTACTACTAAGACCGCACTCAATGAACTGTATACGGCCATAAGCAAACAGGAAAACGCTCATCCAGAGGTGGCACTCCTAGTGGCAGGGGACTTTAATGTAGGGAAACTTAAATCCGTTTTACCTCATTTCTACCAGCATGTTAAATGTGCAACCAGAGGGAAAAAACCTCTAGACCACCTTTACTCCACACACAGAGACGCGTACAAAGCTCTCCCTCGTGACAGCAAACGAACTGCGGAAGGTACAATAGGGTCATATTTGCAGAGTTCCAGTTATCTTATACACATATCTTTTTAACGCCGTCTTCTATGTAGCTTGTTCACTCTCTATTGATCTGATTAAACAGTAACCGTAACGTTTCTGTATCTCTCTAAAGTCACTTGATAGTACATCGAGGCACAGAAACAGTAGTAGAGGAACTGAGAAATGAGATCACGTGGGAGTAATGCATCTCTTAATAATGGGATTTTATCCAGAATGAGGTAACAAGAGTGTGCAGATCCATCTATTTGTATAAGTGTGTGTGCCCACAGTGCACTCTGATGCCTCACATAATCTCATGCTCTACAGGTGAAGACAACACACCAGCACAAGTGGTTTAACTTGGATAGGCTACAGGTGGATTGACACACACACACAGAGCAGAGGACATGTGGTGGTTCCAGCAGGGTCTGTGTATTCTACCAGTGGCTCTGGTATTATGGACGGCAGCCACGTTCATCTTCGCTTACGTCACGGCTGTGGTGCTGAGACATGTGGACCCACTGGTGCCATACATCAGGTTCCCAAATGCAAACCCATCCTCCTTGTATCCTTGTCTTTTTACCTTTATACTTGAAATCACTTTGCTTCATAAGTAGCCATTGCATTGTAATAGGAAGTGACTGGCATTCTGCTTGTCATCTTTCTGTTCACAGTGACACAGGGACCGTTGCCCCAGAGAGATGTGTGTTTGGAATAATGCTGGACATGTCAGCATTCTTAGGTAACATCACCTTTACCTCTCTGAGTCCTCTATTGAATCTAGCAATCAATTTGAAATCATGTGTATATCGGACTGAATTTGTGATTATGTTTTAATGTGTGATCATGTTTGTCGTGGCAGGTGTAGCCACCATGTATGTACGCTACAAGCAGGTCCAAGCCTTGACAGACGAGGAGGAGTCAAAGCTCCATAAACTCAACGTCTTGGGCCTGGTGCTGGGATGGACCAGCTCATTTGGCATGTGCATCGTCGCTAACTTCCAGGTACCCATTGACTTGTGTGTCTGTCTCTTGCTTTCTTTCGGTCTCTCTTCTAAAGTCTTGTTCCAGTTTTTCTTATAATGACAACCATGGTCTACAGCTTATCTCATGATAAGCTGTATACCACACTATCTACCAAGATAATTTATCTATATTCTTTGTAGCTGTCTATTTACTACTAAGACCGCACTCAATGAACTGTATACGGCCATAAGCAAACAGGAAAACGCTCATCCAGAGGTGGCACTCCTAGTGGCAGGGGACTTTAATGTAGGGAAACTTAAATCCGTTTTACCTCATTTCTACCAGCATGTTAAATGTGCAACCAGAGGGAAAAAACCTCTAGACCACCTTTACTCCACACACAGAGACGCGTACAAAGCTCTCCCTCGTGACAGCAAACGAACTGCGGAAGGTACAATAGGGTCATATTTGCAGAGTTCCAGTTATCTTATACACATATCTTTTTAACGCCGTCTTCTATGTAGCTTGTTCACTCTCTATTGATCTGATTAAACAGTAACCGTAACGTTTCTGTATCTCTCTAAAGTCACTTGATAGTACATCGAGGTACAGAAACAGTAGTAGAGGAACTGAGAAATGAGATCACGTGGGAGTAATGCATCTCTTAATAATGGGATTTTATCCAGAATGAGGTAACAAGAGTGTGCAGATCCATCTATTTGTATAAGTGTGTGTGCCCACAGTGCACTCTGATGCCTCACATAATCTCATGCTCTACAGGTGAAGACAACACACCAGCACAAGTGGTTTAACTTGGATGGGCTACAGGTGGATTGACACACACACACAGAGCAGAGGACATGTGGTGGTTCCAGCAGGGTCTGTGTATTCTACCAGTGGCTCTGGTATTATGGACGGCAGCCACGTTCATCTTCGCTTACGTCACGGCTGTGGTGCTGAGACATGTGGACCCACTGGTGCCATACATCAGGTTCCCAAATGCAAACCCATCCTCCTTGTATCCTTGTCTTTTTACCTTTATACTTGAAATCACTTTGCTTCATAAGTAGCCATTGCATTGTAATAGGAAGTGACTGGCATTCTGCTTGTCATCTTTCTGTTCACAGTGACACAGGGACCGTTGCCCCAGAGAGATGTGTGTTTGGAATAATGCTGGACATGTCAGCATTCTTAGGTAACATCACCTTTACCTCTCTGAGTCCTCTATTGAATCTAGCAATCAATTTGAAATCATGTGTATATCGGACTGAATTTGTGATTATGTTTTAATGTGTGATCATGTTTGTCGTGGCAGGTGTAGCCACCATGTATGTACGCTACAAGCAGGTCCAAGCCTTGACAGACGAGGAGGAGTCAAAGCTCCATAAACTCAACGTCTTGGGCCTGGTGCTGGGATGGACCAGCTCATTTGGCATGTGCATCGTCGCTAACTTCCAGGTACCCATTGACTTGTGTGTCTGTCTCTTGCTTTCTTTCGGTCTCTCTTCTAAAGTCTTGTTCCAGTTTTTCTTATAATGACAACCATGGTCTACAGCTTATCTCATGATAAGCTGTATACCACACTATCTACCAAGATAATTTATCTATATTCTTTGTAGCTGTCTATTTACCACTAAGACCGCACTCAATGAACTGTATACGGCCATAAGCAAACAGGAAAACGCTCATCCAGAGGTGGCGCTCCTAGTGGCAGGGGACTTTAATGTAGGGAAACTTTTAAATCAGTTTTACCTAATTTCTACCAGCATGTTAAATGTGCAACCAGAGGGAAAAAACCTCTAGACCACCTTTACTCCACACACAGAGACGCGTACAAAGCTCTCCCTCGCCCTCCATTTGGCAAATCTGACCATAATTCTATCCTCCTGATTCCTGCTTACAAGCAAAAACTAATGCAGGAAGCACCAGTGACTCGGTCAATAAAAAAGTGGTCAGATGAAGCAGATGCTAAGCTACATGACTGTTTTGCTAGCACAGACTGAAATATGTTCCGGGATTCTTCCGATGGCATTGAGGAGTACACCACATCAGTCACTTGCTTCATCAATAAGTGCATTGATGATGTCGTCCCCACATTGACTGTACGTACATACCCCAACCAGAAGCCATGGATTACAGGCAACATCCGCACTGAGCTAAAGGGTAGAGCTGCCGCTTTCAAGGAGCGGGACTCTAACCCGGAAGCTTATAAGAAATCCTGCTATGCCCTCCGACGAACCATCAAACAGGCAAAGAGTCAATACAGGACTAAGATAGAATTGTACTACATCGGCTTCGACGCCCGTCTGATGTGGCAGGGCTTGCGAGCATGCGCTGATCAACTGGCAAGTGTCTTCACTGACATTTTCAACCTCTCCCTGTCTGAGTCTGTAATACCAACATGTTTCAAGCAGACCACCATAGTCCCTGTGCCCAAGAACACTAAGGTAACCTGCCTAAATGACTACCGACCCGTAGCACTCACGTCAGTAGCCATGAAGTGCTTTGAAAGGCTGGTCATGGCTCACATCAACCCATTATCCCAGGAACCCTAGACCCACTCCAATTTGCAGACCGCCCGAACAGATCCACAGATGATGCAATCTCTATTGCGCTCCACACTGCCCTTTCACACCTGGACAAAAGGAACACCTATGTGAGAATGCTATTCAATGACTACAGCTCAGCGTTCAACACCATAGTGCCCTCAAAGCTCATCACTAAGCTAAGGACCCTGGGACTAAACACCTCCCTCTGCAACTGGATCCTGGACTTCCTGACGGGACGCCCCCACGTGGTAAGGGTACACATCCGCCATGCTGATCCTCAACACGGGGGTCCCTCAGGGATGCGGGCTCAGTCCCCTCCTGTACTCCCTGCTCACTCATGACTGCATGGCCAGGCACGACTCCAACACCATCATTAAGTTTGCCGATGACACAACAGTGGTAGGCCTGATCACCGACAACGACAAGACAGCCTATAGGGAGGAGGTCAGAGACCTGGCCGTGTGGTGCCAGGACAACAACCTCTCCCTCAACGTGATCAAGACAAAGGAGATGATTGTGGACTACAGGAAAAAGAAGAGGACCGAGCACGCCCCCATTCTCATCGACGGGGCTGTAGAGGAGCAGGTTGAGAGCTTCAAGTTTCTTGGTGTCCACGTCACCAACAAACTAACATGGTCCAAGCACACCAAGACAGTTGTGAAGAGGGCACGACAAAACCTATTCCCCCTAAGGAGACTGAAAAGATTTGGCATGGGTCCTCAGATCCTCAAAAGATTCTACAGCTGCACCATCGAGAGCATCCTGACTGGTTGCATCACTGCCTGGTATGGCAACTGCTCGGCCTCCGACCGCAAGGCACTACAGAGGGTAGAGCGTACGGCCCAGTACATCACTGGAACAAGCTTCCTGCCATCCAGGACCT
Source organism: Coregonus lavaretus (assembly GCF_964263955.1). Lineage (NCBI taxonomy): Eukaryota > Metazoa > Chordata > Actinopteri > Salmoniformes > Salmonidae > Coregonus > Coregonus lavaretus. Next base: position 43,604,000 of record NC_139995.1, on the reverse strand, counting down.
CTATACCAGGCGGTGTCAGAGGAAGGCCCTAAAAATTGTCAAAGACTCCAGCCACCCTAGTCATAGACTGTTCTCTCTGCTACCGCACGGCAAGCGGTACCGGAGCGCCAAGTCTAGGTCCAAGAGGCTTCTAAACAGCTTCTACCCCCAAGCCATAAGACTCCTGAACATCTAATCAAATGGCTACCCAGACTATTTGCATTGCCCCACCCCCGCTGCTACTCTCTGTTTATTATCTATGCATAGTCACTTTAATAACTCTACCTACATGTACATATTACCTCAATTACCTCGACTAACCGGTGCCCCCGCACATTGACTCGGTACCGGTACCCCCTGTATATAGCCTCGCTATTGTTATTTTTACTGCTGCTCTTTAATTATTTGTTACTTTTATTTCGTATTATTTTATATTGTATTTTCTTGTGATTTTTTTGCGTATTCTTTCTTAAAACTGCATTGTTGGTTAAGGGCTTGTAAGTAAGTATTTCACTGTAAGGTCTACACCTGTTGTATTCGGCGCATGTGACAAATAACATTTGATTTGATTTGATGTATGTAGGTGTGATACTGTAAATCAATCCCTCCCCTCCCCCTCTACAGAAAACCACTGTTCTCCATGCACCTGGTGGGGGCGATATTGACGTTTGGCGTGGGGGCCCTGTACATCCTGGTGCAGACGCTGGTGTCTCTGTACATGCAGCCTCACGTCCACGGGAAGAGTATATTCTGGGTCCGACTCAGCATTGGAGTGTGGACCTTCGCCAGCATTATCAGCAGTATCCTCCACTATATTTCTGCCAAACATGCAAATATGAAATCATGATTCATTGTTGCTATTAGACAATGCCATTAAATTACAGTGAATGGAAGCTGATAACTTGCAGAAATTGCAAGGACCTCTGACAATTGCAAGAGTTGCCCTCTGTAACACGGCTCTAGCTCCTGACTGTTGTACTCCTTGACTCCTTCTCTCAGTGTTTGTGTCATCTGTCATCATGTACAGCAGTCTGCCTGGAGTGGACGTGGCCCATAAACTGCACTGGATACCTGGAGAGACGGTCAGTAGCCTTATTCTGTGTGTGTGTGTGTGTGTGTGTGCGCGCTAACAGTTCTGTTTGTTGCAGGGCTACATTCCTCACATCATCAGCACCATCTCTGAGTGGTCTCTGGCTCTCTCCTTCATCAGTTTCTTTCTCAGCTATATCCGAGACTTCCAGGTACCACAGCTCTCCTCCTCATTTCCTTTATTCACTTACTGTATCACTAGGGCCACACAGAATCTGTTATTGCTGGGCTGCAGTAAAATCCTGCGTACCCCATAGCTCTCCAGGGCAGAAGTTGAAGAGCACTATTCTAACAACTGTGCTCCATTTCCCATCTGTAGAAAATAACGCTGCGGGCAGAGGCGGACCTACAGAGTAATCACATGAATGATTCGCCACACTACAGCGTCACCACACCTGTCAACCAATCAGAGACCTCTCCACTGCTGGCGGGGGGCATCTGAACAAGACCACTCCTAGTAGTGTGATGGAGTCAAGCTGTAAATGTGAACAAACTGAATGGAATAAATGAGATTATAAACCGGATGGTTCGAGCCCTGAATGCTGATTGGCTGAAAGCTGTGGTATATTATGACAAAAGCATATTTTTACTGTTCTAATTTCATTGGTAACCAGTTTATAATAGCAATAAGGCACCTCGGGGGTTGTGGTATATGGCCAATATACCACGGCTAATGGCTGTATCCAGGCACTCCGTGTTGCGTCCATAAGAACAGCCCTTAGCCGTGGTATAGTGGCCATATACCACACCCCCTCAGGCCTTAAATACAGAATGCTGAGTGTGCAATCAACAAGGACTAAGATACTGCTGATAAACCTCATTCTTAGAAACAGTGGAAATGCCTTTTGATGTCAACTGCACTATTTTCACTGACATTTGGTTCTTGTGTTATGAGCGGTACTTGTATTAGAGAGTAATTATATTTTTATTGGGCCTAAGGGCATCATCTGATAAGAGATGTCATCTGTGGTGTGCAGTGGTTTTGATATCAGAACACAACTATGCTATTCTTATCAACCACTGGATGGTGCCAAAGAGCCAGCAACATGGTCTAGCAACCCCCTCATTTTTACATTTTAGTCATTTAGCAGACGCTCTTATCCAGAGCGACTTACAGTTAGTGAGTTTTCATACTGTTGTTCATACCCTCGTTGTCAACACAAAAATAGACATGAGCATTTGTTGAGTGAGTTTATGTTGATTCTTTCATGAGAATTTATATAATTAGGTGGTTTGAAGCAAGGCACTTGAACTAATTATCTAGAAGTATAATGATGCATTTGCTCTACTTCACTTTTGCTTTGGGATGCGAAGTTATTTTGCTTGCTGTGAATCCCTCAGTGTTAATGTGGGAGAATAAGGAGATAATTGTGTTTTGCTTTAGGTTTGGTAATTACTGAATTATGGATTGTATTTATTGTGCTGTTCTATTTCTTCCCCAATGATGATTTAAATTACTTCTATACAGACCCATAAAAAGTAATGAATTCACATCTCTTTCCCGTTGAATGGATAAAATATAGGGGGAAATAAGCAGGTTTTTCATTATTACTGAATGTCTATGATTCTCTGGTTATTCATTTGTTTCTACTAAAAGTTTTTTTTTTTTTTTTTTTTTTTGTATAAAAATAAATGGCAGCTGGCTAGTTGTATTTGCACAACAAACACTTGTCTCTGAAATACATTCTTACAGTTTTTGGTTAGCTAGCGAATTTTAGCCGTAATTAGCATTGAAACAGGTCAATTACAATTCCCCACATGTCAGTTTCTTGTAATTGTTGGTAGCTATCTGGCCATCCAGAATTACAACAACTCATGGACTTCTGCCCCATTGAAGTGTGCGAATCGTTTGCGTGATGTCAGCTAACCCATCTATGATTATCTGGTTATTCATTTTAGATTTTAGTCATTTAGCAATTAGGGTTAAGTGCCTTGCTTAAGGGCACATTGACAGATTTTTCACCTAGTCAGCTTGGGGATTAGAACCAGCGACCTTTCGGTAACTGGCACAACGCTCTTACCCACTAAGCTACCTGCCGCCCATTTAAGCTCTACTAAAGGTTTATTTTGTTATATAAAAAAAATTGCAGCTGGCTACCTGTAGCCACCAGTTTCTATGACCACACTGGAGATATGTGAAGGAGGTATTGCCATCATTACTGTTAACTGACAGCAAATCTGATGTTCCATGTTAACTTAATAAACGGTCACATCTGCAGTAACTACATAGGAGCTTTACTTGTCTTGTCTCCATTGTTAGGAATCGCAAGCATCATATATTCACTGTTGTATATGAAGGCTTTATAACAAAAAACCTTTTACTTGTAACTAGGGCTGTTACGCGACCATATTACCGCCACATCGGCGGTCACGAGTCATGACAGCAGTAAAATTCCACGTGACTGTTTAGTCACGGTAATTAGGCTTTTCCAAGCACTGATGCTGCTGATGGTCATTAGTAGCCTACCAAACTTGCTAACTGCCTGGTACTCAGCACTCTATTGTCCCTCTAATCACTCTGACATCAATGCAAATGTCATCGAAAATCTAATCAAACACTTCAGGAGAGCCAATGAGCTCATGTTGCCAACATTTCTATAGGCCTGATGGCCTGTACTAAAAAGAGGAGGATCCCATCAGCTTTTTATAGGCTAGGCCTTTTTTTTTTTTTTTTTTTTAGCAGAAGCTCTTATCCAGAGCGACTTACAGTTAGTGAGTGCATACATTATTATAAAAAAAAAAAATCATACTGGCCCCCCGTGGGAAACAAACCCACAACTCTGGCGTTGCAAACGCCATGCTCCACCAACTGAGCTACATCCCTGCCGGCCATTCACTCCCCTACCCTGGGCCAATTGTGCACCGCCACGTGGGTCTCCCGGTCGCGGCTGGCTATGACAGAGCCTGGATTCGAACCAGGATCTCTAGTGGCACAGCTAGCACTGCGATGCAGTGCCTTAGACCACTGCACCACACCTTTCCTAATATTAAGCACATTGCTTCTCTTTACATTTACATTTACATTTTAGTCATTTAGCAGACGCTCTTATCCAGAGCGACTTACAGGAGCAATTAGGGTTAAGTGCCTTGCTTAAGGGCACATCGACAGATTTTTCACCTAGTCGGCTCGGGGATTAGAACCAGCGACCTTTCGGTTACTGGCACAACGCTCTAACCCACTAAGCTACCTGCCGCCCCGGCAATAGGAGTATAGCCTACCTGGCTGGCATGAAAATGAACTACGTGAAACGCGTCCTCCATTCGCTATTTAAGTGCACAGATGACATGTATTTTTTCCGCTGCCCCTGTTTCAAGACAATATTAGCCTATCACTTGTGAATGATATATTATCACTTGTGAATGATGCCCAGCTTAAGGCAAACAGCGCATAACTTCTTTTGCGACTTTTTCTAATCATAGTCGTACACCTCGTGGCCTAGCCCATAGGCCTATATGTTTTGATAAGGTTTGTATCACAACTAAAGTGGCCAAATAACTTCTTAAAATAAAGCACATTAATCTGCTTTACAACGGGTGTAGAGCCTAACTGGCATACATATGCAGCGCGTTTCAAGTTTGGGGAAGAACATTTCCACCATAAAAATGCACCTTTATAAAAAAGCAATACATGCTTGTGGTCACTTTAGAGAATGGTGTTTTCCTGCTAATGGACATTCACACTTATAGCCTAATGCCTTGTGCGCATTGCTGCGCGTATAATGTAAAGAAATAGACTCATAGTTTATTATCATGTTAAACTAAACGTTCTCATCTGTTGCGTCAGGCTCATTGCTTAAAACTGTTTTTTTTTAAGCTAGTGGTTGTATTAATTTGGGATCTATCGCATCCCACAACTGTTCTCGCACAGAATAGGTCAACTTTTGTACTATGGGGGATAGTAGATTGACATACAGTAGGCTAGTGCTTTTGCAGTTCATTAGGCCTACTCATCTTGTTGGCTGATGAAAAGTAAATGTGGACAGTTCTTCCAATATCTTCAATATGGCCTCGGAATTGGATAAGGACGCGCGCAGTTGCGTACCAGATGGGTCTGTCTTCACTTGTAGCCTGTGAGAAAGACCTGATCACGTGAAGGAGAGCAATGTGAGTGAGAGATGCTTCAGCACGCAGCCGGGAGAAGGGAATTATAATTATTATATTCAGCCCAAGGGCACAACGGCCACTGGCCGCAAAAGGCATGGATTCTTATAGGGGGCATTATGGCCACACAAAGGGGAAATTCTAGGCATTATCAAGTGCTTGTCAAATTGTGAATGAGAGACTGATTAAGTGTGTACAGCCTGCACAAAAAACAAAACAGAGCTCATGCCTTTCATGCAACTTTTTTCAAATCATCATTAGTGTCGCTTCATGCAGCCTTAGAATGTATTAAAAATCTAAACATATACTCCAACATTTGTATCACAACTAAAGTTACCTAAATAACTCTAAATTAAGCATATAGGAGTACCTGTTTCTTTGTTAACAGCTCAACACAGAATAGCTACATGTGCGCACTCCCTCAATTCGTTTGGAGAAAATATCCTTTCTATTTTATTCAGCTATGTTCAATTGTATTCTTCATACTATAAAAGAATGCCACGGAATTCTAAGCAAATCTTGTCTGCTAAATGAACTAGTGTAACCCACAGCCATATGGCATAGCCAGATCAGGGCTAACATAAGGACAACTCAAGAGTATGCTATTCTGTTCTTCTGAAATAGACTACATTTTCTTCATATCATGTTTCTTTAGACCTGTCTAAAATAAATTATGGATTTATTGTGATAGTGTAGGCTATATTACATGGATTTATTATACTTTTTTAAATGTAGATGTTCCAAAGGTCTGCATCAGTGGCTTGTAGCCTATGGGTGGAAGCCAGGAGATGCTAAATGTGTTTATGTTAATTAACGGTCAATTACCATGAGACTGGCAGTCACCGGCTAACAAAAGTTCATGACCGCCACAGCCCTACTTGTAACAGATAATGTTTTCATTATGTTATAGATTAAAGCATTAATACGCAAGATCCAGTTATCTGACATTTATTGGTATATTGAATCATATTTACATTATCATACTATATTATTATACAGTATACACTACTGTTCAAAAGTTTGGGGTCACTTAGAAATGTCCTTGTTTTCGAAAGAAAAGCAATTTTTTTGTCCATTAAAATAACATCAAATTGATCAGAAATACAGTGTAGACATTGTTAATGTTGCAAATGGCTATTGTAGCTGGAAACGGCTGATTTTTTATGGAATATCTACATAGGAGTACAGAGGCCCATTACCAGCAACCATCAGTCCTGTGTTCCAATAGCACGTTGTGTTTGCTAATCCAAGTTTATCATTTTAAAAGGCTAATTGATCATTAGAAAACCCTTTTGCAATTATGTTAGCACAGCTGAAAACTGTTGTGCTGATTAAAGAAGCAATAAAACTGGCCTTCTTGAGACTAGTTGAGTATCTGGAGCATCAGCAATTGTGGCAATCTTAATCTTTTATTTTTATTGGCCAGTCTGAGATATTACTTTTTCTTTGCAACTCTGCCTAGAAGGTCAGCATCCCGGAGTCGCCTCTTCACTGTTGACATTGAGACTGGTGTTTTGCGGGTACTATTTAATGAAGCTGCCAGTTGAGGACCTGTGAGGCGCCTGTTTCTCAAACTAGACACTAATGTATTTGTCCTCTTGCTCAGTTGTGCACCGGGGCCTCCCACTCCTCTTTCTATTCTGGTTAGAGCCAGTTTGCGCTGTTCTGTGAAGTACACAGCATTGTACGAGATCTTCAGTTTCTTGGCAATTTCTCGCATGGAATAGCCTTTATTTCTCAGAACAAGAATAGACTGACGAGTTTCAGAAGAAAGTTATTTGTTTCTGGCCATTTTGAGCCTGTAATCGAACCCACAATTGCTGATGCTCCAGATACTCAACTAGTCTCAAGAAGGCCAGTTTTATTGCTTCTTTAATCAGCACAACAGCTGTGCTAACATAATTGCAAAAGGGTTTTCTAATGATCAATTAGCCTTTTAAAATGATAAACTTGGATTAGCAAACACAACGTGCCATTGGAACACAGGACTGATGGTTGCTGATAATGGGCCTCTGTACGTCTATGTCGATATTCCATTAAAAATCAAAAAATTGCTTTTCTTTCGAAAACAAGGACATTTCTAAGTGACTCCAAACTTTTGAACGGTAGTGTATATTTAGCCATGCTGTATGTTCTTTCCAAGTGCTTCATAAGAACGAGGAAAGTCATTCACATCTCATTATACTAGGTTCTGTGCAAGAAACTACATTACAAGGAACTGTGCAGGCATTATAGGAACGAGTATACACCAGCAGCTAACACACAACTCTTACTCGAGCAATAAAGAGCTCTGCCGCAGCATCCTCAAATTCCTTGGCGTCCATGTTGACCCCGGCTGGTTCCGCTCCAGACATAGCCTGGGCAAGCTTACCGGGCGAGATCTTAGCACTCGCCTCCAGGTAGCGGCTAACCTTAGTGTTAGCCTCCAGGTAGGGATTGGCCTTAGCGTTAGCATTAGTGTAGTGGTTAGCATCTGAGGAGCCACCGTCAGACCGGGAGGTTTCCAGGGCTTCATGGAGGGTGCCCAGCACAGCCAGACATAGTGCCCGACCAGCAGGCCCCTCAGCTGGGTCGCAGACCTCCGCATACAGCCTCTGCGCCCGCCGGATGTAGTCAGAAAACACAGCACACGTCAGCACACCGTGCCTGAAGACGTCATAGGGCACGGCCTCATGGTCCTGGCAGTGGAGCCGGCGTAGCAGAGGGGCTGAAGTGGAGATGGGGACACCTCCCTCGCTGCAGAGACACTGGAGAGTAGAATAGAGCAGAACAAAATAGTACTTAGATGTCCATCTACAACAGAAATTTGTATTTTGCTCTGCTCTCAAACACCTCGGCCAACACACAAACACAGCACTTGAGAAGACCACACAGGGTCAGCTGCAGAGGTTAAGGGCTAGATTCAATCCGATTGCCCGTTTTCGGCTATGCACCTTTCAAATATTTTTGTCAATATATTTTGTCACATGCACCGAATACAACAGGTATTAAAGGCAATGTTTCCGTGTTTGTGGAGACCACATTCACGGTAAACGCTGCATATGTCAGCTCAATGGAAAATTACCTTTAAATGTAAATCACGCTATAACGCGGATCTATTTACCTTACTCAAGGGCACAATGGAAATGGTGGTTTCTGAAAGCAGCAGTGTATACAGTATGAATTGTCAATTGTATACCCTACCTGGAGGGTGTGTGTGTAGAGTCGGCCCCTGACCCCCCCACCTGGGCTGTTAGAGCTGCATGGACCAGCGGGGCCACTGGGACCCACTCCTCCTCGCCGCTGGGGCCCTGTCTGGGTTAGTAGGTCGTAGGCCACACGAACATTGTTGCTGAAGGCAGATCTGAATACATACACACACGTGTAGGTACACATCACAGGAGGTTGATGGCACCTTCATTGGGGAAGACAGGCTTGTGGTAATGGCTGGAGTGGAATAAGTGGAATGGTATCAAATACATACATAAATAAATACATTCCATTGGCTCCGTTCCAGCCATTATTATGAGCTGTCCTCCCCTCAGCAGCCTCCACTTGTACACATGCACAGGCACACATGGAAGCACAAGAGCATTTCCACTGGGCACAGACATCAATCAGTTCAACGTCTAGTTTTGATTTACATTTGGTTGAGCAGTTGTAAACTAACGTAAATTCAACGTGAAATCAACCAAAAATGTCACCTGGTCATTGGATTTAGGTTAAAAGTTAGGTAGAAAATGTTGATGACTTTTTGCAAATCCAATCAGTTTTCCACGTTGATTCAACACCACATAGATTTTTTGTTGTTGTTAAAATGACATGGAAACAACGTTGATTCAAACAGTTTTAGCCCAGTGGGTTGTGTTATTTCATTGTGAGATAAAACGAGAACATGCATTTTGCGACTGCCAAACTCAACTCTGTCTTACCTCTGAGAGTGATGCGCTAGACGCAGGTGCCATAGGGCTCGGCTCAGCTGCTGCTGCTCGTGTGCGCCTGCACCGAGGTTTAGCATATCTCCATCGCTGCAGCATCCAGCCATCCCATTCTCAGTCTCGGAGGCCAGATTACAGAAATGGTCTGCCAAAAACCCCACTGGGTCCTCCGACCTGGCCTCTACCATCTTTAACAGAGCCCCCCGGAGTAACTCCCCGACTCCCGCCTGCGATAAGAACTCCCTCTCAGTGTCAGTCTTGGTTGGTTTGGCTTCGGACATCCCCGAAGTTCCCCCGGCCCGACGTTTCTCCGCCATTGTCATTCTAGGTAGTGACGGAAGTGATTCGTTCCTCAGGACCGCTCCGTTTGGAAAATGTGAACGTTTTTAATGCACACCCTGCGCCATTGCACACCGCAGTAATATAAAAATCGCCTTGAATGGAAAATGTGTGTGCTTAATCGTGATGACAGAGAGAAAAAAACGAGAACAAATTATTGATGCGTCTCTCGCTCTCTGGCACTGGTTGCTAGGGACGCTATTTCATGCTCCGGATGTGGTGTGAGTGTCAAAGATAATCTCAATGGTTTCTAAATGATGGGGCGTTGCTCAGCCTTCTTGACATCTCAGTCGACCAGACAGGTAATACAGGCCCTAGTTTTGTCGCACCTGGACTACTTGCCCAGTTGTGTGGTCATGTGCGGCAAAGAAAAAGGACATAAGTAAATTGCAGTTGGTCCAGAACAAAGCAGCACGTATCGCACTTAGAATGTACACGGAGGTAAAGTGTCAGTGACATGCATGTACGTCTCTAATGGCTCAAAGTTGAGGAGAGATTGACTGCATCACTATAGGTCTTTGTGCGAGGTATTGATGTGTTGAAGGTACCGAACTGTCTTTTCAAGCAGTTGGCACACAGTTCGGACACTCATCGGTACAACACAAGACATGCAACCAGAGGCCTCTTCACAGTCCCCAGGTCCAGTACAGAGGCTGGGAAACGCACAATATTAAATAGAGCCATGACTACATGGAACTCTGCCACCCCAGGTAACTCAAGCTAGCAATAAAACCAGTTTCAAAAAACAGATTAAATAACACCTTACTGCACAAAGGGGACTGTGAAAAGACAAAGCCATTTTATATATATTGTAATTTGCACTGTACTATGTATTAGTCCTAGATAGTGTGTGTATGTACTGATATGTAGGCTGTGTGTGACGTTTTAAATGTATGCATTTCAGCCCTTGACTAATAATGTTCTGTACTATGTATTATGTCATGTTTCATGTGGACCCCAGGAAGAGTAGCTGGTGCTTTTGCAGTGGCTAATGGGGATCCTAATAAATACCAATCTAGACAAAAATGTTAATCATCATTGGTCCAACTTTTATTCACAATTCTAAAAAGTTTTTATTCACATCCTATCTACCATTCACATTCATACCCACAGCTTAAATAAACAAAAACAATTTATAAAGGCACCCTGTAGGCATAATAAACATAAAATATTTAGGATACTATGAAATACTCAGAGGTATGTTTAGTTATGAATGTAAGAGCAACTTGCAGCACAAAAGTGCAATAAATAAACCTTTATCAATTAACATTTTGCCAATTAATCACAACAGAAGTAACACATCCTTCAATAAACCTAGAAACATTGACAAAAACATGTTTAAGTGTTTCTTCATCTTTAGCACACATTCATTCAACATAACAGGGAGTAGTCTACCATTTTTACAGGCAAGAGAAAATACAGCAGACTCAGATTGTCCCTATCTTCGCTCCACTTAGATAGCCGCAATGTCCTGTAGCGTCACGCTTAGCCAGCATCACAACTGTATACAAATATAACATTGTATATACACAATCAGAATCAGGGAAGAAAATGTTTGTCTGAGGACGCCTACATTTACACCACAAGCCCTCTCACCCAGCCTCTCTTTGCCTTCTCTTTCTTCTTACTTTCTTGGTACTCCGCAATTTTTTGGTGGAAGAATCCTTTAAAAAAAAAAGACAGGGAAAAACACATTATTCATTGCTGAGTGGGTAAGTGTATATATATGCTCCTATGAAAAAGTGTTTGTTAATCACACATCTTCTTCCATCTTTTGTCAGTGCTTGGCCCAATTCTGTTCTCATTAAACATCAATGATCTACCAGAGATCTGCCCAAGTGCCAGCCTTCAAATGTACGCTGATGACACTTGTCTATGTGTCTGGTAAAACCTGTGCCGATGTCTCTAAACAACTGACAGAACATCTGGACTCAGTGGCTAGCAACAATGCCGAGACCCCTAGAGTCACTGTATAACCATGCGTTTAAAATCCTGGACAAAAAGCATATACGGTACCATCACGGTCACATCTTGAAAAAGTACAATGTACTAAGCTTTGAACACTTAATCAGATTTGTACATGTGAAGCTTGTGTTTAAGTGTCTCAATGGTCTTGCCCCTGAATCCCTGACCAAACACATGCAGAAGCTGCAATGGCCTGGAATGTCAACCAGGGTCCTTCTAAATCAGGTGTCTCCAACCTTTTCTAGCATGAGGTACTTAAAAAAAAAAAAGGAAATATGTCGTGAGCGATAAAAAAAAAAAAAAGCTTTCAAATAGGCCCATTCTTCTCATCTCCTCTCTCTTGCAACTCTTCCCCGGTCCTTAGTCTACAAGAGAAAGTAGTGCACTATATTTTCTGTCAATATACACTATATACACCAAAGTATGTGGACACCCCTTCAAATTAGTGGATTTGGCTATTTCAGCCACACCCGTTGCTGACAGGTGTATAAAATCGAGCACACCGCCATGCAATCTCCATAGACAAACATTTGTAGTAGAATGGCCTTATTGAAGAGCTCAGGGAATTTCAATGTGGCACAGTCATAGGATTCCACCTTTACAACAAGTCAGTTTGTGAAATTTCTGCCCTGCTAGAGCTGCCCCGGTCAACTGTAAGTGCTGTTATTGTGAAGTGGAAACGTCTAGGAGCAACAACGGCTCAGCCACAAAGTGGTAGGTCACACAAGCTCAAAGAACGGGATCACCGAGTGCTGAAGCAACACTCACTACCGAGTTCCAAACTGCCTCGAAGCAACGTCACCACAAGAACTGTTCGTCGGTAGCTTCATGAAATGGGTTTCCATGGTCGAGCAGCCGCACACAAGCCTAAGATCACCATGCGCAATGCCAAGTGTCGGCTGGAGTGGTGTAAAGCTCGCCGCCATTGGACTCTGGAGCAGTGGAAATGCGTTCTCTGGAGTGATGAATCACACTTCACCACCTGGCAGTCCGACGGACGAATCTGGGTTTGGCGGGTGCCAGGAGAACGCTACCAGACCCAATGCATAGTGCCAACTGTAACGTCTGGTGGAGGAGGAATAATGGTCTGGGGCAATTTAAACGAAATTCCATATTCTGAGACCATGTCAATGCTTAAATCACATCAGAAGACTATTTTTTAGGTCTGGAACAAACTGATTTGAGTGCAATACCCCTTTAACTGCGCATCTGGCCCTTTAATTGCACGTCTAGCGAATGAGGAATGTGCATCTGATGTGCAGGTCTAGTGATGCTTCTGAACTGCTGCTTCTCATTTCATGGCAAAGTCAGCAAATAACAAATAATAGATACAAATGATATACTTCCTCATGATATACTTATGCCAGGTAAGCCTACTTTGCAGTTAACATTTAATTGAGAAGGTTTTGGGGAAAGTATTTCTGTCAACCCACAAGACGGTTATCACATCAACTGGCTACACACGGAGTGATAGACAAACGCACGCACCACACAGACAGACGGGGGCAATATTGCTGGAAATTAATTGCCTGATATTATGTTCGGTTTGGCCTTTTAAGCCAATAGTTGCTAACCAGGGGTGGGATAATGTTGCGTTGATTACATAGTAGCTGGGAGTGTGCGGTGTCTGATAGTTGTGAGATTTGTTTATGACCATTTGCAATGGAACACGTGAAAATTGCATGTACTTTCAGAATTGTTTGGCAAGCTACTCATAGGTGGGCTGCGAGCTATCGCGATCTACCTGTTGGAGACCCCTGCTCTATATAAAACTTATATAGGCCATTCCTTCTCCTACAGAGGAGCACATGCATGAAACACTATCAGAAGAACATAAACTGCTGGAACATTTGAATACGTTCAAAATAAATACCGAAAACTTGTTGCTACAGCTCCAACAGTGCAATCATGTATGAACTGATGTGCGTTATCCAACAGACCCATTAAGACCCTCCAAGTCATAAATAGACCTACTAGGGGTATATACAGTGAGCTCCAAAAGTATTGGGAGAGTGACATTTTTGTTGTTGTTTTGGCTCTGTACTCCAGCACTTTGGATTTGAAACGATACAATGTCTATGGAGGTTAAAGTGCAGACTGTCAGCTTTAATTTGAGGGTATGTTCATCGATATCGGATGAACAGTATATGTATTGTGCCATTTTGGAGTCACTTCTATTGTCAATAAGAATAGAATATGTTTCTAAACACTTCTACATTAATGTGGATGCTACCATGATTACGGATAGTCCTGAATTAATCGTGAATAATGAGTGAGAAAGTTAGACGCACAAATGTCATAGCCCCCAAAAATGCTAACCTCCCCTGTTATTGTAATGGTGAGAGGTTAGCATGTCTTGGGGGTATGATATTTGTGCATCAGTAACTTTCTCACTCATCCTTATTTACGATTCACTCAGGACTATCAGTATCCCAATACTTTTGGTCCCCTAACATGGGGTGGGGGGGGGACTATGTACAAAACGTGCTGTAATTTCTAAACGGTTCACCCAATATGGATGAAAATACCCTAAAATTAAAGCTGACAGTCTGTACTTTAACCTCATAGTCACTATCATTTCAAATCCAAAGTGCTGGAGTAAAGAGCCAAAACGAAAAAGGTGTCACTGTCCCAATATTTTTGGAGCTCACTGTATGTATGAGATTTGCTTTGTGCATATAATTGCAATAATGTAGTGATGTGATTTTGTGATTTTTAATTGATTATGTATATCTTTATTTTATTTTGTTTCTATTAGAACCCATGGGAACAGGTGTTGAAAATTAGCGTGAGCTAGAAACATGCAATAATAGTGCATGCATTGGACCATTGTTTGTTCAATGTGTTTGTACTTGTCCCCATCCAAATAAACCAAATTAAATTCAAGTTGTATTCTATTCCATCCTATTCTATTGTATCAGGTAGTGATGTGACCATACCTTCCTGTGTGGGCTGTCTCTCTACTTCCTGGATGAAGAGGTCAAACATCTGTGTCTGGATGAAGCGTTTGACAAAATGGCGGCTGGCCTTCGGTTCGGAGGCCTTGCAGAAGCTCTTGATCTGGAACACGCCAGGCTGCCCGCCGCTTCTGCGATTAACATGGGAGGGGAAGTGGCCCACAGTCTTCACAAAGAAGGAGAGGAAGGCCTCCGAGACCACCTTATTCAACTCCTCCGAGGCTAGATACAAAACACAGAGTACAGATAATACAGATGATTCAGTCAGGATGCTGAGGAGGTGTCTACAAACACAGGTTGGAAGGTCTCAGACAACACCTCTCTCATATATTCTGAGGCTGGACACAACAAAGTGTACAAAATATTCAGTCAGTTTTTAAGTGGTGTCTGCTTTGAGATATCCAATATGTTGTTGACACAATAATAGGTTGGAAAGCCTCTGAGACAACTCTGTTCAGCTCTATGGCAACCACAACATGGTGGATTGGAGTGTGTGTGGATGGGGGTTGGGTCTGTGTGTGAGCGCTGAGGGGTTGCGGAGTAGCATCTGTGTCTGGATCAACTTAGGCACAATCGACAGTATCCAGAATGGAATTTCCAGGGTCGTGACCCTGGTCAAGCCCTGGGTGTACGTTTCTACAGTATGTTCTCCAACATCACAACCCTCCCACGCACACACATTCAGACTAACATAAACTTGGGACTTTCCAGGGTTCATACTGTGTGGTCTGAAAGAGATGTATGTTCATATTACAGCAACCATCCAGAACATTTCATTGTACATCCACCTCATTATTATGTTTAGTTCATTCTGCAGAGGATCTGACTTCTATCATTGGGTTTGTATGGACTATGATGCTGCCTCATGTGGTTTGATTTGTGGCTGACTGAGTCAGTCTTATCTGAAATCGAATGGAAGCCTGAGTCACTCTGTTTGCTGAATCCTCTTAAGCCCTATAAACTAAAATCCTTGGATGCGTTGATAATAAAAATTCCAGACATCAGAACAAAATGGAGGATGGGTCCACTCACTGGAGTTGTCTTTCCTGCAACACAAGGCCTGGAGAAGCTCCTCCTGTAGTTTCTCTGGTAGGATGGTGCTCTCGTCTCCTATCTGCGCCAGAGAGAGAGGACACACACACAGAGGAATCTGAGAGGTTGTTGCCAGACCAGCAAGAATGTTTTGGTATTTCTGAGTATACGCACATTCAGCCAGAGAGGGAAAAACTGGTCTGAACCACACACACAATCAAGTTGGCTTTCAAATGAGAATCATGGGAGGAGTGACGCTAGTTTACTAATCTGATTGTGAGAAGTGTTTGTTTATTTCTGTACTTTTGTTTTTGAACTTGAGGGGAAATATGGTGCATGCAATACTTACACAGGTGATGAAGGTGTTCTCTGCTCCCTCTGTCAGATCTACAATGAGCATCTGTTTATGAGACAGAATAACACACACACACACACGTGCATGTGTGTACATACACACAGAGACAGGTAAAGAAATAAACACACACACACACACACACAGATCTTCAGGTCGGAGATAACACACACACTGGCTGGTTTCAATTGGCTGTAATTGTGTTAGCTGTGGCTGAATGAGTGTCACTGGATATATTCTCCCCAGCCGGTCACACAATGTAGAGGCAGGAATGCCTGATCCCAAACATTGTTTACAGCACTCAACAACTGCCCTTAACCTTCTTTAAAAATCTGGCTTTGTCCCCAAAACATAACTCTTCATCAAATAGTATTTTCTGAAGCCGAAATGTACGTATACAAACACCTTATTCTGCTCTGCCATACACACACAGAACACACACACTCACGTCGCTCTGGTCGATGACATCATCCAGTTTGTTCTTTTGCACACCAAGCAGGTAGGGAGTGGGTGCCATGACGACATCAATCAGCACTGAGGGAACGATGGAGATGAAGGTGTGTTGCCATGTGAACGGATAGAGCAGCGCCGCAACCGCATGCAGCACCTGGGACAGGGTACTGTAAGGGGTGAAGCAGGTACAAACTTTACACCTATTCAACATGCAGACAACGGGCCTGCCCTTGTCCAAGACACTTAGACGACCCAGGCTCAGTGATGTCCTTTTGGGGTTAGGGTTAGGGTTGGTGTTGTACCTGAGTTCGTCAGCCATGAAGATGATTCGTCGTTCGAGCACGGTGGAAGCAAACACCCGCAACACCTCCTCGTCTGTGAGACAGCGGAACAGTGTCCGGAAATCCACATGCTCCAACCACGAGTCCAACGGCCTCGTCAAACTGATGATCTGGAGAGACACAGGCCAGGAGCAGAGAGACAAAAGGTCTTCAGGAGGTGTGTATACACAAGTGTGTGTGTGTATATTTCAGTGCTGGACTCTAGGGTGAAGGTCTTGATCCTCATCGTGATGCCAAGTGCTTTGTGTGTGTGTGTGTGTGTGTGTGCCTCCATGTGTCCTCCAAGGATGCAGGTTTTCACTCTTTCTTTGTACTTGATTGATCGATTAATGTCATTGATTAATTAGGAACTCCACCTCACCTGGTTCACTAGGTCTTAATTGGCCATTAATTTAAAGGAATTAACAAAAACCAGAAGACACACAGCCCTCTAGGAATTGAGTTAGATACCCCTATCATACTCCATACCTCTGTTCCAGACTCTGGTATGAAGCTCTTGATCTTGACAGTGTTTCCGGGAGCAGGGAACGGCGCCTCCCTCAGGCTCTGCATGAATGGATAGATCATCGCCATGGAGATCTGCCTGCGCTTCTCCACCTCATCAAAGATCTGAAACACATAGATATAGAATTATAGAACTGTAAGCACCATTCAAACTGTAGTAAAGCTCCGTTGTGGGTAGACCAGCCTCCATATTAGGCCTACCATTTAGAATGTGTCATCAGCCCTATGTAAATGTATTGCAACCTGACTTTTGATGAATGCTATACTCATCTAGTTAACACTGTCATCCCAAATATTCAGTGTATGTAGAAGAGTGGCTCTCAGGTTGTAAATATAGTTGTTCATAAACAGTTTGACTTATCAGGGAACTTTGGCCTAATGAAGTAGTAGGGAATGACGTAATTACGTCTGAGCCAAGGGTTACGAGGGCAGAACTAGACCAGCCCGTTTCTCTCTTCGTCTGACACACAGTTTTCGCAGTGCACTCAAGTAGACACACTCAGACGTCCACATACATACACAGACACACTGCTGACAACAAACACACTCCTTGCCTGCCTCAGAATAGATAATATACTGTAAGGGGTAGAAGTCACCCTCGTGGAACGAGGACATCAGTTTAACAACCCTCAGTGAAGATTGCCTTGCTACAACAGCATAGGGAGCTGAAGAACACCCCGTTCACTAATAATGAACAATTTCCCCATGAAATAGTGGAGAGAAGACGTGCCCTGTACCCCACTTTCAAAAGGCTCCTAGCAGAGAAGCAGAATGTTGTCTAGTGGTCGATAACTAGTACATAAAAAAATTGTATATGAAAAAATCAAGTGTTCAAGGACTCGAAGATTACAACGTGGCTGTGAGTGATAGCTACTTCCTGCTGAAGTAGTCCTCGATACACATTGCACCACATTACAATTATGGATTATTTTTTATTATTTATATTATGAATTATTGTATTTTTTTGTGTATTTCTATTCATGCAGTACAGAACCGTGGACTATGTGGACTTAAAATAAGGTTGGACTTATGGAAAGGCGAAATGTGTATGATGGACTTATCTTTTTTTTTACTTAGGCAATATGGAACTTTGAACTTAAAAATCTGGTTTGGATCTAGGGGAAGACGAAGATGGATAAGGCTGACCGTTTTTCTTTTTGTTTGTTTATTTATTTAAATTTGAAGACTGCACAGGCAGTAAAATAAAAAACCAAGGTTGTTTTTTGAGTTTTATATAATATGGCCCAATTGTAGAGATCAGGGTATATTATGACTTAAAAGCTGTTATATAGTGCAGCCCTTTTTGACGGATGTGCATCGGAACAAATAGAATTTAAGATACGCCTATACAATCTTATAATAATAATAATAATAATGTGTCATTATCTTTTTACATAAAAAAAAATAGATCTCAATATTAAAAATGTAAAGGACATATTATTGTTCTGATACACACCGGCAAATGGATTGGTTATTGTCAACAGGGTTGTTGCCTATATTAGTGTACGGCTGACTTGTTAACACTGGGTTAAACTGATTAAAGTTAAACGGTAGAGCCAACACATAACTGGCTTATGGAAGCACTTCTCTAAGCGAGAAGTATATTATATTTATACATAAGCTATATGCGCTACCCTTATATTCTCGATCCTAATGATACAGGCCTATGTGTAAAGCAGCCGAAGTGATAGGGCAACGACCCTGGAATAAAAACAAAAATGTATGTGGGTAGAGAGAAGGTTGGTTTTACAGGTTTACTCGCTCTAGATTGTCAGTACTGCATGTCTTTATTTTCTGTTTTCTTCCCCCTCGCACACACATATATACACATACATACAGTGGGGAGAACAAGTATTTGATACACTGCCGATTTTGCAGGTTTTCCTACTTACAAAGCATGTAGAGGTCTGTAATTTTTATCATAGGTACACATCAACTCCTGAGAGACGGAATCTAAAACAAAAATCCAGAAAATCACATTGTATGATTTTTAAGTAATTAATGTGCATTTTATTGCGTGACATAAGTATTTGATCACCTACCAACCAGTAAGAATTCCGGCTCTCACAGACCTGTTAGTTTTTCTTTAAGAAGCCCTCCTGTTCTCCACTCATTACCTGTATTAACTGCACCTGTTTGAACTCGTTACCTGTATAAAAGACACCTGTCCACACACTCAATCAAACAGACTCCAACCTCTCCACAATGGCCAAGACCAGAGAGCTGTGTAAGGACATCAGGGATAAAATTGTAGACCTGCACAAGGCTGGGATGGGCTACAGGACAATAGGTAAGCAGCTTGGTGAGAAGGCAACAACTGTTGGCGCAATTATTAGAAAATTGAAGAAGTTCAAGATGACGGTCAATCACCCTCGGTCTGGGGCTCCATGCAAGATCTCACCTCGTGGGGTGATTATATCAATAAACAACAATTTTGATCCTATTGTGCAAACAGATCCTCAAGGAAGACGGATCCTTTTAAATATGCTATTGGAGCAAAAACAGATCTGGTTAATTAATCTATAATGGGCCAAATAATTATGATCTACACTTCTAAAATATACACTACCGGTCAAACGTTTTAGAACACCTACTCATTCAAGGGATTTTCTTTATTTTAACTATTTTCTACATTGTAGAATAATAGTGAAGACATCAAAACTATGAAATAACACATATGGAATCATGTAGTAACCAAAAAAGTGTTAAACAAATCAAAATATATTTTACATGAGATTCTTCAAATAGACAATTTGCCGCCTTGACAGCTTTGCACACTCTGGGCATTTTCTCAACCAGCTTCACCTGGAATGCTTTTCCAACAGTCTTGAAGGAGTTCCCACATACAGTTGAAGTCGGAAGTTTACATACATCTTAGCCAAATACATTTAAACTCAGTTTTTCACAATTCCTGACATTTAATCCTAGTAAAAATTCCCTGTCTTAGGATCACCACTTTATTTTAAGAATGTGAAATGTCAGAATTATAGTAGAGAGAATTATTTATTTCAGCTTTTATTTATTTCATCACATTCCCAGTGGGTCAGAAGTTTACATACACTCAATTAGCATTTGGTAGCATTGCCTTTAAATTGTTTAACTTGGGTCAAACATTTCAGGTAGCCTTCCACAAGCTTCCCACAATAGGTTGGGTGGATTTTGGCTCATTCCTCCTGACAGAGCTGGTGTAACTGAGTCAGGTTTGTAGGCCTCCTTGCTCGCACACGCTTTTTCAGTTCTGCCCACAAATGTTCTATAGGATTGAGGTCAGGGCTTTGTGATGGCCACTCCAATACCTTCACTTTGTTGTCCTTAAGCCATTTTGTCACAACTTTGGAAGTATGCTTGGGGACATTGTCCATTTGGAAGACCCATTTGCGACCAAGCTTTAACTTCCTGACTGATGTCTTGAGATGTTGCTTCAATATATCCACATATTTTTCCTTCCTCATGATGCCATCTATTTTGTGAAGTGCACCAGTCCCTCCTGCAGCAAAGCACCCCCACAGCATGATACTGCCACCCGTGTGCTTCACGGTTGGGATGGTGTTCTTCGGCTTGCAAGCGTCCCCCTTTTTCCTCCAAACATAACGATGGTCATTATGGCCAAACAGTTCTATTTTGTTTCATCAGACCAGAGGACATTTCTCCAAAAAGTACGATCTTTGTCCCCATGTGAAGTTGAAAACCGTAGTCTGGCTTTTTTATGGCGGTTTTGGAGCAGTGGCTTCTTCCTTGCTGAGCGGCCTTTCAGGTTATGTCGATATAGGACTCGTTTTACTGTGGATATAGATACTTTTGTACCTGTTTCCTCCAGCATCGTCACAAGGTCCCTTGCTGTTGTTCTGGGATTGATTTGCACTTTTCGTACCGAAGTACGTCAATCTTTAGGAGACAGAACGCGTCTCCTTCCTGAGCGGTATGACGGCTGCGTGGTACCATGGTGTTTATACTTGCGTACTATTGTTTGTACAGATGAACGTGGTACCTTCAGGCGTTTGGAAATTGCTCCCAAGGATGAACCAGACTCTGAGGTCTTTGCTGATTTCTTTTGATTTTCCCATGATGTCATGCAAAGAGTCACTGAGTTTGAAGGTAGGCCTTGAAATAAATCCACAGGTACACCTCCAATTGACTCAAATTATTTCAATTAGCCTATCAGAAGCTTCTAAAGCCATGACATCATTTTCTAGAATTTCCCAAGCTGTTTAACAAAGGCACAGTCAACTTAGTGTATGTAAACTTCTGACCCACTGTAAACAATTGTTGGAAAAATTACTTATGTCATGCACAAAGTAGATGTCCTAACCCACTTGCCAAAACTATAGGTTTGTTAACAAGAAATTTGTGAAGTGGTTGAAAAACGAGTTAATGACTCCAACCTAAGTCTATGTAAACTTCCAACTTCAACTGTATGCTGAGCACTTGTAGGCTGCTTTTCCTTCACTCTGCGGTCCAACTCATCCCAAACCATCTCAATTTCGTTGAGGTCGGGGGATTGTGGAGGCCAGGTCATCTGATGCAGCGCTCCATCCCTCTCCTTCTTGGTAAAATAGCCCTTACACAGCCTGGTGGTGTGTTGGGTCATTGTCCTGTTGAAAAACAAATGATAGTCCCACTAAGCCCAAACCAGATGGGATGGCGTATCGCTGCAGAATGCTGTGGTAGCTATGCTGGTTAAGTGTGCCTTGAACTCTAAATAAATCACAGACAGTATCACCAGCAAAGCACCCCCACACCATAACACCTCCTCCTCCATGCTTTACGGTGGGAAATACACATGCGGAGATCATCCGTTCGCCCACACCGCGTCTCACAAAGATACGGCGGGTGGAACCAAAAATCTCAAATTTGGACTCCAGACCAAAGGACAAATTTCCACCGGTCTAATGTCCATTTCTCATGTTTCTTGGCCCAAACAAGTCTTCTTATTGGTGTCCTTTAGTAGTGGTTTCTTTGCAGCAATTCAACCATGAAGGCCTGATTCACACAGTCCCCTCTGAACAGTTGATGTTGAGATGTGTCTGTTACTTGAACTCTGTGAAGCATTTATTTGGGCTGCAATTTCTGAGGCTGGTAACTCTAATGAACTTATCCTGTGCAGCAGAGGTAACTCTGGGTCTTCCACTTTCAATGTTCTTGAAATTTTCAGGATTGACTGACCTTCTTGTCTTAAAGTAATGATGGACTGTCGTTTCTCTTTGCTTATTTGAGCTGTTCTTGCCATAATATGGATTTGTTATTTTACTAAATAGGGCTATCTTCTGTATACCTCCCCTACCTTGTCACAACACAACTGATTGGCTCAAACGCATTAAGAAGGAAAGCAATTCCACAAATTAACTTTTAAAGGCACACCTGTTAATTGAAATGGATTCCAGGTGACTACCTCATGAAGCTGGTTGAGAGAATGCCAAGAGTGTGCAAAGCTGTCATCAAGGGAAAGGGTGGCTACTTTGAAGAATCTAAAATATATTTTGATTTGTTTAACACTTTTTTGGTTACTACATGAGTCCATATGTGTTATTTCATAGTTTGATCTCTTCACTATTATTCTACAATGTAGAAAATAGTAAAAATAAAGAAAAACCCTTGAATGAGTAGGTGTCCAAACCTTTGCCTGGTACTGTGCATGGAGGAGGCTTAATCAAGCCAGCCGTCTTGATTACTTCCTTGTTTCATTTTTGCTGGCATCAAAAGTTTAAAAAGTATTAATAGGAGACAGAATCCGATCAGACCATCATCTAAATTGGCCTTCACATAACTCTTACAGAATTTCCACGTGGACAGGGATATTGGAAATTTAATCAAAACATTCCGGATGACAATTTGTTCTTAACTAAGACAAAATAATTAATAATTGACTTTTTTCTGCACAACATAGGCAGATCCCTTATTGTATTGGACACTTTCAAAATGTACTTTTAGAGGCCATTCAATACAACACTCATCATTAAAACAAAAGCAGTTTAGGTCAAAAGAGATTAGACTAAAAGCAAATTGAGGAAAGAACAGCACAGGTAGATAGCAATAAAAACAGTTCTATAGAGGCAAAAAATAAGTTAGAAGAAAAACAAAAATAATTGGAGGAACTTTATCAATAAATATTACATTTATTACAGAAATAAAGCGATTTGGAAGGAAAATTGTGAAAAATGCACTGCATTTTTCTTGAATCTTCAACATAGAAATGCTACCAAAAAAGAATTTACAGAAACTCGTTACAAATGACGGAGTCATCCATGATTCACCAAATAATATTTTGAAAGAGGACGCAAAATATTTTAAGCATATGTTTTTGTATCAGTCTCCTCCATCTCCAATTAATGGATGTTAACTGTAAGGATTATTATTATTATTAACAAAATGTACAGAAAGACCTGTGTGAAGGCCAACTTACAGAGTAGGAACTTCTTGAGTCAATTAAATCCTTTCAGTCTGGAAAAACACCAGGGCTTGATGGTATACCAGTAGAGGTATATCAGACCTTTTAAGAAGTACTCAAATATCCATTATTAGCATGTTTTAACTACTCCTATAAAATGGTAGACTTTCAGGTACTCAACAAGAATGTCTGATTTAATTACTACTGAAACAGGACACAAGTGGTAAGTATAAAGATCCAGTCCATAAAAAACAAAAACTGGAGGCCTCTTAGACTTCAAATGTTGTTATACGAAAACCTTGGCGAAATGCATAGCACAGAATAAAAATATTTTACCATATATTGTTCATCCTGATCAGACAGGTTTTTTCCATGGACAATATATTGGAGATAATATACAATTATTACTTGAAACAATTGAACATTATGAAATGTCAAAAGACACCAGCCCTGGTCTTCATAGCAGATTTTGAAAAGGCGTTTGACAAAGTACAACTAGAATTTATATATAAATGCCTGGACTACTTTAATTTCGGTGAATCTCTTACAGTGCCTTGCAAAAGTATTCATCCTCCTTGGCATTTTTCCTATTTTGTTGCATTACAACCTGTAATTTAAATTCATTTTTATTTGGATCTCATGTAATGGACATACACAATTGGTGAAGTGAAATGAAAAAAATAACTGTATTCACCCCCTTTGCTATGAAGCCCCTAAATAAGATCAGGTGCAACCAATTACCTTCAGAAGTCACATAATTAGTTAAAGTCCACCTGTGTGCAATCTAAGTGTCACATGATCTCAGTATACATACATACCACACACCTGTTTTGAAAGGCCCCAGAGTCTGCAACACCACTAAGCAAGGGGCACCAAGAAGACCAAGGAGCTCTCCAAACAGGTCAGGGACAAAGTTGTGGAGAAGTACAGATCAGGGTTGGGTTATAAAAAAATATCAGAAACTTTTAACAGCCCATGGAGCACCATTAAATCTATTATTTAAAAAATGGATAGAATATGGCACCACAACAAACCTGCCAAGAGAGGGCCGCCCATCAAAACTCACGGACCAGGCAAGGAGGGCATTCATCAGAGAGGCAACAAAGAGACCAAAGATAACCCTGAAGGAGCTGAAAAGCTCCACAGAGGAGATTGGAGTATCTGTCCATAGGACCCCTTTAAGCCGTACACTCCAAAGAACTGGGCTTCAGGAAGAGTGGCAAGAAAAAAGCCATTGCTTGAAGAAAAAAATAAGCAAACACGTTTGGTGTTCGCCAAAAGGCATGTGGGAGACTCCCCAAACATGGAAGAAGGTACGCTGGTCAGATGAGACTAAAATTGAGCCTTTTGGCCATCAAGGAAAACGCTATATCTGGCGCAAACCCAACACCTCTCATCACCCCGAGAACACCATCCCCACAGTGAAGCATGGTGGTGGCAGTATCATGCTGTGAGGATGTTTTTCCATCGGCAGGGACTGGGAAACTGGTCAGAATTGAAGGAATGATGGATGACGCTAAATACAGGGAAATTCTTGAGGGAAACCTGTTTCAGTCTTCCAGAGTTTTGAGACTGGGACGGAGGTTCACCTTCCAGCAGCATACTGCTAAAGCAACACTCGAGTAGTTTAAGGGGAAACATTTAAATGTCTTGGAATGGCCTAGTCAAAGCCCAGACCTCAATCCAATTGAGAATCTGTGGTATGACTTAAAGATTGCTGTACACCAGCGGAACCCATCCAACTTGAAGGAGCTGGAGCAGTTTTGCCTTGAAGAATGGGCAAAAATCCCAGTGGCTAGATGTGCCAAGGTTATAGAGACATACAGCTGCAAGTCTCTTTGGGTAATTGCTGCAAAAGGTGGCTCTACAAAGTATTAACTTTGGGGGGGGGGGTGAATAGTTTTGCACGCTCAAGTTGTTTTTTTGTCTGATTTCTTGTTTGTTTCACAATAAAAAAGATTTTCCATCTTCAAAGTGGTAGGCATGTTGTGTAAATCAAATGATACAAACCCCCCCAAAAATCTATTTTAATTCCAGGTTGTAAGGCAACAAAATAGGAAGAATGCCAAGGGGGGTGAATACTTTTGCAAGCCACTGTACATAAGTTATACTTAAACCCAAACTGGTTCTCAAGTAGATTATTAAGAAAGGCTCATCCTTAGTTTTTTTTAAATGGCGTTTTTGCCTTTTATACAGATTACAACTTCTCATTTCCGACTAATTGAAAATGAAACTTTTCAAAGTATCGCCCTTTCTTAAACAAGCCATACAAAGCTGGTTACAATTTCAATTTTATCCTCCAGAAAAGATAGATCAAATATTACAACAAATATTATGGTTAAACTCAAATATACAGTGAGGGGAAAAAAGTATTTGATTCCCTGCTGATTTTGTACGTTTGCCCACTGACAAAGAAATGATCAGTCTATAATTTTAATGGTAGGTTTATTTGAACAGTGAGAGACAGAATAACAACAACAAAATCCAGAAAAACGCATGTCAAAAATGATATAAATTGATTTGCATTTTAATGAGGGAAATAAGTAGTTGACCCCTCTCAATCAGAAAGATTTCTGGTTCCCAGGTGTCTTTTATACAGATAACGAGCTGAGATTAGGAGCACACTCTAAAAATTATAGACTGTTCATTTCTTTGTCAGTGGGCAAACGTACCAAATCAGCAGGGGATCAATTACTTTTTTCCCCTCACTGTACTGATTAATAAAAAATAAAAAATCTTTAACATTATTTTTTGGTATTATATTTATTAATGATATTATGAATAGAAACGGTGGAATTATGTCACATATGCAGCTATCAAAAATATATGGGAATGTCTGCTCAATCCAAAGTTACAACCAACTGATTGCAGTATTACCGCAAAAATGGAGGCAAGTGGATGAGGGAGTGGGTAGAGAACTTGTTTATCTGCCATATAATAAAAGATACAAATTGGCTGAAAAGGATTGGCATAAATAGAAAAATATACCAGTTTCATGTGAGGACAAAGATGTTGACAGCTGCACAATACAGGTTGCAAAATAAATGGGAAGAGATTTTCGATGTACCGATTCCATGGCACATGGTATATGAACTGATACAAAAAAAAACACTGAGTTGAATTTAAATTATACAAAATTCTTGCCACCACCAGAATGCTATATACAGTGCATTCAGAAAATATTCAGACCCCTTGACTTTTCCCACATTTTGCTACGTTACAGCTTTATCCTAAAATTGATTCAATTATTTTTCCTCATCATTCTACACACAATACCCCATAATGACAAAGCGAAAACAGGTTTAGAAATTTTAGCAAATGTATAATAAAAAATAAATAATAAATATATATATACACACACACCTTATTTACATAAGTATTCAGACCCTTTGCTATGAGACTCGAAATTGAGCTCAGGTGCATCCTGTTTCCATTGATCATCCTTGAGATGTTTCTACAACTTGATTGGAGTCCACAAGTGGTAAATTCAATTGATTGGACATGACTTGGAAAGGCACACACCTGTCTATATAAAAAGGTCCCACAGTTGACAGTGCATGTCAGAGCAAAAACCAAGCCATGTGGTCGAAGGAATTGTCTGCAGAGCTACGAGACAGGATTGTATCGAGGCACAGATCTGAGAAAGGTTACCAAAAAATGTCTGCAGCATTGAATGTCTCCAAGAACACAGTGGCCTCCATCAATCTTAAATGGAAGAAGTTTGGAACCACCAAGAGCGGGCCACCCGGCCAAACTTAGCAATCAAGGGAGAAGGGCCATGGTCAGGGAGGTGACCAAGAACCCGATGGTCACTCTGACAGAGCTCCAGAGTTCCTCTGTGGAGATGGGAGAACCTTCCAGAAGGACAACCATCTCTGCAGCATTCCACCAATCAGGCCTTTATGGGAGAGTGGCCAGACAGAAGCCACTCCTCAGTAAAAGGCACATGACAGCCCGCTTGGAGTTTGCCAAAAAGGCACCTAGACTCTCAGACCATAATAATATAATATACCATTTAGCAGACGCTTTTATCCAAAGCGACGTACAGTCGTGTGCATAAATTTTTACGTATGGGTGGTCCCGGGGATCGTACCTACTACCCTGGCGTTACAAGCGCCATGCTCTACCAATTGAGCTACAGAGGACCAAGTTTCTCTGGTCTGATGAAACCAAGATTGAACTCTTTGGCCGGAATGCCAAGCGTCACGTCTGGAGAAAACCTGGCACCATCCCTACGGTGATGCATGGTGGTGGCAGCATCATGCTGTGGGGATGTTTTTCAGCGGCAGGAACTGGTAGACTAGTCAGGATCGAGGGAAAGATGAACGGAGCAAAGTACAGGGAGATCCTTGATGAAAACCTGCTCCAGAGCGCTCAGGACCTCAGACTGTGTCGAAGGTTCACCTTCCATCAGGACAATGACCCTAAGCACACAGCCAAGACAACGCAAGAGTGGCTTCGGGAAAAGTCTCTAAATGTCCTTGAGTGGCCCAGCCAGAGCCCAGACTTGAACATCTCTGGAGAGACCTGAAAATAGCTGTGCAGCGACGCTCCCCCATCCAACCTGACAGAGCCTGAGAGGATCTGCAGAGAAGAATGTGAGAAACTCCCCAAATACAGGTGTGCCAAGCTTGTAGCGTCATACCCAAGAAGACACGAGGCTGTAATCGCTTCCTAAGGTGCATCAACAAAGTACTGAGTAAAAGGTTCTGAATACTTATGTTAATGCAATATATTTGTTTTTTCCGAATGCACTGTATATGGGACATACAACAATCTCAGCTCTGTAGATTTTGCTGCGAAGAAACAGAATCACTAGATAATTTATTTTGGTATTGCCTCTATGTAGCTTGTTTCTGGTCACAGGTTCAGGAATGGTTAAAAACAAAATCACAACATTCACTTAGAATTAACCTTTCAAATGGCCGTGTTGGGCGATTTGGAAAGCCATAGTCAATCAATAATATAATACTACTCGCAGGAAAGTTTTTTATCTTTACCTCACAATCTGTGGATACTATGCGATTAGAAAGGTTGAAAATTCATGTAAAACATCACAGCACAAAATATATGGCACATGGAAACCAAACGAGGGTGGTCTACGGTGATAGGTGGAATGGGCTGAGTGGGTGAGGTATGGGATTAAAGATGGGTTAATAATAATAAAATTTTAAAAAACTCAGTGAGTGAGTGAATATATAATGTGTTATGTCGCTAACCTTGGAGAAGAGTCCAAAGCAGGCCACCCGGCTGATGATGCAATAGGCCTCCGGAGGCCGCGCCCCTTTGCCACTGGGCTGCAGGAAACAACAACATGTCATGAGAAACTAAACACCTGAAAGTAATTCTCATGTCCTATGAACAGAATGACACCATGGATCATTTACCAGTAACCTCCTGCAGTAGCCATTCCTCCTACTGCCGTCAACCTCTGTCAACACGAAGGAGAATGTCTCACTGCAGAGAGAGAGAGAATAGAACACATGTTGATAGATTACACCTTTTTACACTTAGTCCTCAGAGGTGTAGGTTCAGAATCAGAAGAATTCTCAGATGTCATCATGATTCATTTCTTCCCCACCATCGGAGTCGTTTTCATTAAGATTTTGTAGCAACACTAATGAGTGCATCCATTCGTCTTGGTTTTCTAGCCATTGTAAATTACGCACGCTCTCACTGTGTACTCCAAGTTCCAAGTAGGCAAGAGTAGACTGATAGAGTACATACCATTGAGATTATAATTAGAATAGATCAATAAAATAGCATGCACTGTTCTTCATTCACAATTTGTGATTACATAATTATGCATCGTTCACTTCCCCTCGCTCATCAACTCATCCATTCTCCCCCATCATACTTTAGCCTACTTAATTTGTTATTATAGCCTGTGTGTGAAATTAATTTCGGTATAGTTTAGGTTCACTTTCGAGGCAATTATCGGGTTAATTTCAACTGGGCACATCTTCAACTATCGGAAAAAGGAGGGGAGCAGGCGCTACTGTCGAGCGAAGGAGGGGAAACAGGAAAAACCATATTAAAAAAATGACATGCCCTCCTAAAACTGTTTACAACACAGAGGGGGGCATGACTTTAAAAATGGCACAGTAATAAATGTTTTAAATTCATGGGCAGTCCAAATGACGGCTTTAGCGGTTCTATTGTGGGTTTTATAGTAACATGTAATTTAAAATGTAAAAATGTATTAGCCTACCTTTTAATGTGGCATGAATACAACCAGTCATGATGTTTTCATCTGATTGTAAAACAACTCACTTAAAAAAAAAGAGGTTACCATCGCACGTCTAAAATAGCATCTGATCGACTGAAACAGCACCCTTCGGTTTTACAGTATGTAGCCCCATGTATCTATGTCATGCCATACTCTTCTGGTCCAGACAGCATCAGATACATGGGCTACACATACTGAGACAAGCGCTGTTTCACTTGCTCTGATCAATATTTTATTTGGACGGGCCAGGAGGTACATTAGGGCTGGCAAGGCCCCCTAAGGGCCGCCCATAACACCGGCCCTGGTCAAAGCTAGGTTGTTTGCAAGAGATGATGCTTTGCAGTCTTCGCAAACAAACATTGCATACAGACACACGCTAAGCAGATTTGTTCTGCGTGTAAATAGAACGGTTTGTGTAAAGTGCGCCGGAAACACTTTGCCACATCCTGAGAACACTCTGCACAGCGGTGGGGATGTGGCAGGATGAAGAAAGTAGATCTTTGTACCTAGGCGTGATTGCATGTGCACGAGAGAGAGAGAGGGGAGGTGGCACGTACCTGGTGTATTCAGTGAGGGGGGCCCAGTTGACCCCCTCTGGGAAACAGAAAAGGAGGATTGCTTTCAGGGACTTCTCTTCTTCCTCTCTCTGTGAGCGCCTCATATTAGCTAGCTACAACACACACATTTTAGATTACTGCTAATTTATTAGCACAAATACTTTCTCACTGTGTGTATGTATGTCGGTCTGACCTTGGGGAACTGATATGTGATCTGGGGTTCGTACGTTCCTTCCCCCCTCTTCTTCCGTAGGCTGACCACCACCAGGTACTCAAAGAAGAGGTGACTCTGGTCCTGGGCTGAGGTCACCGCGAGGGCTGGGGCTGTAGGCCGAGGCAGGGTCGAATCCCTATCACTCCCTAAAAGACAGACAGACAGAGGGGGACAGCAGTGAAGACAATTATTCATAAACCTCAATACCATCAACTAACTAACTGTGGCTTGGACTTCAAGGTAGGTTTTCATTCCAAACATCACATGGCTTGGAACTGAAGATTTTACTTTGGTATGCAGCTAGTCAAGTAGGCCAAATAACTGTAAATCATGCATTGATGTCCGTGGAAGAATTAAAAAACAACAAAAATATATTTAAGTTAGGATTCAGCAGTGTGTAAATATACTGAACAAAAATATAAACACAAAATGTAAAGTGTTGCTCCCATGTTTCATGAGCTGAAATAAAAGATCCCAGAAATTTTCCAAATGCCTATTTCTCTCTAATTTTGTGCACAAATTTGTTTACATCCCTGCTAGTGAGCATTTGTCATTTGCCAAGATAATCCATTCACCTGACAGGTGTGGCATATCAAGAAGCTGATTAAACAGCATGATCATTACACAGGTGCACCTTGTGCTGGGGACAATAAAAGGCCATTCTAAAATGTGCAGTTTTGTCACACAACACAATGCCACAGATGTCTAAAGTTTTGGGGGAGCGTGCAATTGGCATGCTGACTGCAGGAATGTCCACCAGAGCTGATACCAGATAATTTAATGTTCATTTCTCTACCATAAGCTGCCTCCAACGTCATTTTTGAGAATTTGGCAGTACGTCCAACCGGCCTCACAACCGCAGACCACGTGTAACCACGCCAGCCCAGTACCTCCACATCCGGCTTCTTCACCTGCGGGATCATCTGAGACCAGCCACCCGGACAGCTGATGAAACTGTGGGTTTGCACAACAGATGACTTTCTGCACAAACGGTCTGTAACAGTCTCAGGGAAGCTCATCTGCATGCTTGTTGTCCTCACCAGGGTCTTGACCTGTCTATAGTTTGGCGTCGTAACCGACTTCAGTGGGAAAATGCTCACCTTCGATGGCTACTGGCACACTGGAGAAGTGTGCTCTTCACGGATTAATCCTGGTTTCAACTGTACCGGGCAGATCGTGTGTATGGCGTCGTGTGGGCGAGAGGTTTGCTGATGTCAACGTTGTGAACAGAATACCCAATGATGGCGGTGGTGTTATGGTATGGGCAGGCATAAGCTACGGACAACAAACACAATTGCATCTTATCAATGGCAATTTGAATGCACAGAGATACTGTGACGAGATCCTGAGGCCCATTGTCGTGCCATTCATCCACCGCCATCACCTCATGTTTCAGCATGATAATGCACAGCCCCATGTCGCAAGGATCTGACAATTCCTGGAATCTGAAAATGTCCCAGTTCTTCCATGGCCTGCATACTCACCAGTTTGAGATGCTCTGGATCGACGTGTACAACAGCGTGTTCCAGTTCCCGCCAATATCCAGCAACTTCGTACAGCCATTGAAGAGGTGTGGGACAACATTCCACAATCGCCACCTGATCAACTCTAGGCGAAGGAGATGTGTTGTGCTGCATGAGGCAAATGGTGGGCACACCAGATACTGACTGATTTTCTGATCCATGCCCATACCTTTTTTTTAAGGCATCTGTATTCCCAGTCATGTGAAATACATAAATTAGGGCCTAATTTATTTAAATTGACTGATTTCCTTATATGAACAGTAACTCAGTAAAATCTTTTGCATTTATATTTTTGTTCAGTGTAGTTCAAGAGGATGCCTAAACAATGCTCTACAGATTTTAAACACACAATACTCAAAGAAAACCACAGAGCTAAAAGAACTAAGAGGAACAGTGTGTTAAACAACTGAAACTACAAGAGGAGAAACACACGGATGTGCACACACAGACAGTCTTGTATAACTAACCTTGTGGGGACACAATTCAGTCTCATTCAAAATCCTATTTTCCCTAACCGTAAAACTAACCCTAACTCCCCTAGAAATAGCATTTGACCTTGTGGGGACTAACAAAATGTCCCCAGTTGGTCAAATGTTTGTTTGTTTACTATTCATTTCCTCATGACTGGTGTGTATGAAGTGCCACATTGCCACAAGGCTGTCTGCCTTCTAGACAGGTGGTGGTGGCCAGATGGGTAGGTGCCACATTGCCACAAGGCTGTCTGCCGTATAGACAGGTGGTGGTGGCCAGATGGGTAGGTGCCACAGCAGTGTTTCCCCTATCTTCAGTTAGCAGCGATGGGAGTGTGCTGCTAAATCGTTGCCGCCACTCCCCCAAAAAGATATATTTAAAGAAAGACAGTCGGGAGTATCTAAAATTCCCAAAATGTCATGGCATGGGGTCTCCATTGATTTTTTAACATGGTATGAGCCATGGCAAAATGTGTAGAATTTCAGATAATTCACTTTAAAACTAAAACAAATTCTCTCAGCACGAAGACAAAATGTGTAAAATTGCAGGAAATTAAAATGAAACATTGGAGGCCTCTAAAACTGTGCCATTGGCCACGCTCACACTTTGTTAGACAATGTGAGGATTTGTTAGGCAATGTGACAATTCCGCTTGTTACTTGTTACCCTCCACCAGTGAGAGTCAGGTGTGACGGTGACACTTTTTGAAAGACAGGCAAGTACCTTCCTCTACCACGTGACTCCGTGGGAAGAATGGAAACCATTTACAATGCAACAATGCCAATTAAGGCCCAATAGAACCAGTACGGCTAGATGGTCACCTACACACCTAATGACTTGCAACAATAGATGATATGCACACTGTCAAATACCAGGAGCTGTATTTTAAAAAACAACATCTATGTGAGAAAAATGTCCAGCATGGTCAAGCGTTAGGCTGGTTCTCTCTCTTAAAAATCTGAATTCCTCACATATCTCCAGAATAAGTGAATTTACGGAGAGGAAAATGTGCCTGTTTCATAAGTGTTTCTGTGTTTATAAGAGACATCCTTTTTTTTTATGAATCCAATGGGTTTGCCTGAGTGAGAGGAGAATAAAGCAGTCGAGGCCAAATCTTTTTGTGTGATTGACAGGCATGTTTAGTTCATGATCAGCATGATCCATGATTGCCTCTTACTGTCTGTTTGCTTAGAGTCCTGCATTTAACCTTTTCCAATAATGTATAATTTGTGTTCTATACACCCTTTGGCTCAGTTCCATTTTGACCCAAAGCCATTTTCCCTAACCCCAAGTCACTATAGGCCCAAAATGGAACAGACCCACTTCTATACAAGACACTCACGGTCTCTGTGGAACTTCTCCTGGAGG
Source organism: Coregonus lavaretus (assembly GCF_964263955.1). Classification (NCBI taxonomy): domain Eukaryota; kingdom Metazoa; phylum Chordata; class Actinopteri; order Salmoniformes; family Salmonidae; genus Coregonus; species Coregonus lavaretus. The sequence goes on along the minus strand of NC_139995.1, from coordinate 43,570,225 downwards.
GACGAGAACATGGTAGTGAGCAGTTTCATTGGCCCATGGTCCCCCGCATCAACCTCATTGGACATCTTGGCACCTGCAGAGGAAGGAAGAGAGGGGGAGTGAAGGACCGATAAGAGAGGATGGAAAGTAGCGTGTTAGCATGGTGGAAAGCCCCCAAATCTTTTCACTAAGTTACTTTCACTTATCCGTATGTTTATGATTAGAAAGACAAAGGAAGGTTGGATGGAATTATTCAGTGATCGTTATCATGTAAGAGATGGATAGTAGGACAAATTACCCTCACTAAATTTTACTTCCCTTTTCCCCTTGTTGAGCTCAGACAATAGTTTAGGTCAAGAGGTTGACAAAAGGAACATTTGGGAAAATACCAACAGGTCATTAATGCGAATGTGTCACCTTCTGTTGATGCCCTCTACACAGACTGCAGGTTTCAGACATTGAGAATATTTAACTGAAAACTACATGAGACAAGAGGTGAATGAGACAAAGGAAGAGAAAGACAGAAGTACTGTACAGAAACATTTGGTTGAGAGAGAGATTGGGTATGTGAGAGAGAAAACTCCCAACTTGAAAGGGAGGTAAGAAAGACTGCTTAAGACGTGTGTTGAAAGATGGAGCACAACACACTTCCCACTTATTCAGCCCCTATATGGCCGCTGAACCACAAGCCGTCAAATCAATTAAGCCAAGACAAAAATGTGTTTCAGAAACTTAACAGGTCACATCCTGTAATTCAACATTCACGGTGTATCATACCAGTATATATATATATATATATATATATATATATATATATATATATATATATATATATAGCAATCTGTATTGGCATTTACTCTGTAGAGGTTGAATCTATATCAATCCTGACAGTGTAGTGGGTTAAACAGTAAACAGGAGGCATTTCAGGTGAAGTGGCACAAGTCATATGACCAGCTTTCCATTACAAACAATCACTGTGGATCTAAAAGAATAGGATAGGTATTAGCATAGCCCTTTTGGTAAGGTATAGCAGTATGGTAATAGCTCTGATTGTCTTGTAGGGTTTAGTGATCCAACTCAGACTGAGTTGATTGCACTACTGTAATGTATGTGTGTATTTAATGTACCGTCTAATGTATTGTGATTGTACACTCATGCTAGACACAACTGAAATTCTCTCTGGAAAATCCAGTTCTGTTCTACAGAAGTGACTAGGGCGATTTCTTTGCAGCCAGCTGTCACTGAGCCAGTAGCACCAGATTGGTGAGTTTTGCCCTGACGCACTAATATTACCATTTCAACATAGTCCCTATTCTCTGTGTTCAGTGTAAAAAAGTGTGTTTGCATTAGTTAGACTGTAAACAGTCAGATCCTGTAACAGCCATCTAGAATGGCGTAGCTAGGAAAGATGGATTCATACTGTTGTCATCAACAACAGCAATACTTTTACTCATAGGTATCTGAGTAGCCATGGATTGATTGCTTAAATCTGGGAGCACTTCAGTAAGATTGAAAAGTTTAGATGATCTTTAGATCGTAAAACAAGCTTACTTTCCTGTATTTTAAGGTTTAGGAACGTCAATAATCATAGCTTGCGATATGGCTTTCAAAACATATAGCCCTTATCTTTCATCAGCGAGAAAGAATCCTTCAAATAAATAAATAAATATACACTTACTGAAGCAGGTTGGCACAGATCCATACAGCTATATGGATGCCTCCATCTGATGAAACTACACTTCTGCTACACTTTCCGAGTTACGCTTACACACAGATGTTCGGAGCATGCTAATTAGCACAGGTGGTCGCCTCTTGTCTTCCCTGTTTTCCGTAAACAAGCATGGAGATATGGCTGTATCAAGGTGTGTATCAATTTAACCTTTTTTATTTTATGATTTCTCATTGACATGAAAGATATCTACAGCTGCACCATCGAGAGCATCCTTACTGGTTGCATCACCGCCTGGTATGGCAACTGCTCGGCCTCCGACCGCAAGGCACTACAGAGGGTAGTGCGTACGGCCCAGTACATCACTGGGGCCAAGCTTCCTGCCATCCAGAACCTCTATACCAGGCGATGTCAGAGGAAGGCCCTCAAAATTGTCAAAGACTCCAGCCACCCTAGTCATAGACTGTTATCTCTGTTACCGCGCGGCAAGCGGTACCGGAGTGCCAAGTCTAGGTCCAAAAGGCTTCTCAACAGCTTCTACCCCCAAGCCATAAGACTCCTGAACAGCTAATTATGGCTACCCGGACTATTTGCACTGCCCCCCCACCCCATCTTTTTACGCTGCTGCTACTCTGTTAATTATTTATGCATAATCACTTCAACTCTACCCACATGTACATATTACCTCAACTAGCCGGTGCCCCCGCACATTGACGCTGCACCGGTACCCCCCTGTATATAGCCTCCCTACTGTTATTTTACTTCTGCTCTTTTTTCCCCTCAACACTTTTGTTGTTGTTGGTTTTATTTTACTTTTTTATAAAAAAATTAATGCATTGTTGGTTAAGGGCTGTAAGTAAGTATTTCACGGTAATGTCTACACCTGTTGTATTCGGCGCATGTGGCAAATAAAATGTGATTTGATTTGATTTGATAAGGTCCTCATGCTTCCAAAACCGTACCGCAAGCGACACGTGTTAATGTTCTGATTGAGCGTAGAGGCTCTTAACAAAACTCCCCGTACAGAAGACTCTTTTGTCCAATGACTCTTATGTATAATGTACAGTCGTGGTCAAAAGTTGAGAATGACAAGTATTGGTCTTCACAAAGTTTGCTGCTTCAGTGTTATGAGATATTTTTGTCAGATGTTACTATGGTATACTGAAGTATAATTACAAGCATTCCATAAGTGTCAAAGGCTTTTATTGACAATAACATTAAGTTTATTTGCAGTGTTGACCCTTCTTTTTCAACACCTCTGCAATCCGCCCTGGCATGCTGTCAATTAACTTCTGGGCCACATCCTGACTGATGGCAGCCCATTCTTGCATAATCAATGCTTGGAGTTTGTCCGAATTTGTGGATTTTTGTTTGTCCACCCGCCTCTTGAGGATCGACCACAAGTTCTCAATGGGATTAAGGTCTGGGGAGTTTCCTGGCCATGGACCCAAAATGTCGATGTTTTGTTCCCCGAGCCACTTAGTTATCACTTTTGCCTTATGGCAAGGTGCTCCATCATGCTGGAAAAGGCATTGTTCGTCACCAAACTGTTCTTGGATGGTTGGGAGAAGTTGCTCTCGGAGGATGTGTTGGTACCATTCTTTATTCATGGCTGTGTTCTTAGGCAAAATTGTGAGTGAGCCCACTCCCTTGGCTGAGAAGCAACCCCACACATGAATGGTCTCAGGATGCTTTACTGTTGGCATGACACAGGACTGATGGTAGCGCTCACCTCGTCTTCTCCGTACAAGCTTTTTTCTGGATGCCCCAAACAACCGGAATGGGAATTCATCAGAGAAAATGACTTTACCCCAGTCCTCAGCAGTCCAATCCCTGTACCTTTTGCAGAATATCAGTCTGTCCCTGATGTTTTTCCTGGAGAGAAGTGGCTTCCTCGCTGCCCTTCTTGACACCAGGCCATCCTCCAAAAGTCTTTGCCTCACTGTGCGTACAGATGCACTCACACCTGCCTGCTGCCATTCCTGAGCAAGCTCTGCACTGGTGGTGCCCCGATTACGCAGCTGAATCAACTTTAGGAGACGGTCCTGGCGCTTGATAGACTTTCTTGGGCGCCCTGAAGCCTTCTTCACAACAATTGAACCTCTCTCCTTGAAGTTCTTGATGATCCGATAAATGGTTGATTTAGGTGCAATCTTACTAGCAGCAATACCCTTGCCTGTGAAGCCCTTTTTGTGCAAAGCAATGATGACGGCGCGTGTTTCCTTGCAGGTAACCATGGTTAACAGAGGAAGAACAATGATTTCAAGCACCACCCTCCTTTTAAAGCTTCCAGTCTGTTATTCTAACTCAATCAGCATGACAGAGTGATCTCCAGCCTTGTCCTCGTCAACACTCTCACCTGTGTTAACGAGAGAAACACTGACATGATGTCAGCTGGTCCTTTTGTGGCAGGGCTGAAATGCAGTGGAATTTTTTTGGGGGGATTAAGTTCATTTTCATGGCAAAGAGGGACTTTGCAATTAATTGCAATTCATCTGATCACTCTTCATAACATTCTGGAGTATATGTAAATTGCCATCATAAAAACTGAGGCAGCAGTAATATTTGTGTCATTCTCAAAACGTTTGACCACGACTGTAGTCATGATCAAGGGGCTAGGGAATATAGTGGGTCTACATGAAACACACGACCTAATGTTTTGGAACCAGTTGTCTGTTGAAGCAGAAATCCATGATGTCAAGAAACTCCAAGATAAGCCTTAACCTTTGGATTGAGCTAAGAATAAGGTCTCTTCCTTCAGACCCTCTTTAAGATAACAAATGGGCCAAACATGAGTGACTGAAAAATAAGCTTTTACACTTCCGTGTCTAATGTTCTAGTAAATAACAAATGAGAGTTGGCCTTAGTGCCAATTACATTTTAACTGTGGAGGTCTACGCTTCCCTAATTCTGCAGATATCATTTTCTACTCCTCTATAATATTTCACCATCAGTCTCACAGACCACTCATCATCTCTGTCAGTGCCTTCAGAAAGTATTCATAACCCTTGACTTATTCCATATCCCTTGACTTTGGTGTGTTACAGCCTGAATTTTAAATAGATTAAATTGAGATTTTATGTCACTGGCCTACACACATTACCCCATAACGTAAAAATTGAATTATTATTATTATTAATTTATTTTACAAATTTATAAAAAATGAGTCAATATGTATTCAACCCTTTTGTTATGGCAAGCCTAAATAAGTTAAGGAGTAAAAATGTGCTTAACAAGTCACATAATAAGTTGCATGTACTCACTCTGTGCAATAATAGTGTTTCATGTGATTTTTAAATGACTACCTCATCTCTGTACCCCACACAGACAATTATCTGTAAGGTCCCTCAGTCGAGCCGTGCATTTCAAACACAGATTCAACCACAAAGACCAGGGAGGTTTTCCAATGCCTTGCAAAGAAAGGCACCTATTGGTAGATGGGTTAAAAAAAAAAAAAAAAAGCAGACATTGAATATCCCTTTGAGCATGGTGAAGTTATTAATTACACTTTGGATGGTGCATTAATACACCCAGTCACTACAAAGATACAGGCGTCCTTCCTAACTCAGTTGCCAGCGAGGAAGGAAACCACTCAGGGATTTCACCATGAAGCCAATGGTGACTTTAAAACAGTTACAGAGTGGAATGGCTGTGATAGGAGAAAACTGAGGATGTATCAACAACATTGTAGTTACTCCACAATACTAACCTAAATGACAGAGTGAAAAGAAGGAAGCCTGTACAGATAAAAAAATATTCCAAAACGGTTTGCAATAAGGCACTAAAGTAAAACTGCAAAAATGTGGCAAAGAAATTAACTTTATGTCCTGAATACAAAGCGTTATGTTTGGGGTAAATCCAACACATCACTGAGAACCACTTCATATTTTCAAGCATGGTGGAGGCTGCATCATGTTATGGGTATGCTTGTCATCGGCAAGGACTAGGGAGTTTTCTTTTAACGGAATAGAGCTAAGCACAGGCAAAATCCTAGAGGAAAACCTGGTTCAGTCTGCTTTCCAACAGACACTGGGAGACATATTCCCCTTTCAGCAGGACAATAACCTAAAACACAAGGCCAAATATACACTGGAGTTGCTTACCAACACAACATTGAATGTTCCCGAGTGGCCTACTTACAGTTGACTTAAAAATCGGCATGAAAATCTATAGCAAGACTTGAAAATGGCAGTCTAGCAATGATCAACAACCAACTTGACAGAGCTTGAACAATTTAAAAAAGAATAATGTGCAAATATTGTACAATCCATGTGTGCAAAGCTCTTTGACTTACCCAGAAAGTCTCACAGCTGTAATCGCTGCCAAAGGTGATTGTAACATGTATTGACTCAGGGGGATGAATACTTATGTAATCAAGATAGTGTTTTATTTTTCATTATATTTTTTAATTAAATGTTTGAATTTTTCTTCCACTTTGACAGAGTATTTTGTGTAGATCGTTGACAAAAAAAAGTACAATTGAATCCATTTCAATTCCACCTTGTAACACAACAAAATGTGGAAAAAGTCAAGGGGTTTGAATACTTTGAAGGCACTGTATGGGTGGAAGTAAAAATACATTGCTATTTCACTCACTCATGATCCCCATACTATGTAATGGGAATATGGCACATTACAATGCTCTTCTGGGGTTACTAACATTTTCAATTGCCATTTACAAAGCACAATATATACAGTATACAGGTGGAACTATATGCCATCGCCAACAGTTGAGTATAGTTGAGAATAGCCTACTATTGTAACCAATAACAATCTGTATTGAAATGGAAAAATCAATACATGCTGATGTGAAAGGTGTCTCTGTGTCTAACAAGCATATCATATGTACAGTTCATTCAACTTTTTTTTTTAATCGTATTTTGACATACATAACCATTACAGCAAGAAAAACGGAAAAAGTATATAAATCAATGGCAAATACTCACTTTCCGCTGAATAGTTCAATAAGTAGCTTAAAGTTCCCTAAACGTTTTAGTCGCTGTTCAAATTCTGTCGTCTTTCACACCAGACAAACAACCAAACAGGCAACCAAGCAGCCCGTCGTTCAGTTGCCTTGAGAACTATCCCGCACACATGGAAACGATTTCCAGGAACCGTTTCTATTCCTCTCAGTGCATTTTGCGGATAAACACTTGTGGAAGACAGCTGAACCCTGCGCTCTCTTTATCCAGAAACGTTCACTTTCAACATAGTTCATTTGATGAGTAGCCTACGGTTAAATGTATTGATAGAATATAACCGTACGCAAGTTATCGAGACGACAAGAAGACTAATTTGACAGATACCATGACCCACGTCAGATGTGAGGCAGAAGGGGACACTGACACGCCCTTTTCCAAAGGTTCCTTTAAGCCTATTGGAGGGCGCGTTGTCTAATTAATTTAGGGAGGAACAGATTGGTCTGCTTCAGAGAATATGGAAATAATGTATAGTCTTATTTAGCCTATCCATATTTCATCTATGCTCTCATATGGTGATGCATTAAGCTGACTAATGTATATTCTAACACTGCACTAGAGACTGACATTTATACATATTAACCATACTCTCTTTCTAACCGTCTTTGAATGTGATGAGTAGGCAATCGTGATCTTGGGGGTGTGTTTACACAGGCAGCCCAATTATGATCTTTTGTTTTCACTACTTGGTCTTTTGACCAATCAGATCTGCAAAAGATCTGATGTGAAAAGATCTGATGTGATTGGTCAAAAGAATAATTAATGGAAAAAAATATCAGAATTGGGCTGCCTGTGTAAACGCAGCCATAGTGTCACGACGGATTTCTCATGTCTATGCTCTCATATTATCTGACATGAATACAACAGTCAACAAGCAGGCGATGTTTCTCATGTTCCTGGTTGACTCTTATGTTCTGGTTCTCCCTCTGACCATTTTCTAGTCATGCTCATTAAAAATGCATGCATGGGGGCAATGGATCATAGACCATAAATGAATGGCATAGCAGAGGCCCATAGGGGTAATCTTGAGACATTTTAGGGAAATGACTCCCCTTTGTGGACACAATGAGGATAGCAAAAGCCACTTCAAATCAAATCAAATCAAATATGATTTGTCACATCAAATCCAATTTTATTTGTCACATACACGTGTTTAGCAGATGTTATTGTGGGTGTAGCAAAATGCTTGTGCTTCTAGCTCCGACAGTGCAGTAATATCTAACAAGTAATATCTAACAATACAAATATAAGTAAGGAATGGAATTAAGAATATATACATATATGGAGGAGCAATGACAGGGCGGCATGTACTAAGATACAGTAGAATATTATAGAATACAGTATATATATATATATGAGATGAGTAATGCAAGATATGTAAACATTATTAAAATGACTAGTGTTCCATTTCTTAAAGTGGCCAGTGATTTCAATAGGCAGCAGCAGCCTCTAATGTGCTAGTGATGGCTATTTAACAGTCTGATGGCCTTGAGATAGAAGCTGTTTTTCAGTCTCTTGGTCCCAGCTTTGATGCACCTATACTGACCTCGCCTTCTGGATGATAGCAGGGTGAACAGGCAGTGACTTGGGTGGTTCATGTCCTTGATGATCTTTTTGGCCTTCCTGTGACATCGGGTGCTGTAGGAGTCCTGGAGGGCGGGTAGTTTGCCCCCGGTAATGCGTTCGGCAGACCGCACCACCCTCTGGAGAGCCCTGCGGTTGCAGGCAGTGCAGTTGCCATACCAGGCGGTGATACAGCCCGACAGGATGCTCTCAATTGTGCATCTGTAAAGGTTTGTGAGGGTTTTAGGTGCCAAGTCAAATTTCTTCAGCCTCCTGAGGTTGAAGACGCTCTGTTGCACCTTCTTCACCACACTGTATGCGTGGGTGGACCATTTCAGTTTGTCAGTGATGTGTACGCCAAGGAACTTGAAGCTTTCCACCTTCTCCCCTGCGGTCCCGTTGATGTGGATAGGGGGGTGCACCCTCTGCTGTTTCCTGAAGTCCACGATCATCTCCTTTGTTTTGTTGACATTGAGTGAGAGGTTATTTTCCTGGCACCACACTCCCAGAGCCCTCACCTCCTCCCTGTAGGCTGTCTCGTCACTATTGGTAATCAAGCCTACTACTGTTGTGTCGTCTGCATACTTGAAGATTGAGTTGGAGGCGTGCTTGGCCACGCAGTCATGGGTGAACAGGGAGTACAGGTGGGGGCTGAGCACACACCCTTGAGGGGCCCCAGTGTTGAGGATCAGCGAAGTGGAGATGTTGTTTCCTACCTTCACCACCTGGGGGGCGGCCTGTCAGGAAGACCAGGACCCAGTTGCACAGGGCGGGGTTCAGACCCAGGGCCTCGAGCTTAATGATGAGCTTGAAGGGTAATATGGTGTTGAATGCTGAGCTATAGTCAATGAACAGCATTCTTACATAGGTATTCCTCTTGTCCAGATGGGATAGGGCAGTGTGCAGTGTGATGGCGATTGCATCGTCTGTGGATCTATTGGGGTGGTAAGCAAATTGAAGTGGGTCTAGGGTGACAGATAAGGTAGAGGTGAAATGATCCTTGACTAGTCTCTCAAAGCACTTCATGATGACAGAGGTGAGTGCTACTGGGCGATAGTCATTTAGTTCAATTACCTTTGCTTTCTTGGGTACAGGAACAAAGGTGGCCATCTTGAAGCATGTGGGGACAGCAGACTGGAATAGGGAGAGATTGAATATGTCAGTAAAGACACCAGCCAGCTGGTCGGCGCATGCTCTAAGGACGCGGCTAGGGATGCCGTCTGGGCCAGCAGCCTTGCGGGGGTTAACATGCTTAAATGTCTTACTCACGTCGGCCACAGAGAAAGAGAGCCCACAGTCCTTGGTAGTGGGCCGCGTCGGTGGCACTGTGTTATCCTCAAAGCGGGCAAAGAAAGTGTTTAGCTTGTCCGGAAGCAAGACGTCGGTGTCGGCGACGTGCCTGGTTTTCCTTTTGTAGTCTATGATTGTCTGTAGACCCTGCCACATACGTCTCGTGTCTGAGCCGTTGAATTCCGACTCCACTTTGTCTCTATACTGATGTTTTGCCTGTTTAATTGTCTTGCGGAGTGAGTAGCTACACTGTTTTGGTTAAATGCGGTTAAATGCGGTCCATGGTTAAATGCGGTGGTTCACGATTTCAGTTTTGCGTGAATGCTGCCATCTATCCACGGTTTCTGGTTAGGGTAGGTTTTAATAGTCACAGTGGGCACAACATCTCCTATACACTTCCTGGCTACCTGGAACATGCGCCAAATGCAACAGGTGTAGACCTTACTGTGAAATGCTTACTTACAAGCCCTTAACCAACAATGCAGTTCAAGAAATAGAGTTAATAGTGCGGGTGGCCATTTGATTAATTGTTCAGCAGTCTTATAGCTTGGGGGTAGAAGCTTTTATGGAGCCTTTTGGACCTAGACTTGGCACTCCGGTACCGCTTGCCATGCGGTAGCAGAGAGAACAGTCTATGACTTGGGTGACTGGAGTCTGACAATTTTTTGGGCCTTCCTCTGACACCGCCAAGTATATAGGTCCTGGATAGCAGGAAGCTTGGCCCCACTGATGTATTGGGACGTACACACTACACTCTGTAGCGCCTTACGGTCGGATGCCGAGCAGTTGCCATACCAGGAGGTGATGCAACCGGTCAGGATGCTCTTGATGGTGCAGCTGTAGAACTTCTTGAGGATCTGGGGACCCATGCCAAATCTTTTCAGTCTCCTGAGGGGGGAAAAGTTGTTGTCGTGCCCTCTTCACGACTGTCTTGGTGTGTTTGGACCATGATAGTTTGTTGGTGATGTGGAAACCAAGGAACTTGAAACTCTCGACCCGCTCCACTACAACCCTGTCGATGTTAATGGGGGCCTGTTCGGCCCTCCTTTTCCTGTAGTCCACGATCATCTCCTTTAACGTTCCTTTATGTCATCCTTTGTTTGTCAGTGCAACAAATGTTCCCTTTATTCTCTTATAATAATACAGTATTTTTTCTTTGCCACTGTAACCTCTAAATCCAGATAACTTGAAAATAAAGTGTGGACAATGACCCAAAACACACCTCCAGGCTGTGTAAGGGCTATTTGACCAAGAAGGAGAGTGATGGAGTGCTGCATCAGATGACCTGGCCTCCACAATCAACCGACCTCAACCCAATTGAGATGGTTTGGGATGAGTTGGACCGCAGAGTGAAGGAAAAGCAGCCAACAAGTGCTCAGCATTTGTGGGAACTCCTTCAAGACTGTTGGAAAAGCATTCCTCATGAAGCTGGTTGAGAGAATGCCAAGCGTGTGCAAAGCTGTCATCAAGGCAAAGGGTGGCTACTTTGAAGAATCTCAAATAGAAAATATATTTTGGTTTGTTTAACACTTTTTTGGTTACTACATGATTCCATGTGTTATTTCATAGTTTTGATGTCTTCACTATTATTCTAAAAATGTAGAAAATAGTAAAAATAAAGAAAAACCCTGGAATGAGTAGGTGTGTCCAAACTTTTGACTGGTACTGTATATATATATATATATATATACACACTGCTCAAAAAAATAAAGGGAACACTTAAATAACACAATGTAACTCCAAGTCAATCACACTTCTGTGAAATCAAACTGTCCACTTAGGAAGCAACACTGATTGACAATAAATGTCACATGCTGTTGTGCAAATGGAATAGACAACAGGTGGAAATTATAGGCAATTAGCAAGACACCCCCAATAAAGAAGTGGTTCTGCAGGTGGTGACCACAGACCACTTCTCAGTTCCTATGCTTCCTGGCTGATGTTTTGGTCACTTTTGAATGCTGGCGGTGCTTTCACTCTAGTGGTAGCATGAGACGGAGTCTACAACCCACACAAGTGGCTCAGGTAGTGCAGCTCATCCATGATGGTACATCAATGCGAGCTGTGGCAAGAAGGTTTGCTGTGTCTGTCAGCGTAGTGTCCAGAGCATGGAGGCGCTACCAGGAGACAGGCCAGTACATCAGGAGACGTGGAGGAGGCCGTAGGAGGGCAACAACCCAGCAGCAGGACCGCTACCTCCGCCTTTGTGCAAGGAGGAGCAGGAGGAGCATTGCCAGAGCCCTGCAAAATGACCTCCAGCAGGCCACAAATGTGCACATGTCTGCTCAAACGGTCAGAAACAGACTCCATGAGGGTGGTATGAGGGCCCGACGTCCACAGGTGGGGGTTGTGCTTACAGCCCAACACCGTGCAGGACGTTTGGCATTTGCCAGAGAACACCAAGATTGGCAAATTCGCCACTGGCGCCCTGTGCTCTTCACAGATGAAAGCAGGTTCACACTGAGCACATGTGACAGACGTGACAGAGTCTGGAGACGCCGTGGAGAACGTTCTGCTGCCTGCAACATCCTCCAGCATGATCGGTTTGGCGGTGGGTCAGTCATGGTGTGGGGTGGCATTTCTTTGGGGGGCCGCACAGCCCTCCATGTGCTCGCCAGAGGTAGCCTGACTGCCATTAGGTACCGAGATGAGATCCTCAGACCCCTTGTGAGACCATATGCTGGTGCGGTTGGCCCTGGGTTCCTCCTAATGCAAGACAATGCTAGACCTCATGTGGCTGGAGTGTGTCAGCAGTTCCTGCAAGAGGAAGGCATTGATGCTATGGACTGGCCCGCCCATTCCCCAGACCTGAATCCAATTGAGCACATCTGGGACATCATGTCTCGCTCCATCCACCAACGCCACGTTGCACCACAGACTGTCCAGGAGTTGGCGGATGCTTTAGTCCAGGTCTGGGAGGAGATCCCTCAGGAGACCATCCGCCACCTCATCAGGAGCATGCCCAGGCGTTGTAGGGAGGTCATACAGGCACGTGGAGGCCACACACACTACTGAGCCTCATTTTGACTTGTTTTAAGGACATTACATCAAAGTTGGATCAGCCTGTAGTGTGGTTTTCCACTTTAATTTTGAGGGTGACTCCAAATCCAGACCTCCATGGGTTGATACATTTGATTTCCATTGATCATTTTTGTGTGATTTTGTTGTCAGCACATTCAACTATGTAAAGAAAAAAGTATTTAATAAGATTATTTCATTCATTCAGATCTAGGATGTGTTGTTTAAGTGTTCCCTTTATTTTTTTGAGCAGTGTATTTACTGCAACCGCCAACCACAGGAGGATTCAGGAGCCTCAATGAGGGTAGACAGCCTGCTGCTGCCTGCTGCTGCTGTGCTAATCGTCAGATGGGGGGAGGAGAGTTGGTAGGGGGCCCACGTTGCCTTGATTGGGTAACTGATTAATAATAAGAAATAATAATAAGAAATAATAGACTAATGTGACTGGTAAATTGTGTGAGTCAGGGGCTCAAACCCAAGTAGCCCACTCTCAATTTTCAAAATACACCAGAGAGCATAATTTAGCCACAGAGGATCAATAGTTTCTAAAAAATAACTGTGGATTACATTTTATCACAAGTGAATACAGGTAACTGCCAAAATAAAGGAAACACCAACATAAAGAGTCTTAAAAGGGTGTTGGGCCACCACGAGCTGTCAGAACAGCTTCAATGCGCCTTGGCATAGATTTTACAAGTGGATCTAAACCATGCCAGGAAAATGCACCCACACACCATAACATAAACTTTGTATCCCTCATTTACTCTAGTGTTTCCTTTATTTTGGCAGTTACCGGTTGCCTACAGTCAGGAAGGCCGCAATTTGGGCAGCATGCGTGCCAAATATACAGCTTGTTGCGTTGTGGCCATAGACATATAGTGCATTCAGAAAGTATTTATACCCCTTGACTTTTTCCACATTTTGTTACATTACATCCATATTCTAAAATTGATTAAATTGTTTCCCCCCCCCCCCATCAATCTACACACAATACCCCATAATGACATAGCAAAAACAGGTTTTTAGAAATGTTTGCAAATGTATTAATAATTAAAAACTGAAATATCACATTTACATAAGTATTCAGATCCTTTACTCAGTACTTTGTTGAAGCCCCTTTGGCAGCGATTACAGCCTCGAGTCTTCTTTAGTATGACACTACAAGCTTGGCACACCTGTATTTGGAGAGTTTCTCCCTTTCTTCTCTGCAGATCCTCTCAAGCTTTGTCAGGTTGGATGGGGAGCGTCGCTGCACAGCTATTTTCAGGTCTCTCCAGAGATGTTAGATTGGGTTCAAGTCCGGGCTCTGGCTGGGCCACTCAAGGACATTCAGTGACTTGTCCCGAAGCCAGTCTTGCGTTGTCTTGGCTGTGTGCTTAGGGTCGTTGTCCTGTTGGAAGGTGAACCGTCGCCCCAGTCTGAGGTCCTGAGTGCTCTGAAGCAGGTTTTCATCAAGGATCTCTCTGTACTTTGCTCCATTCATCTTTCCCTCAATGCTGACTAGTCTCCCAGTCCCTGCCATTGAAAAATATCCCCACAGAATGATGCCACCACCAAGCTTCATCGTAGGGATGGTGCCAATTTTCCTCCAGACGTGACGCTTGGCATTCAGGCCAAAGAGTTAAATCTTGGTTTCACCAGACCAGAGATTCTTGTTTTTCATGGTCTGAGAGTCCTTTAGGTGCCTTTTGGCAAACTCCAAGCTGGCTGTCATGTGCCTTTTACTGAGGAGTGGCTTCCATAAAGGCCTGATTGGTGGAGTGCTGCAAAGATGGTTGTCCTTCTGGAAGGTTCTCCCATCTCCACAGAGGAACTCTGGAGCTCTGTCAGAGTGACCATCGGGTTCTTGGTCAACTCCCTGACCAAGGTCCTTCTCCCCCGATTGCTCAGTTTGGCCGGGTGGCCAGCTCTAGGAAGAGTCTTGGTGGTTCCAATCTTCTTCCATTTAAGAATGATGGAGACCACTGTGTTCTTGAGGACCTTCAATGATGCAGACATTTTTTGGTACCCTGCCCCAGATATGTGCCTTGACACAATCCTGTATCAGAGCTCTACGGACAAGTCCTTCGACCTCATGTCTTGGTTTTTGCTCTGACATGCACTGTCAACTGTGAGACCTTATATAGACAAATCATGTCCAATCAATTGAATTTACCACAGGTGGACTTCAATCAAGTTGTAGAAACATCTCAAGGATGATCAATGAAAATAGGATGCACCTGCGCTCAATTTCGAGTCTCATAGCAAGGGGTCTGAATACTAAAGTAAATAAGGTATTTCTGTTTTTATTTTTTAATAAATTTGCAAAAAGATCTACAAACCTGTTTTCGCTTTGTCATTATGGAGTATTGTGTGTAGATTGATGAGGACATTTGTTTATTTAATCCATTTTAGAATAAGGCTGTAACATAACAAAATGTGGAAAAAGGGAAGGGGTCTGAATACTTTCCGAATGCACAGTATATATATTGTGAGAGTTCAGTGACCAGCCGGAGGAAGACGACACGACAGCACCCTCCTCAGGGGATAGGTACTCTGTGTAAAGCCAATTAGTACACAGCTGGAGCCACTAATTGCTTTGTGTCTTCCTCTATATAGGTGGGCCAGGAGAGGAGCTGAGGGGAGAATTGGGAGTAGAGACGGGTTCATGTGAGGACTTCGGATTTCTTCCCTCAGAGAAAGCTTCTTTGACTGGGGCACCTTGTCTCTTTGTTAACCAAGGAAGGAAGAGAGAAGCGTTCCTCCTGTAATTATAATGTGTAGAAGATAGTCTAAAGACAGGAGTAGCCCTTTGTTATTTTGCTTTCCCTTTTTGGCCACGGCCTTTTGGTCAACGGCTTAGTTTATGTTTATATGTTTTGTTATGCTGGTGTCTCAGCGTTGGACATTGCCCTGTACTGGAGTTATTTTGTCGGGCGAAAGAAGACCCGTTTGGTAAACAATATAAAAATTAAAGGAACCACCACCATTGCCTCCCGCCTGTGTTAGGGTGTTTTCGGACATGCTGATCCGTTCACTATATATACAGTGAGGGAAAAAAGTATTTGATCCCCTACTGCTTTTTGTACGTTTGCCCACTGACAAATGATCAGTCTATAATTTTAATGGTAGGTTTATTTGAACAGTGAGAGACAGAATAACAACAACAAAATCCAGAAAAACGCATGTCAAAAATGTTATAAATTGATTTGCATTTTAATGAGGGAAATAAGTATTTGACCCCTCTGCAAAACATGACTTAGTACTTGGTGGCAAAACCCTTGTTGGCAATCACAGAGGTCAGACGTTTCTTGTAGTTGGCCACCAGGTTTGCACACATCTCAGGAGGGATTTTGTTCCACTCCTCTTTGCAGATCTTCTCCAAGTCATTAAGGTTTCGAGGCTGATGTTTGGCAACTCGAACCGTCAGCTCCCTCCACAGATTTTCTATGGGATTAAGGTCTGGAGACTGACTAGGCCACTCCAGGACCTTAATGTGCTTCTTCTTGAGCCACTCCTTTGTTGCCTTGGCCATGTGTTTTGGGTCATTGCCATGCTGGAATACCCATCCACGACCCATTTTCAATGCCCTGGCTGAGGGAAGGAGGTTCTCACCCAAGATTTGACGGTACATGGCACTGTCCATGGTCCCTTTGATGCGGTGAAGTTGTCCTGTCCCCTTAGCAGAAAAACACCCCCAAAGCATAATCCTCACCGTTCTCATGATCATTGCAACTCCACGAGGTGAGATCTTGCATGGAGCCCCAGGCCGAGGGAGATTGACAGGTCTTTTGTGTTTCTTCCATTTGCGAATAATCGCACCAACTGTTGTCACCTTCTCACCAAGCTGCTTGGCGATGGTCTTGTAGCCCATTCCAGACCAACCACACCCCTAAAAACATAAACCCTGCCTTAGTAATTGAGATCATGCCCCCTAAAAACAATGTCCATGTCCGTAAAAACATGGATAACCTATGAAAGTCCTCTTCTCCCACCTTCAACATCTGATCTGAGAGCAGTGGCCAGCTTTTCCATACAGAGTAGTCTTGGTCCCAGCAGTAGGTCTTCAGGATGGGGTGGCAGGTAGCCTAGTACTTAAGAGTGTTGGGCCAGTAACCATAAGATCGCTGGTTTGAATTCCTGAGCCGACTAGGTGAAAAATCTGTTGATGCAAGGCACTTAACCCTAATTGCTCCTGTAAGTCGCTCTGATGACTAAAATGTAAGACAATCTCTGATAGGAAGAAGCATCAACTGTGGTGTGGCTGCTTTCCTCCAAGACCTGCTGTAAGCCTTGCCAGTGGAGATGAAGACTCTCCTGTTGGAGTGTATTCTCAAGCCTTTGCAGTAGTCTTAGGTAAAGAGACTGGGATGCAGTTGGATTGTGTGTGTGCACAGACTGTTGGAATGCATTGAATTTCAAGTGCACTTGTTTTGTTGCATTTTATCTCGTTGTTGTGGAAGGCTGGCTCTGAAGCCGAGGGATAAACATGGCAGAAATGTTCATTTAACTGTCGTACTTCACCTGCTTTTCAAAGGCCTCTGTAAGGCAGAGCGCCAAAGGGCTTAAATCTAGGACGTGACAGAGATAAGTATGCTGCAGGTGTGACAGCCAGTCTTCACATCTATTATTGGAAGAGCCACATTCTTCTTCAATACAGTCTGTATGGCACTGCCATCACATGAGACCATTCAGGAACGGAGAGATGTTTTTCTCTAGGCCGGCAGTGGTGCAGGCAGCTGTCTGTTTTGAAGAACCTCACCACCATCATTGTTGGCATGGCAACCAACACTCACTTGCTTCATTACGAACACAGTGCTTCCTGATGCTATGACTCACTGACTCACCTTGAGATCGCTGTACATATTGACTAGGCTAACGATGAAGTGCAAAGAAATGTGGGTGTACGCGTAATCATGATATTTGCTCTTTTAGGTACAGTAGCTTCTTCGTATATATTTGGACAGTGAAACATATATATATATTTTTTGCCTCTATACTCCAGATTTTGGATTTCAGATCAAATATTTCATATGAGGCGACAGTACAGAATGTCACCTTTTATTTGAGGGAATTTCATACATATCTGTTTTACCATTTAGAAATGAAAGCACTTTATGTAGCCATTTGAATATGTTTTTTTTTTTTTTTTTTGGGGGGGGGGGGGGGGGGGGGGGGCAAATTAACTTATAGTGTATTAAAGTAGTCAAATGTGTAGTATTTGGTCCCATTTCCCTAGCACACAATGACTGCATCAAGCTTGTGACTACAAGTTTGTTTTGGTTGTGTTTTGGATTATGTTTTGCTCAATAGGAACTGAATGGTGAATAATGTAGCGTCATTTTGGAATCACTTTTATTGTAAATAAGAATAGAGGATTTTTCTGACACTTCTACATTAATGTGGATGCTACCAGGATTATGGATAATCATGAATGAATCTTGAATAATGAACAGTGAGAATGTTACAGAGGAACAAAGATAGTACCACCCCGCAAAAAAAAATTGGTAGCTCAGTTGGCAGAGCATAGAGCTTGTAACGCCAGGGTAGTTAGTGGGTTCGAGTCCCATGACCAGCCATACGTAAATTGTATGCACGCTTGACTAAGTTGCTGTGTATAAAAGCATCTGCTAAATGGCATATATTATTATTTACTATTAGATCAGACTAACCTAGTAATCTGCTTGTGTTACAGCTTTGATGAACGGGTTGAGACCAAATAGAGACTACACTGACAGTCAGTCATGTGTGTCAATAAATGAGGTTCAACACTTGGATCACGAGCCCCGTGGCTCATGATGACTACATTACACAGCACTTATCTGATAAGTAGGTATGTGGGTGATGTCACCACCTGGGTAGGTGTCCAGACCACCCACAGAGATGGAGGGTGAGATAGTTCTGGAACACCAGTGGCCCAGTTCAGATACTTCTAGAATGCATTTGGAGAGATTTTAAACTGGGACCAGTGGTGGTCAGTGCCATTTAAGATGAGGGAGGAATATTTTTTTTTTTCATGATCATGGCCTTATTTCTATTACAGCATATTGGATGACTGTCATTCATATTCCATTCACCCTGTTCAATGTAACAGCGATAGGTTTAGGCTACTACATGATACTCAAATTTTCCCTATACCCATCATGAGGTTGCTACAACCTAGCCTATTAATTAAAGTTTACAACGTAGGTGCACACAGGTCAAGAGAACATTTTTAGGTGACAGACAGTGACACATGGACAGACAGTGACACATTAGTCCAACAGTTGCAAACAAGAGTTTCTATTTGTTCCATTTGATTCCGTAAAAAATAAAAAGAATCGGCAGAATGAATACACCCCTGATCACTCGTTAACACAGTTTCTTCTCGCATCTACAGTCAGGGAAAAAAGTATTTGATCCCCTGCTGATTTTGTACGTTTGCCCACTGACAAAGAAATCATAAGTCTATAATTTTTATGGTAGGTTTATTTGAACAGTGAGAGACAGAATAACAACCAAAAAATCCAGAAAAACGCATGTCAAAAATGTTAGAAATTGATTTGCATTTTAATGAGGGAAATAAGTATTTGACCCCCTCTCAATCAGAAAGATTTCTGGCTCCCAGGTGTCTTTTATACAGGTAACGAGCTGAGATTAGGAGCACACTCTTAAAGGGAGTGCTCCTAATCTCAGCTTGTTACCTGTATAAAAGACACCTGTCCACAGAAGCAATCAATCAATCAGATTCCAAACTCTCCACCATGGCCAAGACCAAACAGCTCTCCAAGGATGTCAGGGACAAGATTGTAGACCTACACAAGGCTGGAATGGGCTACAAGACCATCGCCAAGCAGCTTGGTGAGAAGGTGACAATAGTTGGTGCGATTATTCGCAAATGGAAGAAACAAAAATGAACTGTCAATCTCCCTCGGCCTGGGGCTCCATGCAAGATCTCACCTTGTGGAGTTGCAATGATCATGAGAACGGTGCGGAATCAGCCCAGAACTACACGGGAGGATCTTGTCAATTATCTCAAGGCAGCTGGGACCATAGTCACCAAGAAAACAATTGGTAACACACTACGCCGTGAAGGACTGAATCCTGCAGCGCCCGCAAGGTCCCCCTGCTCAAGAAAGCACATATACATGCCCGTCTGAAGTTTGCCAATGAACATTTGAATGATTCAGAGGAGAACTGGGTGAAAGTGTTGTGGTCAGATGAGACCAAAATCGAGCTCTTTGGCATCTACTCAACTCGCCGTGTTTGGAGGAGGAGGAATGCTGCCTATGACCCCAAGAACACCATCCCCACCGTCAAACATGGAGGTGGAAACATTATGCTTTGGGGGTGTTTTTCTGCTAAGTGGACAGGACAACTTCACCACATCAAAGGGACGATGGACGGGGCCATGTACCGTCAAATCTTGGGTGAGAACCTCCTTCCCTCAGCCAGGGCATTGCAAATGGGTCGTGGATGGGTATTCCAGCATGACAATGACCCAAAACACATGGCCAAGGCAACAAAGGAGTGGCTCAAGAAAAAGCACATTAAGGTCCTGGAGTGGCCTAGCCAGTCTCCAGACCTTAATCCCATAGAAAATCTGTGGAGGGAGCTGACGGTTCGAGTTGCCAAACGTCAGCCTCGAAACCTTAATGACTTGGAGAAGATCTGCAAAGAGGAGTGGGACAAAATCCCTCCTGAGATGTGTGCAAACCTGGTGGCCAACTACAAGAAACGTCTGACCTCTGTGATTGCCAACAAGGGTTTTGCCACCAAGTACTAAGTCATGTTTTGCAGAGGGGTCAAATACTTATTTCCCTCATTAAAATGCAAATCAATTTATAACATTTTTGACATGCGTTTTTCTGGATTTTTTTGTTGTTATTCTGTCTCTCACTGTTCAAATAAACCCATTTCTTTGTCAGTGAGCAAACGTACAAAATCAGCAGGGATCAAATACTTTTTTCCCTCACTGTATGCGCTCTCCTCCTCCCACCTTTTCCCTTCGCATGTGGACTTCAATGCACAACACATCAGCTGTATGTGACCAGGCGAAAAAAACTTTCCAAGCCAAACCATAACATAACCACTACACATAGCCTACATCGTTGTCGCCATATTAGCTAAAGTAACGTCATAGTCAACATAGTTAATAGAACTAACACGTTGGTAAACCTGCTACAATCATGCAGTAACGTTACAGTGTGCAGTCAGTGAGCAGTTTAGCATGGGCCCCGGTGGCAATACATTTGTAAAACCAAACGTTTACCTTGACTTGGAAGAGTTCCAGTGTTGTGTAGGATAGTCATAGCCAGCTAGCTAAAATAGCATACGTCTGTTTGAGCAGGGTGTTTGAGTAGGCTAAACTAGGTAGCTGCATTTGCTAGCTAAGTAAAAAAATAAAAAATAAGATGAAATCTCTCTCTATCTCTCTCTTGCTTCTCCTTCATTTTGGAAGAAATTCATTTGTTCAAAACTGTTGAACTATTGTCTTTCTCTCTGTTTGAGTCAACTACTCACCACTTTTTATGCACTGCACTGCAGTTCTAGCTAGCTGTAGTTTATGCTTTCAGTACTAGATTAATTCTCTGATCCTTTGATTGGGTGGACAACATGTCAGTTCATGCTGCAAGAGCTCTGATAGGTTGGAGGACGTCCTCCGGAAGTTGTCATAATTACTGTGTAAGTCTATGGAAGGGGGTGAGAACCATGAGCTTCCTAGGTTTTGTATTACAGAGTGCTGTTGAGGGTACTGTAGACCTTCATTGCAAAATAGTGTGTTTTAATCAATTATTTGGTGACGTGATTATATTTAGTATAGTTTTATCTAAAAAGGATAACTTTTTTAAATGTTTTACTATTTGTATTTTTATGAAATACACTGAATTCAATTCCTCCTCTGAGGAGCCTCTACTGACTGGGACAGATAGAGCTCTTGAACCAGGGTTTGCCACAACATGTTTTTATGAATTAGGATGCTGTTACCTATTGATGAACACAATATATTTCCTTCTCTGAAACACAGGATATATGTGATAAGGGTCCATATAGAGTTATTATATAGTTGGTATGGTGTAACATATTTGTTGAATATCTTAACATGGACAAATGCTGAATAAAGCAACGTTATATATTACTCACCTGTTGTTATTTGGTTGAAAAGATAAAAGATGTACTGATTCTTGTGAATCATATGCCATGTCGTGATCTTTGACAGCTTTAGTCCAAAGGGTCAATAAAAATTCGTCCGTATTACATAACGTTTTGTCGTTTTCTCTTTAAGTGAAGGCTGAAAAAGTTAATATGTATTCTATATGTAGTACACGTAAGAAGTGTAGTATTCATGAAAAGGAGAGAGAGAGAGAGAGGCTGCAGCCTGTTTTAGGTGACGCAAGATCCGGAGATGAGGGCCATACGAGTGCAGTAGTTGAGGCGCCACGTCCGCAGAACCAACAAGATAAACCGTATACTTTTTTTGGGGAAAAGTTTGAAGCCTCGCAAGTACGATTATACTTGTGTTGAAATACAGGGCAATACGTTATTAGTGAAGTATAGCTTTGAATAGATCTGTTTGAACAAAAGTAAGAACTCGGAGGCGGAACATTGCGATAGTATTTTCAGGGAGACAAACGAGCGCACCAGTTATTCTTTGTCCCAGGTGCGTTTTTTTGAAGACGTAGCATTCCCTTCTGCAAGCGGCCATCGGAAAGTACTGGAAACATGGTGAAGGTAAGGATTTGTCTTGCCTTTTATATCGATTTCATTTTCACAATGCATTCCTGTGTTTCGACAAGTAAAGTGATACTGCATATAGATTTGGGTATGATAAAACCATTGCGCACGAACGAAATGCACAACCGAATTGATTAGATCCAGAGTGACGCACAGATAGTCGTTTTACACAACAGGCTAAATAACCCAAAATACATGTTGTAAAAACGAAATATATTGCCCAAATTATTGACGTTTTGCCTTTCGTTATCCACGTTTCATGAGTGTTATTCGCACAACGTACGTAGCCCAAACAGAGAAGAGGTTTCACGACGGGGTTACTTTTTAAGACCCTTGTTTTTAAAAACCTGTAGCCTTGGCTCTGTCGTCTTATTGTGATTTTTCTTTGACGAACAAAATGGCATTTGAATCTACACGAAGCAACTGTTGATGATCACAAGTTTACTGGAGAACGGAGACCAAGTAGAGACTTTTGGACAAGGTGGATGATTGTATAATATAAGGCAGTTTATTCAGAGGTAAAGATATCTGTAAATAGCGTGCACGGACCCGTTCGTCAACCTCGTAGGGAGATATCTGAGAGCGCGCCCCAAAACATTGTGTGCTGACATTTTATACAATAAAATAAAGTAGGTTGATTCTAGTAGTTCCGATCTTCCGATTGGTCCTGATGAGTTGGTCGAGGTCATCTCCATTGCATTGGCTCTGAGTCGGGTTCTCTGTCTTCAGATGTTCAGCCTGACAGAAGGGGTTTTTTGTGTGTGTGTGTGCTTAACAATGATGATGTGTGTGTATGTGTGTGTATGTGTGTGTATGTATGTGTGTGTGTGTGTATGTGTGTGTGTGTGTGTGTGTGTGTGTGTGTGTGTGTGTGTATGTTTAACAATGATGATGTGTGTGTGTGTGTGTATGTGTGTGTGTTAAGGCTGAACGATTTTGGAAAATAATCTAATTGCGATTTTTTGCCCCCAATATTGCGATTGCGATTTAATATGCGATTTAATTTATTTATCCTTTTTCCCCTACAAAACATAATGAATGATTTAAATATGACCAACACAATAGTATATACATTTAGTGTGAAATGTTCTTTCCCATAGGCTGGGTCTATTTGTTAGAATTAAATTCAAACATGTATGACTTGAAATAAATGACATTTTTATTGAACTGCTCATTACAGAAACATCTGTGGCTTTGCCACTGTGCATTTAAATAATTTAAACAAAGGCATGAACTTTGTAAACACTGTGTGCAAAAGGTACAGTCTTAAGAAAAAAATAATTTTAAATTGTATGTATCTTACTGCTCCCAAGTCAGTAACATTTCACACAACTGAAACAAGGAATTTGCTTTGAAAATATTTTGTAAAATCAAAGTAAATAAAGTTATAAATAAAAAATGAGAAATGCACTTTTAATTTAGACAAACTATTTTTTATAAACGATTTGAATATTATAATATAAAATAGATGAGCCTCACTTATCTCAAGTACACAACAATAACACACCACACAGACTAAAGTTCACTACGAGTATGGCACTGCCAGCCATACTTATCCAACAGTTCTGTTCTCAGTGGCTCACAGGTTTTTTGCTAAGAAAACCAGAATATTGACTTTTTCTGGCTTCAAGGCTGAGCGAGTGCAAGTCACAATATTCCCTCCTGTGCTAAAAAGACGCTCTGAGGGAGCGCTTGTAGCAGGTACACAAAGATACTTGCGTGCCATGGTGCACAACTGTGGGTAGCTGATCTTGTGCACCCTCCACCAAGCCAATGGATCATCTTCTCCATCAATGGTAGGAGTCATCAGGTAATTGTTTATCTCTGCCTCTGCGACATCTTCAAGATTTACAGGCAAAGAAGGAGAGGCTGAACTGGTCTTGAAAAAACTGCCAAGAGACCTCTTCGTCTTTTCCCCCAAGGACTGTGCACTTTGAGGCATCTGAACAGTTTCAGTACGAGACCTCTTCTCCTATTAGATGAAAACAACAGCCATTAGTTTTCCAGTTAGATTTTACAGAAAATTTTTGTTTTTGTGAAATACATAATTATTTACCCAATGATATGTACGTTGTGCCAAGTCTACTATCTCTGTCTTCAGACGAGTCTTGATAGCAGGGATGTTGTCTGTACTGATGTACTGTATTTTGAACCTAGGGTCCAGGAAACAGGCAACATCCAAAAGCTCCTGGATGTTTGGGTCTCCATATTTGTTATTGAGGTATGCTAGGACTTTGGTTTTTATTGATTTAGTCAGGTCAGTGTCCTCAGCATCTTCAGCCAGGACTGATGTGGCAAAAAGGTGGAGAACTGGCTTGAGGTAGGAGATGCTTACATACTCCTCTCCAGAAAGAGCATCAGTAAACTCCAGTAGAGGATGCAGTGCCTTGTGAATCGACTCCAACACGTCAATATCCTGCCAGGTTGGGATAAGGGAGCGTGCATATCGATCTCCAGACAATACCTGAGAAATGGCTTTGGCCTGTTCAAGCACTCTGGCAATCATCATTTCTTTAGAACCCCATCTTGTTGGGCACTCCGTTATGAGGTTGTGCTCAGGGAGTTTGAGCTCTCTCTGTGCCTCCGTCAGGGCTGCTTTCTTCTTCCAACTGTGGGAAAAGTGCCCCACCAGCTTCCTGCACAGTGCTGTTGCCCTTGACACTCTGTCATCTTTGAGTGCATTTTCTAAAAGAAATAAAAAGTAGTGTATTACACACAATTTGAGTTTTGATACAAGGCTCTCACTATTACACACTCAAATTAGCTGTAATTCTGAAATACACACATCCACAACACATCCTCTCTCTCTCTCTCAATTCAAAGGGTCTTTATTTGCATGTCAATTCTCTCTCTCTTTCTCTCTCTCTCTCTCTCATAAACACTAAAAAAACATGTAAAAAACAAAAACAAGAAAAGAAAAAAAATGCAGGTGGGCATTCCACCACAGACAGACATATGATATAAGCAAGTAAAATGAATTTACATATTAGAAAAGGAGTGGAAGTATGAATTTATTTAATCCCATCCGATTTATATAATATCATTTATATATATTTGTATATTCAGCTTTACTAATCGACGCATCTCTCTCTCTCACACACACACACACACACACACACACACACACACACACACACACACACACACACACACGATAACTTACCAATGGCAAGATGTAATCTGTGGCCAAAACATTGGAGCCTCGTCCATTCATTAAGCCGCGCAGCAAGCACCATATTCGACGCGTTGTCCGTCGTGATGCAGACGTGATTCTCCTCGTGGAGATCCCAGCTGACAAGCCCTTCTCTCAGGCCGGCTGCAATATTTTCCCCTGTGTGATCGTCTGGGAAGTAGGTAGTTTGTAGGCAGCGAGCTCGGAGGTTGAAATCTTCATCAATAAAATGGACTGTAAGACTCTGGTACGGCTCAGCTGTGCGGCTTGACCACATATCAGTAGTGCTAGCAAAAAACTCCACCGTTTTAAGTTCCGCGGCGACTTTCTCTTTGCACTTTTTGTACAGCTCCGGTATGGCAGTCTGACTGAAGTATGTGCGGGAGGGTATACTGTAACGTTTATCAAGCGTATGTATTAATGCCATGAACCCAGGCTTGGTCACCGTGCTGAGAGGCATCATATCTTTGGCTATGAACTCGGTTATTGTCCGAGTGATTTCTCCGTGCCGTTTTGAATTACGTTCATACGGAGTGACACTTTCGAACATTTCTGTCAGTGATCCCTGTCTTGAGGTATTTGGCTTGTCTCGCGCACTGATGCTCGGCATTTTGGTCATACAACTGTCATGCATTGATTTGTGGTATTTTTTTAAGTGCTGAAACAGGTTTGTAGTGTTACCCCGTGAAGTAGCAATCGGAGCACGGCATGCTCTGCACAACACCTGACGCTGCTCAGCATCTTCTTTTTTAAAACCAAAATAGTTCCACACCACCGACGTGCTGTTCCTCTTCGATATTAAAGTATCAGCTGTGTCAGTTTCTGACTGTTCCGTCGAGCAAGAGGCCATTGCGCTGGACAGCATGAAAAGTCGCGTCACGTGACCACCTCAAATCGCGCACGTTGCGATTAGAAAATCGCGTTCAGTCAAATCGCGATATTATCGCGAATGCAATTAATCGTTCAGCCCTAGTGTGTGTGTGGGGGGGGTGTGTGTATGTCCTCAGAGCAATAACTCGTGAGTTTGGGAGAACTTGAGAGACCTATGGCGTGAGTGTTGTCCATAGCCACCTGCTGATAAGGCCGACAAGATAGAAGTCTTTGTGCATTGTATTAAGTCCAAAGGCCCCAACACAAGATGGGTTATGCACAAGATTTTAGTCAGACCAAGCTATAACATAATATATTTACCACGACACAACCAATGATTGTAGTCTATGGTTTTGCAACACGAAGAGCAAGATAACTTTAATGATCAATAATCACAGGTTTTGAACGTTGTTTGTGCTTGACAGGCCGCGTCAAATTGCACGTTTTGCGGAAGAAATCCCCAATAATAGCCTTTCTAATATGCTGTTACTTAACCTACTTATGCCTGTAGCACGTTTTTCTTCATGGCTGCTCAGTAGGCCTATAGGTTAAAGCCTGAACGCTCCCCCAACGTGGCAGCGAACATTTTGGATCAGAAATTAATTTCAAAGTGAGTTTGATGGTACTCGTTTGACTTTGCCTGCAGAGATGTTGCCTAATACCTATAGGGCTAGTGGTGGTTTAACAACGTGTAAGATATGCTACTTGTATGAACTTATTAAATAAGATATATTCTATAGGCTAATCTATATCTTTTATTTTTTATTTTTTTCTGTGTCAGAACGTGAACGCCACCCCAGAGCCTCAGCCTGAAGGTTGTCTCATGGGAGAAGAACCTGAGCCCACTGAAAACGACCCCACAGCAGGTAACCAGGCACACAAGAATACATTAACAGTGCACTCGGCATTGCGCAGTCTCTCTGCTGCATCACTCTTGGTGGGCATTTTTAAAGTGCCAGTTTGTCAAGGGACCCTTTAATCATCTGGGATATGGTGCAATCCAGGGTAAAGGGTTGCTTGGTGCTATTTAAGCAACTTTAGAGATGTATCAAGGGAATATGTTTGTGCAAGAGGAAGGGTAAGGGTTGTACTGCATGTCAGTCTGTCTCTGTCTTGTGGAGAGATTTCTCAATAAGTGCGTTATGTAGAATACCTCAAAGTATTGACATTTGTTACTATTGTTTAACGATATGATTCAATGTGTGTAGGTATGAGCCTATATCCAAGCACAAAACCTGTTTTCTCTCTGGTCTCTTACTCTCTGGTAGTGCTCTGTCTCACAAACATGACATGGTTTTCGCTCTTCCTTGCTCTCTGGTCTGTCTCTTTTTGAAACTGTACTGAGGTGTTTTGTGTGTCGTCTTTCTAAAAGCTATCTCTCTTCTAGATGAGGCGAAGGATGAAGGGAAGGAGCACCCCGTGGCCCAGCCAGGCATGATCTGGCGGGTCGGGGGTGGCCTGTTCAGCGCCAGTAAAACGATGGTGGGCGCCACAGTAGGAGGAGTCGCCTGGCTGGGTGGGAAGAGTCTGGAGTACACCAAATCAGCGGTCACCTCTGTCCCCTCGATGGGCGTCGGCCTGGTGAAAGGGGTTGCCGGGGGCGTGTCATCAGTTGCCGGGGGCGTGTCATCGGTGGGTTCCACTGTAGCCAGCAAAGTTCCGTTCAGATCCAAGACTAAGGACAAGGCAGAGTGAGGAAGAGGAGAAGATGATGATGGACACAACACACAATGCATCGCCCCCCCTGACTGAGCCATAAGAGGATGTGGTGAGAGATGAGACGAGAAGCTAGTCGCAGTGTTTTCAAAGTTCAGTGGACATTTATTTTTCTTCTGTTAGTTTGTACAGGACATTCACTAAGTTGTACCTGGGGAAACTTGTTCAGTAGTGCCTTCTGTAACCTCCCCCTTTTCCTTTTTGTTTATTCTGTTAGTCTGTAACCGCGTTTCCATCCATAGTTTTTATGCAAGTAAAGTCATACCGTATAAAAAAAAAAAAACACGACAGCTGTGATGGAAACAGGTAGTTTTGGTAATTTGCTATTTAACGCAACAGTTTTTGACAACTATAGGTTGAGTTGAAAATGCGATGGAAACATATTGAACTTGAGATTTTTATTCGGTACATGAAAACTTTAGCGAAAAAGTACATTTTGTGTGCTCTACATCATCACGCACTAACTTTAATCTGCAACAAGTCCGTTTGGTGGAAACACCACTGGTGGGAAAATTCGCATTTTCTTTATGCTGATTTTTGAATATTTGCATGAAAATCTGTCGCCAATTGGATGGAAACGTAGCTAGTGTTGAAGAGGGAGATCAATGTAATTCAGGGCAGGGGTCACATATGTCCCTTTCTCTGCTGTCCTTACCCCCCTCCGTTCCCCCTCAAAACACCATTTCACTGTGCAATGTGTACAGGGGCTCGTCATCCAATCCTACATGGGCCCCTGAAGCCTTAAGACAATGTCTAGCAGTTTGGGAGAGACAGACAGGCTAGCTTGGGTTCTTCTCCAACCAACTAAAGCCTGGTTTGTGGTTTATGATGTGCTGGTATTTTTGTTTGATCTTTTGTGACCGCTCTCCAAACACAGAGCATTGGTCGTTTCAAAATGCTACAGTAAACCTTATGAACATGTGTTGAAGATATAGCTGTTTGGGACTTCTGAAAAGAGTTTGATAGCATTGACAAAATAAAAGTTGGAGGTGGTGTGATTCCAAGAGGGACAATAGCCCTGTTTAGGTTGATGCGGTGGCAAATTGATATGATCACTTTAATCATGGTTTTTCAATAGATTCATATATGAACTGGAAATGTCATCAATTTTATATAAAAATATATATATTTATTGATGAAGGGCTAGTTGTTTCTCAACTGCCTGTCTGTTTTGGCCCCTTTTTTTATGGTTACGTGAACATTTCTATGGAAATTCAGCATATCAATGCAAAGTTTTGGGTTTGATTTTCTGCATTCTGCCATGACTGGGCTATTGCTGGTAGAGAATGCTGATGTGAATGTCTTGTATGTTTGTACTTTCCGACATAATAATAAAGTATTGTGGGAAGTTTGACGTTATTGTGCCTCTGTGTCTTATTCACAGCTTGGGATGTACCATGTGGTTAAGACAAAGGCTGCCCAAATCTGATCTTATGCCAAATTATTTGCAAAAGAGCTGATCTGATTGGTCAAAAGACCAATTATTGGTGTAAACGCAGCCATAGAGTGCAACCAAAGTCGAGATGGTACCACCAGAGACTGACGAGGAAGCGAGACATCCCATTCACATTTTTATTATGGTTCATATACAGTCAATGAACTAAGCAGACCAGACCCAGCTGCTATTGCATTGGTGCCTATGGTGTTAAACAGACCATTTATTTTTCATTGGTAAGCTGCCTGAGTGGGACATCTTCATTTATCCACTGTCTTTGGTACCACATCACTAGATGAGGGTAGTCCATTGGGAACTGCATTTCTCTAATGGCAGCATACTCGTGTTTGTGTAATGTCTATGTTGCCATGTTGAAGGTCTCTTGAGTGTTGCTGATCCTCAAGGATCTGAGTGTTTGGGTCAATATGGAGTCCTATTATTAGCCTGGGTGCCAGACTGTTGCTGCATTACACAGCACTACATCACTATGGACAGGACAACAGGTTGACTAGTCTATAGCTCAAACTAACTGGCAACCAGCCAGACAATTTATAGAATCCTTTCTCTTGACAGTTATTTTTACTGCTCTTCATGTATTAAAAGATCACTGTTGTCAAGTCTATTTAAACAAGCTGCTGATAAACCAGTGGTATCTTGTATGTTATCTGTCTCAGGGAGGGATGTTAACAGACACTTGCCCGCTCCATATCCTTGGTGTCAGTCTGGAACCAAGATGGTCTCGCTTCAAGTCAACTCTTTCCAAACCGGTTCAACACAGAAAAAGATGAGAATGAGTGCCCCAGCTAAATTATTGTAATAACTTTAATTATTACCAATATCTCTTATGAAATAATTTGCCTAATGAAACGTTGCAAATTCCTAAACAGAGAAATTAAAATACCCTTAGAAATTAGACCAGACATTAAAAAGTCAAGCATACAGAGTTATTTCAACCATTTAATTTGTTGTGCTAGAGGTATACTGTATATACATTACATTATTTTAACATCTGTGAAGGCAATTTTTTGGTAATTCTGTAAAAACAAAAAGTAACAAAAGCAGTCGTACAATTCCATAGGGAAAACAACAATAGCGTTCACTCTTCACCCTCCATTTTAGCAGAAATTAAGAAACATGGTGGGAAAATAACACAATGAACAGCCTTATGCTTTTACACACACTTTTGCTACAGAGAGCAGCTGGTTTGATTTGACCAATCAGCTTGCTGCGATCCTCAGGGTTAGAAGTCAAAGGTAATGGGGGGTCCAGATCTAAATATCAGGTCTCCTGTGAAATGGTTTTATCGTTGTCTGCTCTGTCCGAGTAAGTCCAGTTGGAGTTTGTCTTCAGGCTATGTTTCAGACATACAGTACAGAAGTAAAGCTACAGTCTAACAGTAACTGACATATTTACATAATCATTTACATCATAACATATTATAGACTACATCATGTTCAACCCAGGTGGGGAATTTAGAGTCCTAACCTTGGGCACCCAAAATTAGATTCCGATAAATCCAAACTGATTTGACCATTTTTCCAAATTTAAATAATACATTTTTGAGATCACAACTCTGAAAACTAAGACTCAGGGACTTTCATGTCACATCTCATACAGGAACAGAGACTTTTCCTTGATACAAAAATATTTATTTAAACATCTATGTACAGTATGTATAATAATTTCTATCTATCTATGACAGCAGCAGCTTATGAAGACACAGCCATCCTCTCATCCTGCTGACTCGTACTCTTCTGAAACACAAACACAGAACAAAGGAAACATTATTATTATGCTTTACTAAGTAAATACCTGATGGGTTTACTGTATCACAATGCAGAATCACTGATAAACTGAGTGTAAAAAAAACTCACACTTGACTTCCCCCCCCCCACTAGCTCTGACTTTGCTGATAGCTACTTTATTGAGGAAAAATGTACTTACTATAACCGTGAGATGTGGTTGTCCCACCTAGCTATCTTAAGATGAATGTACTAACTGTAAATCGCTCTGGATAAGAGCGTCTGCTAAATGACTAAAATGTCAATGTTGAGTCAGTTATACTATGCTCCTAAAAGTCTAACTTCATGAACTCAGAAACATGAATATTTCCATTTTTTTTGTAACTTATCGATCCCCCCCAGGTACATAACATAGACTGTAGAAAACAGAATGTTAACACACACATTGACCCCTGACTTACCCGTTTATTGTGTCGCTGTACCTTGAAGGCGGAGGACAGAGAGTCGTTGTCTCCGGCCACTTCCTGTTCCGACTCCCGTCCCCTCTTCCTAGACCCGCACCCGGCCCCACCCCGGACCAGACGACCTGGATACTGAGGCACAGCAAAGTCATGGGCACATCCTGTCTGACAGAGTCCATGATTGGACGAATGTGCCTGCTCTGTGTGCGCCATTCCACAGCCTGCAGTGACCAAGAGACAAACAGAAATAGACCCATAAGAATTTCCTCCTCAACATAACACTGTAAGTGACTGTTGTGTCTAGTCTGATATGATATACTGTGTCTAGTCTGATATACTGTGTTTAGTCTGATATGATATACCGTGTCTAGTCTGATATACCGTGTCTAGTCTGATATGATATACTGTGTCTAGTCTGATATACCGTGTCTAGTCTGATATACTGTGTTTAGTCTGATATGATATACCGTGTCTAGTCTGATATGATATACCGTGTCTAGTCTGATATACTGTGTCTAGTCTATGATATACTGTGTCTAGTCTATGATATACTGTGTCTAGTCTGATATGATATACCGTGTCTAGTCTGATATACTGTGTCTAGTCTGATATACAGTGTCTAGTCTGATATACAGTGTCTAGTCTGATATGATATACCGTGTCTAGTCTATGATATAGTGTGTCTAGTCTATGATATACTGTGTCTAGTCTATGATATACTGTGTCTAGTCTATGATATACTGTGTCTAGTCTATGATATACTGTGTCTAGTCTATGATATACTGTGTCTAGTCTATGATATACTGTGTCTAGTCTATGATATACTGTGTCTAGTCTGATATGATATACCGTGTCTAGTCTGATATACTGTGTCTAGTCTGATATACTGTGTCTAGTCTGATATGCCGTGTCTAGTCTGATATACAGTGTCTAGTCTGATATGATATACTGTGTCTAGTCTGATATACAGTGTCTAGTCTGATATGATATACTGTGTCTAGTCTGATATACTGTGTCTAGTCTGATATGATATACCGTGTCTAGTCTGATATGATATAGTGTGTCTAGTCTATGATATCCTGTGTCTAGTCTATGATATACTGTGTCTAGTCTGATATACAGTGTCTAGTCTGATATGATATACTGTGTCTAGTCTGATATACTGTGTCTAGTCTGATATGATATACCGTGTCTAGTCTGATATGATATAGTGTGTCTAGTCTATGATATCCTGTGTCTAGTCTATGATATACTGTGTCTAGTCTATGATATACTGTGTTTAGTCTGATATGATATACCGTGTCTAGTCTGATATGATATACCGTGTCTAGTCTGATATACTGTGTCTAGTCTGATATACTGTGTCTAGTCTGATATACTGTGTCTAGTCTGATATGATATGCCGTGTCTAGTCTGATATACAGTGTCTAGTCTGATATGATATACTGTGTCTAGTCTGATATACTGTGTCTAGTCTGATATACTGTGTCTAGTCTGATATGATATACCGTGTCTAGTCTGATATACTATGTCTAGTCTGATATGATATACCGTGTCTAGTCTGATATACCGTGTCTAGTCTGATATGATATACCGTGTCTAGTCTGATATGATATACCGTGTCTAGTCTGATATGATATACCGTGTCTAGTCTGATATGATATACCGTGTCTAGTCTGATATACCGTGTCTAGTCTGATATGATATACCGTGTCTAGTCTGATATTATATGATATACCGTGTCTAGTCTGATATACTGTGTCTAGTCTGATATACCGTGTCTAGTCTGATATGATATACCGTGTCTAGTCTGATATGATATACCGTGTCTAGTCTGATATACCGTGTCTAGTCTGATATGATATGATATACCGTGTCTAGTCTGATATACTGTGTCTAGTCTGATATGATATACCGTATCTAGTCTGATATTATATGATATACCGTGTCTAGTCTGATATACTGTGTCTAGTCTGATATGATATACCGTGTCTAGTCTGATATACCGTGTCTAGTCTGATATGATATACCGTGTCTAGTCTGATATTATATGATATACCGTGTCTAGTCTGATATACTGTGTCTAGTCTGATATGATATACCGTGTCTAGTCTGATATGATATACCGTGTCTAGTCTGATATACCGTGTCTAGTCTGATATGATATGATATACCGTGTCTAGTCTGATATACTGTGTCTAGTCTGATATGATATACCGTATCTAGTCTGATATACTGTGTCTAGTCTGATATGATATACCGTGTCTAGTCTGATATGATATACCGTGTCTAGTCTGATATGATATACCGTGTCTAGTCTGATATGATATGATATACCGTGTCTAGTCTGATATACCGTGTCTAGTCTGATATACTGTGTCTTACTCTGAGTGTATGTTGGTCCAGGTCGTGGTCTAACGCCCCTGGGTCCCGGCTGCTCCTCACCGTTCACTATTACACTTCTGTTTTCTCTACCACGGCCTGGATAGAGGAGAAGAGAGGGGGAGGAGGAAAGGAGAGGAGGGGAGGGTGAGATGAGAGTAGAGTAGAGGATAGAAGTGTGGGTTAGATTGTGCTCATTTTGCAGTCGTGGTGTGATAACAGTAAAGGAGTTTTAGGCCATGGTCCTTGCTCACCATGATGGCTGTTGGTCCCGCTGTGTTTTCTACCAGTAGAGGGCGACGCCAGCGGCTTGACCTCATTCACATTCAGACCCTCAATAGGACTGGTTGGCACAGCAGCTAGTAAGCCTATCAGGACAGTGAAGGAGAGAGACAAGTTCTAATGAGCAGGTGTGATAAAGAGAGAGATAGCGACAGAGAGAAGGAGACAGACAGAAAGCAAGAGAAATACAGACAGAGACAGAACAATACAAAGCGAAGGAGGGAGAAAAATACTTACTGAGTCCTCTGTATCTGGACAGCTGCTGGTAGATTTGTCTCATCCTCTCTATGTTGAGTCGGCTGGCCTCTGCATGGTTCACCATGGGTTTGGGGTAGTCCACGCCGACCACACACTTGGCCGCCCGCTGCACCTCTATGGGGGCATTCCAAGGGTCGTAGATGTACTTGTCTGGCATGTCTTTCAGGACAGGTAAGTATCGCCTGCAAGCAGAAGGAGAAATTAAAATTACGCCTCGTCACCACTGCCAGAGGAGTTGGTTCAGCACAACATACAGACAGCAGTCAGACAGACAGAACAGCCTTGCTAATGTATGACTTGTTAAAGCAGATACTTTGAGTCTGTGTGCATGTTGTGTGTGTGCATTTAGATATACCAACCTGATGAAGTCTCCTTCTGGATCTATTTTTCGTCCGAAGCCCACAGGACAGTAGCAGTGGAAGAACTGCTGGAAGAAGGAACTGCAGGAGTGACACAGCCAGCTGCCTGCGTTCACACTCCAATCTGCATCCAGGAGCAGCTCCTCAAACACCTGACAGACAGGTACACAGACACAACATGGTCAGATACACAGAACAACAACACAGTCTCTCTCTCTCTCTCTCCTCCCAGCTGATCCACATCCCTTATCTCCCTCCACCTTCTCTCTCTCTACCTTCATGCCCTCCTCCCAGCTGATCCACAGGTCTCCTCTGGTGAGGAAGCAGGCCACAGCGTGTCTGGCCAGGTGGTGGATCCATCCTTCCTGCCTCAACTGGGTCATGATGGCGTCGATCCAGGGGAAGCCCGTCTTGGCCTCGGCCCACTTGGCCAGCGCCTCTGCGTTGCGGTCCCAGGGGATGCGGATACAGATGGGGTTGCCCTCCATCTTGTCGAAGCGAGGGTTGTTAGTGGCAGCAGTATAGAAGAACTCACGCCACAGCAGCTTGTCGTAGAGGGAGATGGGAGGACTGTCGTTCGTCTTCACCTGAGGCGAGGACAGAGAAGATAAATATAACACGAGCAAAATAATAAACAACCTTGCGTGATAGTTGTGATCAGTGTGAGTTGGTGTTAGTGTTAAGTAAGGATACGTGTGTGTGTGTTGGTGTTAGTGTTCAGCAGGGATAGATGTGTGTGTGTATGCATGTGTGTGTGTGTGTGTGTGTGTTTGTCTGCGTGTGTGTGTGTGTGTGTGTGTACAGTACCTCTTTGTAGAGCTCAACCAGTTTGCTGTAGAAGAGTCGACAGGACAGACATCCAAAGCGAAGGTAGGGGCTGAGACCCAGAGGACTGGCGAGCAGGGGGCTGGCGGTCTTCCTGGGACGCTCAAAATTCACCTGCCATGTCTGGAGAGAGAGAAAGGTTTAATATATGATACATATATGATATAAAACATAAGTCTGAGTCAATGAGTCTGTATGTGTATGTGTTGTTACATACTGTGGAGAGGTCAGGTCCAAGTTGTCTTTCTATCCTGGTGAGAGCTTCACTCTCTCCTCCAGGCCACACAGCTGGAGCCAAGCCCTCAGTGTCAAAGCCTGGGGAGGGAAACAGGCACACAGCATGTTTAGACACTTGCGGTAAAAGTATCTAGAATTTTTTTTCACAATATGGATTCCAATGGGAACAATTGTGAAGTGTCTTACCCAGCTCCTCCAGTAGGGGCACTCCGTACTTGTCCGTGTGGTTGTCTGAGACGGGGGTGACACATCGACCCATGCTGGCCTGGGACAGAGCCTCTACTGGGGAGTCCGGGGGCAGCATGGAGCCCACCAACGTCTGGAAACGCTTGAAGGTGAGAGGAGGGTGACCACCGTTCAGCTCCATGATCCTACAGAGAGGAGGAGAGGGTTTCAATTCAGGGCTCGGTTTAATACAAACCTCCATGTGAAAATGTCACTGGGTGTCCCACTCACTTGTCCAGGTCGTAGAGTGTGTGAGAGGTCCTGCTGACGACCTCCACTCCAGCCTCTGTGGCCAGCTTCTTAATGGCTGCATCCCTCTCCTTACCGAATGGCTCAGAGTCACACTCAAACGTCAGCCGCGAGATGTTCCAATCCTGAGAGGACAGGACACAGCAAACACTGATACAGCATGGTGGATATTTGCTGTCTCTGGGTGGAGGGTTTGAGGGAGGCTGTGGAGAGGGTATGGGTGAGGGGGAGAGGGTATGGGTGGGGGGAAGATGGTAGGGATGATGGGGTCTCACCTTAAAGAGTCGGGGGAAGATGTTGGCCGGCTGGCCTCGGATCACAAACAGACGGGAGCTGAGCTTCTGGAGGCTTGCATCTAGATCTTCCAGACACTGCAGCAGGAACCTGAAACACAGGAATGGGCGGACAACTGTCACTATATGGCCATGCAGGAGAGGACGCTGCTTTACGGGCATTCTCACAGTGTGAAGAGACTCATGTTTGTGAGTTAAACCTGACACCATGTATGATTGAATAAAACCCTAATAAGTCCCACTAAATAATACATTATTTAGAATGAAGAACATGTTTGTTGGGCCAGGATATAAATACAAACTAAATCACTGTCCAAGAAGCATACTGACACCCTTTGACCATATGTCCATAATTCATGTTAAGATGGTGATCGTACATACAGTATAACAGTGCAGGTTTCTGGCACAACCTGCACGACTGCAGGCCACCACTAGTGCAGGTTTATGGCACAACATGCACTGTCTACAACGGAAACAGCCCAGCACACAGAGGCCACTCACACCTTCACAACAACCATAATGTCACACAAACATTTGCCTTTTTGCATTTACATCACCTTTCTAGCATTTATGGTCATTGAGGCACAGATTCTGGCACAGATTCAGACCTTACTGTTGCAGATGTAATATTTGGAATGAAACTGTGCAACGGTTACATGGTTCAGTGATCAGTGTGGTATCCCAGATGACTGATTGACAGAAAACGCTGTGATCCTCCTGCCACAGAACAGTCCCCTGAGAGGACAGCAGCAGGTGGTACATGGTGTGTGTGTGTGTGTCTAGTGTGTGGGCAGAGTTAACACCTGAACACCTT
Source organism: Coregonus lavaretus (assembly GCF_964263955.1). NCBI lineage: Eukaryota > Metazoa > Chordata > Actinopteri > Salmoniformes > Salmonidae > Coregonus > Coregonus lavaretus. The sequence continues at coordinate 43,532,714 of NC_139995.1, read as the reverse complement.
TAAAGGTGATAAACAGGCTGTGGAGAAAGACAAGATAACCCTGTGTAGGCCTGCTATCTGCCTGTTGATTCATAAGAGTTTCCCAGATCAAATAAAATCGGAATAAAAAAGGTTAAAAAGTATAGGTGTGGACAAATTGATTTTTTTCTCAGTTTAATAGATGGCTAATCCAGCTGCAGATATGAGGGCCACTGCTGCTTCCTGCTGCTTGAGCAGTTTTAAAGATCCAGCTAGGCCGCTCCACCACAGCACAGCCTGCTGTAAAGTAGGTCATCCCAATAGCAACCACTACCTCAGAAAACTTAACTCTCTATTGGCACACTAACCTGGCCCGCTGCCTGGACGATGCCATTTTACAGACCTTGGCTCTACGCTCGTTGGTTTTTTAAGGATGCCAGAAAAAATGCCCCAGAGAGGATTTCTTAAATTGTACAGAAAGTGAAAATAACATTTGTCTGGCAGAGGCAATGGCAAATACTTGGAGGAAAATATTATCTGTGTCTATTACACTATGAATGCTCTCTTAACCATCTCTGGAAGAGAGAAGCTGTTGCTTCTGCATGCCAGTCATTCAATTAGGCCTAGTAGTATTTCGTCTATCTTCTGAGTTAAAAGAATCAAGGAATAAGCACCACTACACTTTTTAAAATGCTAGCCTACGAAATAGCCTAGTAAATAATTGGAGAATACTCAAACATAGAATCCACTAACTTTCAATACAGAAGACAATGCTGTTAACACTACTTTTATTTTGAAAGCAGACAGAATTACAATATAGGCCTACTGCTACAGTCCTGCTCTGCTGGGCCTGATCTATGGATGTCAAGATCCAGGCCTTCCACTGGCACATCTGAACACTCCATAGCCTACTTCTGTTTTCTCTAGCTTGGCCAGATAGTGGTAACCGTCTGATGGGAACTGTTCTGAGAACCACTTGATCACTATAACATCTGGTCTGGGTCAATAAATTGGACTTCCAATTCACTTCTTGAATTGAAATGGAACTGACCACAATCCTGCCTACAACATCAACTTCGTAATACACTGAACAACACTGTTAAATAGTTAACACTGTAATAACACAAACATTCAGAGCATACACAATGCATCTGTTTACTAGGACAATAGAATCTTATTGATTGGTTGGTTGATAGATTAATAGATAAATTAGTTGTGCCTCACCTCCACCGGTTGACCCCCAGGTTGGAGGAGCCAGCGAACCAGGGGTCCAGGAAGTAGACACAGCGCACCGTGTCTGAATCCCGCACCGCCTCCAGCAGGGCCGGGTTGTCATGGAGACGCAGTCCTTTCCGGAACCAGTGGATGGAGTTCTTGGCCATATTCGAAACAGGGACTGAAAAAATAGTTTTCTTTTATATGTTTAGAAGCCCAGTATGTGCTATAGTGCAGGGTGCCCCCCCGGGTGCACGTTTCAGTTTTTGCCCTAGCACTACACAGCTGATTCAAATAATCAAAGCTTGATAATGAGTTGGTTATTTGAATCAGCTGTGTAGTATTAGGGAAAAAAACAAAATGTGTACCCGGGGGGGGGGGCAGGATCGAGTTTGTGAAACCCTGCTATAGAGAATGGGTCACCTTATTCAAATAAATAATAATAATAATAAAAATAAATAAAAAGCAAGTTATATATTTTTTGGTGCAAGTTATACTACATCGTTAAAGAGATGTAGTATAGAGAACTGATAATTAAACACACTGGAATACTTGTCAGCTTGTAGTCCTAAAAATCGGAAATGAGTTACCTCTGCTTCATTCAGCCATTTCTATGGGGGAAATTAATGGGGAAGAATGGGGTTTTGGGACAAACGCTGAAAATAAGGTCTAAGGTTAACACATGCTTAGGAGATCTTATATGTTTTGTTCAATGAGATAATCAGTCAGTTAACATGACCTTTATGAATTATGAAGCCTTTATGTGCTTTATATTCTTATTTTGATTATATAAATGCTTCAAAATTCGCAAAAAGTGACATTAGCTGATGAAGATTATCTCATAGAACAAAACATGTGATCTCCTAAGCCTGTGTTTACCACATACCTTATTTTCGGCATTTATCCAAAAACCCTACAATAACCCCATTCATTTCCCCATAGGCTTTGGCCAACGAGCCAGGCAGAGTTAGTGCTTACAAAAATACACTATTACTATTGCTCTCTATTATGAAGTATAATATTCATATTACACTATTCAATGCAATGCACTGTTCAATGTTCACACTGTAATGATTATGAAATGCTAATGAACATGTTCAGGTGAAAGTAGCAGACTAAACTAAACTCCAGGATTTACCATGTAGTTGAGCAGCAACTAGTGTGGGCTGACTGGAGCTCCAACGTCCATTAAAATAACGTTTTATTTTATTTTTTAATAAAATTTCAGCACAGGCTATTCTTTGGGTGCTGAAAAAAAATGTTTATCAATTCGCACAGGCTAGTCGCCCCTCAACTCCATCGTAAATCGTGGAGTTGAGTTTAATCGGCTAGGTGAAAGTGGACTTTTGTTAGAAATAATGTAAAAATGCTTGCAATGCTCACAGCACTTTCATTTGTCTTCAATTCTACCATGAAGTTATTTTCATATTTCTGTGACATGTATATAATATAATACATTTATATGATGTATAGAGTCAAATGGGCCTGACACAAATATGGTCATCCAAAATAGTTTAGTTTACTTCTCACCTCAAAAAATTTTGGGGGGGACAAATCATTCAAAAATAACAAAATATTGCTTTACTGTTTTTATCAGCAGGGATGAAGAAAAAAGCAATACATTTAGTTTCTCGACTTTTGAATAAATATAAGTTATATCACACTCAAATACAGGGCAGTTTAGAGCACACTTCACAATGTAGGTCAATCTGGTCACCATAACAGCTAGACTGTTACAGCATCTGACCACAGCATCATTCGCATTATATACATTGCATAACTGCACATAAATTGCTCAGAAAGCTCAGACACACTTAAACACACATTTTACACCTTATCCAAGGACAGACAACTTGTTTTGTTATTTGGCAATGCACAGCCTCAGAAGCGGGTCAGTTAGTAATACATGTTCCCCTACTTTATATGGAATACACCTAATACGTTATGATAACCAATAATCTCAATTTCTTACCTATAATGTGTACTCAAGGATGTGTCTTTTATGTCATTACCGTTGACAGGGCCGTTTAATCCCACGGGTGGTCTCTCAAAATGTAAATTAAACTGTCTCGGGTACAGTTCTACCAGTGCAATAAATAGTTTCATAACTGTTCTAGCTACAACGCATGCTCAATGTTCCAGTGAACAATATGATATAGAAATATTGATTAATAGATATGATGTCTGTTTCAAACCACAGGACCTTAACTGTCTAGTTAGAAATATCTATCCTCCCAGCGACACGCCCCAACAAGCTACAAATAAGCGACCTAGAAAAAGGAAGTATCCAATTGGTGGATTTCCAAGTGACGCAGTGGGCATGTACTCACGTTTCTGTGGCATGGCTCCAGAGCACTTTGTGCAATATTTAGAGGCTTTTGGTACACTAAATATGATTTTTTTTGATGAAGTTTTCGTGCCATTCATGTTTTTATTATGGGCTGAACATTTTTATTTTACATGTAATACCTCAATTTCGATAATCTGAAACCCCGCCCTGTTTTTCTGTGGAACATGTGATTGGTTACTTTGGGAGAGACCCGGATGATCACGGGTGGTAGAATTTTCGAGTCCCATGGAAGCAGTGATGGCTCAAAGTAGCGTAATTGCTTGTTAAAACATGGGCACAAGCGGAACTTTGTCGGTCTTGATGGAGGGTGTTATGAATTAACGTTATACGTATATATATTCCGATTTTCAATCAGTAGATGAAATCATGCGTACACAAATCTAAGTAACAATAAATAAACGAACACACCACCGTATCGACAAATTCATTCATTCTTCATTGATTTTTGTTTGGGCAGTTTCAGCATCGCTTTGTTTGGGGTCCTTCCATTAGCTAAGCATCAGTCGCGCTCTTGTTAGCAACAGAGCTACAAAGCTAAACGGCAGTGTTTTGGATACATCAACTTGAAGACGGTTTATTTTGATATTCATGGTATCAGAATTGTTCAGCGATGAATTTAGAGTTGCTCGGTAATGATCATTTATCATTCTTCAATAATTGATTGGGTGCAAAAGCGCACGTAAACGAGGATACCGTAACTAGGCAGCACTAGCATGCTAGCTTGCTCGTTACTAGCGCTCAAGAAACATTAAGTAACAGTGAATAGTTAAAATACATTTCCATAGTGTTAATCTTACATTTGAGGTACAAGGTGAAATCACACAGCAAATAGCAGGAAACAACGACTATACGTTAGTCAATGAATGAACGATCTGCGTATGTATGGTACTGTAACTGCCGTTAGAAGGATAAACAGTAACGTTAGTCTATTTGCTCTTTGCAGCCTGCGGATTGTGCTGGCCTTTTCCAGTCGGTGATCTTCAAGCTGTTGTTTTATCATAACAGCTTGTAATACTGTTTTAGAAACCTTTGGAACTTTAATATCAGCGATAAATAATATTTCAAAAACATACTTACTGTATGCAGTTGCACACTGCTGTGTATCTTTTCTATTTGAAAAATGTATCACTGATAAGAAAGGAAAGTTTCAAATGTTTCCATAAGCGAGACATATTAACGTTTAGACAGCGTTTGGTGATTTCCCTCACATGGCAGATATGTTCGTAAATAGAGCTAACTCCTCGATCACACCGACAGTGTCATTGTGCAAAATGGTACCCCGCATCATCTGGATATGTGTGTAACAAAAGTTCAACATTCACCTTCTGCTACCATTTCTGTCAAGCCGTCTACACATACAGTTTGATACATACGTTCGATAAATCCAAGGAAGAATACACTGCCTCTGCAAGGCAAACGCAGCGTTCCATTGGAAATGAATGGACTTCTGGTGTGGTCCCCTGTAGCTCAGTTGCAACGCCAGGGTTGTGGGTTCGTTTCCCACGGGGGGCCAGTATGAAAAATGTATGCACTCACTAACTGTAAGTCGCTCTGGATAAGAGCGTCTGCTAAATGACTAAAATGTGTGATGGTGGCGTAATAATATAAATATGCCATTAAGCAGACGCTTTTATCCAAAGTGACTTAGTCATGTGTGCATACATTTTTACGTATGGGTGGTCCCGGGGATCGAACCCACTACCCTGGCGTTACAAGCGCCATGCTCTACCAATTGAGCTACAGAGGACCACTCTAATGCGCTAGCATTACCATCTATGAATGGGCAAACCCAGCCCTAGGCATTACAGTACATGAATGGGCTAACCATATTCTTTGTTTTCTACTACAGAGTCATTCGGGCAGAACTATCCAGAGGTAGGCCATTCCTGTTCTACTGTTACCTGTAACTTGTCAACACAACATCTCTCCCTCACAGTGAATGGTTATGCCCTCTTCCTCACAGTGAATGTTTATGCCTTCTCCCTCACAGTACAAAAGCGCACGTAATGCGTATATGCTTATTCTAGTCCTAAGAGTAGAACATAGCCAAGCGGTGCTCAAACCTCCAGAGGCATAGCTAAAGCTTGTGCTTGAGGTTGAGCAGACGGTCCATTGAAAATATGACCCAAAAAATGTCAACCAACCTTTACTTATTGATACTAACTTCATTCTCGATTTGGAAGGCACCGGTGTCTTAAACAATGTTTCTAGTTGCAGGTGGAACCCCGATAACTAAATATTCAGACAGATATTAAATCCACTTTTTGCACCGAGTTAGAAGTTCCCTTACCATTGTAGCTGCCAGACATCTTACATTTCCCAACATCTTTGCTGGAACTAGTTATTTCTAGGCTCCGTGGCCGCATGATGAAGAAGATAACAGCTTGTCACACAGCGCAACACAAATAAAGATCTACACACATGCTAGAGGCATTTCTCACTTGGTACAAATATCTTTCTGAATATTTCCTCATTATTGGAGTTCCACCTGCAACTAGAAAAATGAGTTTTCCCAAGAATGAAGGAAGTATGGCCACGTTAAAGGGATAATCCACCTCAAACCACTAATTCCTATGAGGTAGCTACACAATAATACCAAAGTAAATAACAGCATGTGAAGTAGCTAGCTAGCTGTAAAGTCGCCTAAAGAAACTGCACTATCAATTTAGAAGTAAATCTCACAGAGTTCAACTTGCAGTTCTCTGCCCAGAGTGAGTGAAAGATTACGTTGCTATGGCAACAACAGCCCTTTCCCACGTTTCTGACAGACAGGGTGCATTGCAAGATGGTACTTTTTTTACATGTTTTACATTTTTAGTCATTTAGCAGACGCTCTTATCCAGAGCGACTTACAGTTAGTGAGTGCATACATTTTCGTACTTGAAGGAGAAACAGAGTTGAATAATTTGGTACACTGTTGAGCACATCTAAGCAAAATATATACAGTGCATTCGGAAAGTATTCAGACCCCTTGACTTTTTCCACATTTTGTTGCGTTACAGCCTTATTCTGAAATTGATTCAATTGTTTTGTTTTTTCATCATCAATCTACACACAATACCCTATAATGACAAGGCAAAAACAGGTTTGTAAAATTTTTTGCAAATGTATAACAAATACAAAAAACGGAAATATCACGTTTACATACACTACCGGTCAAAAGTTTTAGAACACCTACTCATTCAAGGGTTTTTCTTTTCTTTTTACTATTTTCTACATTGTAGAGTAGTAGTGAAGACATCAAAACTATGAAATAACACATATGGAATCATGTAGTAACCAAAAAAGTGTTAAACAAATCCAAATATATTTTATATTTGAGATTCTTCAAATAGCCACCCTTTGCCTTGATGACAGCTTTGCACGCTCTTGGCATTTTTTTGGTTACTACTTGATTCCATATGTGTTATTTCATAGTTTTGATGTCTTCACTATTATTCTACAATGTAGAAAATAGTAAAAATAAAGAAAAACCCTTGAATGAGCAGGTGTTCTAAAACCTTTGACCGGTAGTGTAAGTATTCAGACCCTTTACTCAGTACTTTGTTGAAGCACCATTGGCAGGGATTACAGCCTCGAGTCTTCTTGGGTATGACGCTACAAGCTTGGCACACCTGTATTTGGGGAGTTTCTCCCATTCTTCTCTGCATGTCCTCTCAAACACTTTCAGGATGGATGGGGAGCGTCGCTGCACAGCTATTTTCAGGTCTCTCCAGAGATGCTTGATCAGATTCAAGTCCGGGCTCTGGCTGGGCCACTCAAGGACATTAAGAGAGTTGTCCCGAAGCCACTCCTGCATTGTCTTGGCTGTGTGCTTAGGGTCGTTGTCATGATGGAAGATGAACCTTTGACCCAGTCTGAGGTCCTGAGCGCTCTGAAGCAGGTTTTCATTAAGGATCTCTCTGTACTTTGCTCTGTTCATCTTTCCCTCGATCCTGACTAGTCTCCCAGTCCCTGCCGCTGAAAAACATCCCCACAGCATGATGCTGCCACCACCATGCATCACCGTAGGGATGGTGCCAGGTTTCCTCCAGACGTGACGCTTGGCATTCAGGCCAAAGAGTTCAATCTGGGTCTCATCAGACCAGAGAATCTTGTTTCTCATGGTCTGAGAGTCCATTAGGTGCCTTTTGGCAAACTCCAAGCGGGCTGTCATGTGCCTTTTACTGAGGAGTGGCTTCTGTCTGGCCACTCTACCATAAAGGCCTGATTGGTGGAGTGCTGTAGAGATGGTTGTCCTTCTGGAAGGTTCTCCTATCTCCACAGAGGAACTCTGGAGTTCTGTCAGAGTGACCATCGGGTTCTTGGTCACCTTCCTGACCAAGGCCCTTCTCCCCCGACTGCTCAGTTTGGCCGGGCGGCCAGCTCTAGGAAGAGTCTTGGTGGTTCCAAACTTCTTCCATTTAAGAATGATGGAGGCCACTGTGTTCTTGGGGACCTTCAATGCTGCAAAAATGTTTTGGTACCCTTTCCCAGGTCTGTGACTCGACACAATCTTGTCCAATTAATTGAATTTACCACAGGTGGACTCCAATCAAGTTGTAGAAACATCTCAAGGATGATCAATGGAAACAGGATGTACCTGAGCTCAATTTGGAGTCTCATAGCAAAGGGTCTGAATACGTACAGTGAGGGGAAAAAGTATTTGATCCCCTGCTGATTTTGTACGTTTGCCCACTGACAAAGAAATGATCAGTCTATAATTTTAATGGTAAGTTTATTTGAACATTGAGAGACAGAATAACAACCAAAAAATCCAGAAAAACGCATGTCAAAAATTGTATAAATTGATTTGCATTTTAATGAGGGAAATAAGTATTTGACCCCCTCTCAATCAGAAAGATTTCTGGTTCCCAGGTGTGTTTTATACAGGTAACGAGTTGAGATTAGGAGCACACTCTTAAAGGGAGTGCTCCTAATCTCAGCGTGTTACCTGTATAAAAGACACCTGTCCACAGAAGCAATCAATCAATCAGATTCAAAACTCTCCACCATGGCCAAGATCAAAGAGCTCTCCAAGGATGTCAGGGACAAGATTGTAGACCTACACAAGACCGGAATGGGCTCCAAGACCATCGCCAAGCAGCTTGGTGAGAAGGTGACAACAGTTTGTGCGATTATTCGCAAATTGGAGAAACACAAAACTGTCAAATACTTTCCAAATGCACTGTACATTGTCATGACGATATAAACAGATAAATATGTTCTAGACAAGTATACCCATACCAGTTATTGGCTGATTTGGCGATCTGGAGTGCAGGTAATTGTTTTAAAACTGTTATGAAATGGGATAGTGTGTTATCCCCTATCTCCAGTGACCAGAACCATGTAACAGTAGCTGGCTATGACACGTTCCTACACGATTTCCTGATTTCACAGATGGACCACATAGAAGTTAAATAATGGGGACATTTTTTATTGAACATAGGCTTTCACCAAATTGACAGTAGTTTCAAAATTTTATTTTTGGGGGTGGATTATCCCTTCAAGGTTGGTTGAATTTTTAAAAACCGTATTGTCAATGGACTCTGCTCGACCACAAGCTTGAGCTATGCCACTGGAGGTTCGTGCACCACTTGGCTAAGTAGAACATCGATATACAAATGTGTGTGTGTTGTCTGTGTGAGTGTCTTGACATATCATTGCTATCTCATTGGCAGGAGGCAGATGGCACTCTGGACTGTATCAGTATGGCTCTGACGTGCATCTTTAACCGCTGGGGCACGCTTCTGGCGGTGGGGTGCAACGATGGACGCATCGTCATTTGGGACTTCCTGACACGGGGCATCGCCAAGATTATCAGTGCTCACATCCATCCAGTCTGCTCACTTTGGTGAGAAAACAAACTACGGTCACAACAAAGGAAAAACACACACACCGTTCAGAGTCCGCAAACCATGTTTATATATGCTCAAATGTTCTTCTTGTATTTTCTCATAAACCCATCATTTCGTTCCAGAGCCCTTGTCAAGGGGTGTTTTGACTGTGGTTCTGAATCTTAACCTTCCTAAACGTTTCCCTGTGTGTCTGCAGTTGGAGTCGAGATGGGCACAAGCTGGTGAGTGCGTCTACAGATAACATAGTGTCCCTGTGGGACGTCCTGACGGGAGACTGTGACCAAAGGTTCCGCTTCCCCTCGCCCATCCTAAAATTGCAGTACCACCCAAGAGATTTGTGAGTATATATCTGTATCTACCTCGTCCTATACCTCAGCCTAGTCTTATCCTTTCTAACTAATTCTAACTCCTAACCTCATCCATCAAACTACAAGTTAGTACAACCGACCCCACCCACCTGGGAGTATATATCTATACCCCAGCTCAGTATATACCTCGACCTTAGCTCAGCCTACACCTCAGCCTCTTATGCTTCCTAACTGATTGTCACTCCTAACCTCAACCCATCAAACTGTATGGAATAATGGAATATCTGTATGGAAAAATATAGAAAGCACCACTTGAAATGCCAACCTGTCCCCTCCCGTTGTGTTTCAGGGACAAGGTCCTGGTGTGTCCTATGAAGTCAGCCCCGGTACTGCTGACGCTGTCAGACTCTAAACATGTGGTTCTGCCCGTGGACGATGACTCTGACCTGAACGTGGTGGCGGCCTTTGACCGGCGGGGGGAGTACATCTACACCGGCAACGCCAAAGGAAAGGTCAGAGGTCACCAGGGGCTGGGACAGTTTAGATTTGAAACCTTGTTTATTTATTTGTGGATCAGACATACTCATTTTGTCATTCTTTTTCTATTTAGCACTTTATATATGATATATAGGTTGTATATGTGTGTGTTGGTGTGTGTGTGCTGTTTTCATTGATGTGACCCTGCAGATTTTGGTGCTGAACACGGACACACAGGATCTGATGGCATCGTTTCGTGTTACGACAGGGACCAGCAACACTACAGCCATCAAGTCCATAGAGTTTGCACGCAAGGGCAGGTGAGAGGACTGAGAGGGAACTAATTAGTGTGTGTTTGGGAAGGCTGAAAAGGCAATAGAACTCTTATGATTGTGTGGAAAATAGTTCTGGTGTTTAGAAGGTAGTTGTCGGCCTTTATGGAGAATATTTCGAAGTTTCATCAATAGACTGATCATGATCCATTCTCTTCTCCTCCTTCCTCCAGTTGTTTCCTCATCAACACAGCAGACCGAATCATCAGGGTGTATGACGGGAGGGAGATTCTCACCTGTGGGAGAGACGGGGAGCCAGAGCCCATGCAGAAACTACAGGACCTGGTCAACAGGTACACATACACACCGCCGCTGATAATGGCTGACCCTGGCCGTGACCCCCGAGGGTGTCTCAGGGGGAGTTGGGATATGCAAAAAACACATTTCACACATGCTTATAATAGAAAACAGGACAAATATAAACACACACACACACCTTCATGGCGCATACAAACCACACACATGCACACTTTGATACATCTCTCTCCTCTTCTCTTTCCCTCTCTCCCTCCACTCTCCTCCCATCTCGCTGAAGAACTCCCTGGAAGCGGTGTTGTTTCTCTGGGGATGGGGAGTACATCGTGGCTGGTTCAGCCCGGCAGCATGCTCTGTACATCTGGGAGAAAAGCATTGGTAACCTGGTGAAGATCCTCCATGGAACCAGAGGAGAACTACTGCTGGACGTGGCTGTAAGGAACCCCAAACCTCTTTCTTTCTCGCCCGACCCCCTTGGTTTTTCTCTGGAGATATTCTCTTTTTGCATCATTTCAAGGGGGGAATTATTTGAATTGTCTTTAGACTCACAGAATAAACAGTAACTCATTGTGCTGATGAACATTGACCTGACCCTGTGCTGACCTATTAACCCTGACCTCTCTGCAGTGGCACCCTGTGCGGCCAATCATCGCCTCCATCTCCAGCGGAGTGGTGTCCATCTGGGCTCAGAACCAAGTGGTGAGTGACAGACAACACAGGTTTGACCTGAGTTCTATACCCGGGTAGTGGTCTGGGTGCTGGACTGGTCTCTTTGTGCTATTGGCTAGGTCTTGAGATTGATTGATTTCAGAGAGTGATTCCACTGCCTTGGTAAGGCAATGATGAACGGTGATTCCATGCCAGCCCCAAAATATTTTTGGTATCTCACATTGTTCTGGCTATTTTCACATAGAAACTTCATTGGCAGGAAGGATGTTTGAGATGCTTTTTACATTTGTAACACAAACCATTTTTGACAAAATCATGATGAAAGTGGCCAATTTAGGAACTTTTTAGACCTATAAAGGGCTTGCAGTTGCGTCACAAATCACCTAGCAGTCGCACCAAGCTCCATGTTGGAAGACCAAACTCAGTCTGTTGAAAGTCCTCCAATCGTCCACATGGCTGGCTACCACCGGAAACTTCGGGAAGATTGCCCATTATTTAGTTTTTCTAAGGACCCAGAAAACGGAGGCAGTGAGAGAACCTAATCAAGTAAGTAAAACTATGTTGAAAGTGATCAAAAAAGATGTATTATTAGCTAGCTTGCTACAGAAACTTAGTGTGCAGGCTAACTCAAATGAGCTGCTAACGTAATGTTCGCTACTTAGCTAACTGTACATACTGTATAGTTAGCTAGGTGAATTAAATATCACCAGCTTGCTAACTTCATATTAGCTAGTTAGTTATCTTAACCTGTACGGGATCGGTGTCCCGTATACGGGATGGTTGAGCTAACGTGCGCTAATGTGATTAGCATGACTGTTGTAAGTAACAGCAAACTTTCCAGGACATAGTCATGTCTTAGATGGGCAGAAAGCTTAAATCCTTGTAAATCTAACTGCACTGTCCAATTTACAGTAGCTATTACAGTGAAAAAAAAACATGCTATTGTTTGAGGAGAGTGCACAACAACAAAAAACGTATCACGGCAACTGGTTTGATACATTCACCTCTGAAGGTAAATAATGTACTTACATTCAGTAATCTTGCTCTGATTTGTCATCCTAAGGGTCCCAAAGATAAAATGTAGCATAGTTTTGTTTAATACAATCCATTTCTACAGTCGTGGTCAAAAGTTTTGAGAATGACACAAGTATTGGTCTTCACAAAGTTCGCTGCTTCAGTGTTATGAGATATTTTTGTCAGATGTTACTATGGTATACTGAAGTATAATTACAAGCATTCCATAAGTGTCAAAGGCTTTTATTGACAATTACATTAAGTTTATGCAAAGAGTCAATATTTGCAGTGTTGACCCTTCTTTTTCAAGACCTCTGCAATCTGCCCTGGCATGCTGTCAATTAACTTCTGGGCCACAACCTGACTGATGGCAGCCCATTCTTGCATAATCAATGCTTGGAGTTTGTCAGAATTTGTGGGTTTTTATTTGTCCACCCGCCTCTTGAGGATCGACCACAAGTTCTCAATGGGATTAAGGTCTGGGGAGTTTCCTGGCCATGGACCCAAAATGTATTGTTCCCCGAGCCACTTAGTTATCACTTTTGCCTTATGGCAAGGTGCTCCATCATGCTGGAAAAGGCATTGTTCGTCACCAAACTGTTATTGGATGGTTGGGAGAAGTTGCTCTCGGAGGATGTGTTGGTACCATTCTTTATTCATGGCTGTGTTCTTAGGCAAAATTGTGAGTGAGCCCACTCCCTTGGCTGAGAAGCAACCCTACTCAGGATGCTTTACTGTTGGCATGACACAGGACTGATGGTAGCGCTCACCTTGTCTTTTCCGGACAAGGTGTTTTCCGGATGCTCCAAACAATCGGACAGGGGATTCATCAGAGAAAATGATTTTACCCCAGTCCTCAGCAGTCCAATCCCTGTACCTTTTGCAGAATATCAGTCTGTCCCTGATGTTTTTCCTGGAGAGCAGTGGCTTCTTTACACCAGGCCATCCTCCAAAAGTCTTTGCCTCACTGTGCGTGCAGATGCACTCACATCTGCCTGCTGCCATTCCTGAGCAAGCTCTGCACTGGTGGTGCCCTGATCCCGCAGCTGAATCAACTTTAGGAGACGGTCCTGGCGCTTGCTGGACTTTCTTGGGTGCCCTGACGCCTTCTTCACAACAATTGAACCTCTCTCCTTGAAGTTCTTGATGATCCGATAAATGGTTGATTTAGGTGCAATCTTACTAGAAGCAATATCCTTGCCTGTGAAGTACTTTTTGTGCAAAGCAATGATGACGGCACGTGTTTCCTTGCAGGTAACCATGGTTAACAGAGGAAGAACAATGATTTCAAGCACCACCCTCCTTTTAAAGCTTCCAGTCTGTTATTCAAATCAAATCAAATCAAATTATATTGGCCACATACGCCGAATACAACAGGTGCAGACATTACAGTGAAATGCTTACTTACAGCCCTTAACCAACAGTGCATTTATTTTAAATAAAAAAGTAAAATAAAACAACAACAAAAAAGTGTTGAGAAAAAAAGAGCAGAAGTAAAATAAAATAACAGTAGGGAGGCTATATATACAGGGGGGTACCGGTGCAGAGTCAATGTGCGGGGGCACCGGCTATATGTACATGTGGGTAGAGTTAAAGTGACTATGCATAAATAATTAACAGAGTAGCAGCAGCGTAAAAAGATGGGGTGGGGGGGCAGTGCAAATAGTCTGGGTAGCCATGATTAGCTGTTCAGGAGTCTTATGGCTTGGGGGTAGAATATGTTGAGAAGTCTTTTGGACCTAGACTTGGCACTCCGGTACCGCTTGCCATGCGGTAGCAGAGAGAACAGTCTATGACTAGGGTGGCTGGAGTCTTTGACAATTTTGAGGGCCTTCCTCTGACACCGCCTGGTATAGAGGTCCTGGATGGCAGGAAGCTTGGCCCCAGTGATGTACTGGGCCGTACGCACTACCCTCTGTAGTGCCTTGCGGTCGGAGGCCAAGCAGTTGCCATACCAGGCGGTGATGCAACCAGTCAGGATGCTCTCGATGGTGCAGCTGTATAATTTTTTGAGGATCTGAGGACCCATGCCGAATCTTTTCAGTCTCCTGAGGGGGAATAGGCTTTGTCGTGCCCTCTTCACGACTGTCTTGGTGTGTTTGGACCATGATAGTTCGTTGGTGATGTGGACACCAAGGAACTTGAAGCTCTCAACCTGTTCCACTACAGCCCCGTCGATGAGAATGGGGGCGTGCTCAGTCCTCTTTTTTTCCCCTGTAGTCCACAATCATCTCCTTTGTCTTGGTCACGTTGAGGGAGAGGTTGTTATCCTGGCACCACACGGCCAGGTCTCTGACCTCCTCCCTATAGGCTGTCTCATCGTTGTCGGTGATCAGGCCTACCACTGTTGTGTCGTCGGCAAACTTAATGATGGTGTTGGAGTCGTGCCTGGCCATGCAGTCATGGGTGAACAGGGAGTACAGGAGGGGACTGATCACGCACCCCTGAGGGGCCCCCGTGTTGAGGATCAGTGTGGCAGATGTGTTGTTACCTACCCTTACCACCTGGGGGCGGCCCATCAGGAAGTCCAGGATCCAGTTGCAGAGGGAGGTGTTTAGTCCCAGGATCCTTAGCTTAGTGATGAGCTTTGAGGGCACTATGGTGTTGACTGCTGAGCTGTAGTCAATGAATAGCATTCTCACGTAGGTGTTCCTCTTGTCCAGGTGGGAAAGGGCAGTGTGGAGTGCAATAGAGATTGCATCATCTGTGGATCTGTTGGGGCGGTATGCAAATTGGAGTGGGCCTAGGGTTTCTGGGATAATGGTGTTGATGTGAGCCATGACCAGCCTTTCAAAGCACTTCATGGCTACAGACGTCAGTGCTACGGGTCGGTAGTCATTTAGGCAGGTTACCTTAGTGTTCTTGGGCACAGGGACTATGGTGGTCTGCTTGAAACATGTTGGTATTACAGACTCAGTCAGGGACATGTTGAAAATGTCAGTGAAGACACTTGCCAGTTGGTCAGCACATGTTCGGAGTACACGTCCTGGTAATCCGTCTGGCCCTGCAGCCTTGTGAATGTTGACCTGCTTAAAAGTCTTACTCACATCGGCTACGGAGAGCGTGATCACATAGTCATCCGGAACAGCTGGTGCTCTTATGCATGCTTCAGTGTTGCTTGCCTCGAAGCGAGCATAGAAGTGGTTTAGCTCGTCTGGTATTCTAATCAGCATGATAGAGTGATCTCCAGCCTTGTCCTCGTCAACACTCTCACCTGTGTTAACGAGAGAATCACTGACATGATGGCAGCTGGTCCTTTTGTGGCAGGGCTGAAATGCAGTGGAAATGTTTTTGGGGGGATTAAGTTCATTTTCATGGCAAAGAGGGACTTTGCAGTTAATTGCAATTCATCTTGTAATACCTTGCTAAAACCAAGTATAGAGTTTATTTGTTATAATTCATTGGTATTAGATTTAAGAGGTGATCAAATAGCTCCTGATTTGTAATGTCGTTAATGCATTTCTTTTGAAGCAATGTTTTAAAAAATGTACAAGTGAATAGGTTAGTTTACTTTTAAGTTTCTCGTTAAAGTTTTGACCAATGAGGTAACTTGTTAAGTTGTGGCCAATGGGAGAGTGGACTGGTTGCTGGGAAAGAAAGAGAGGGAAAGGTTGAAAGAGGGGAGAGGAGAGACGTTAGTGGGGTTGGTGAAGGAAAAACGACCAAAGGAAACGATAAAGAGAGAACAAAACCATACCTACAGAGGTTTTTTTAAAGGGAAATCCTGATTTTATTTCTATAAGAGAGTGTTATTATTTCGTTAAGAAAGACCTAGTGGAGACTGAAGCTGCCGTCGCATTGTGGAGACATTCGACATCCTAGAGGTTAGCCTAGCATCGTGGAAGACTTGGAGAGAATTGCTTGTGATGATCAACGAGTTCGAGTTTCCAACAGATGTCTGTTGCTGCTACGGAGTACTGGCTGCATTGATAGCTGTGTTCGCTGTGGATCTTGTGAGGACACCTGCACGGAACTGCTATACTTTGCTGAGGTATTATCTACAAGTAGTGAGTACCTACAAATGTGGGGTGGACTTCGGGACATTATGTATGTCGTCATTTTTTTAACGCGCGCCCAGGGTTTAAGCAAGCTTGCAAATAATTTGGACATGGGTTGTGGAAAAATCATTGGGGTTTATTACATTGAAAATGTGATTAATATAGATCTTGAACCTTATGTCTGTTGTATTGGTGGAGACATTTACTGTTTCAGTTTCATTTAATGCATGGGAAAGCATATCCTTATAATAATAACCAAGTCTATAATCATTCTATCTGAAGTTAAAACCCTATTTGTCATTCACCCTAGCAAGTTTACAATAGGGATTCTTATTGGAGATGTCCTTCTCACCTAATATCCCATGCTGTTCAGATATTCTAAATAAGGTAATATTGTGAGAGTCAAATTCGAGCCTGGTGAGAGGGTTACATTTTTGGGGGCTCGTCCGGGATCTTGGTTATTGTTGATGGGATATTTTTGACTCCCCATTTGACAATTTTGAATTGAAATTTTGGATTTTCTTCTGACATTGCTGTATAGGCATAAACCTACAACATGGATGTTGAAGAGATTGTTACCTGGTGTAGAGAGAAACAGCTAGCTACTAATCGTGCAGTTGTCCTTAGCAGTGTTACAGATGAGGTTCTGCTGGAAACGCTGACTTGTGTTAAGGCTTTTGGTAAAATTAGACTGCGTGGTCGTTTGTTTTTATTCAGCTGGTAAAAAGCAGTATGTTTTGGTAGAGATATCAAACAACCTTAACGAAATAGCTGTGCCAAGTGTTGTTGGGATACCTGGAGAGTTGGGTCCCTGGCCTGTACATGTAGTTTCACAAGTTGCATCTCCTGTTGAGAGAGAGGGTGAAGATTTTCAGGCGAAGCTATTATCCTTTCTGAGATATGAAGGGAAGACTGTGGCTGATGTTAAAGGCCTCGTAAGTTCCTCTGGTGCTGACCTCAATGCTGAACTGGCTACTGCCATAAGTTCACTGGTAGAGAAATGCAACAATGTGCCATCCGAGACTCAGAGTTACCGTAAGCTACGTATGTTCTCAGGTGTGAAGCCCACTCCTAGTGGAGAGGAAGAGTATGACGTATGGGCTGAGCAAACCACCCATTTTCTAGAGGAATGGCAGTGCACCGACAATGTGAAAAAACAGAGAATAATAGAAAGTCTTAAAGGGCCTGCTGTGAGGTTCTTCAGGACCGGAAACCCCCATGCTACAGCGATCGAATACATGAAGGCTCTAGAAACTGCATTCGGTACCACCGAAAGTGCACCTGATCTCATGGTAAGGTTCAGAAACACATTCCAGAGTGAAGGAGAGAAGCTTTCAGCTTACCTGTTGAGACTTGACAAATTGCTGCACACTGTATATCGAAAAGGAGGCATTGAGCTGTCAGAGATGAATCGCACACGCATTGGCCAAGTAGTGAGAGGTGCATCCTCACATCACATGGTTGCGCTTCGTATTCGCATGACCTATAAGCTGCGTGATCCACCAACCTTTACTGAGCTGCTGCAGGAAGTAAGGGAGGAGGAGGACATGATTCAAGACAGGAACGCAACGAAGAGTGTTGTGAAGTCTGTTGCCCAGTAAAGGAGCGACCTGACGTCCCGGTGAAGATACGTTCCACAAAGTGCCACAAGTATGAAGACATGAAAGACTTGCTACCTACAGGTTTAGTTGGCCCAAGTTCTGTCGTTTCTGTACAGATTGAAGGTGTCTATGCTAAAGCTTTACTAGATAGTGGTTCTGAGATTACTCTACTTTACAGATCCTTTTATGACAAGTACCTGACGCATTTGCCATTGATTCCTATAGGAAACTTAGAGATATGGGGCCTTAGCTCTGAGCAGTATCCATATGATGGCCATTTGTCGCTCAAGCTTGAGTTCTCGGGATCGGTTGTGGGCGTAGCAGAGACCATTGAAGCACTTGTGTTGGTATGTCCAGATCCGGCCATGAAAGGTGACGTGTCTATTCTGGTCGGCACAAATACGTCTGTAGTGAAGAGACTTATGACTGCTTGCAGAGAAAAGGAAGGTGAAGGTTTCCTTAGCACACTACAAGTTCATCCTGCTATCAAGGAGGCATATGAGAGGATGAGAGAAAGCTCAACTGATGATGATGAGAAGAGAGGAACAGTCTGGTTCGCACAGACAAAACCTGTCACCCTGCCACCTGGTGGGCAGGCGAGAGTAACTGGAATTCCAAAGTTTCCTGGGATACCTTCTACTCAAACCCTTCTGGTAGAGAGGCCTAAAGAACCTTGGTTCCCTGAAGAACTACTAGTGAGGCCTGAAATCCAGACGGTTGCAGTTGTGTCGTCTAGAAGAATCACCCTTACTGTCAGGAATGTCTCGACAAAGGAGATCACTCTGAAACGAGGTATGCCCTATTGCTCATCTGTTTCCTGTAGATGTTGCTCCTGGTGTTCCATTGAAAAGAAAGCAGGATTCATCTGAGAAGTTGACATCTTCTTCATTCAACTTTGGAGATTCTCCAGTGCCTGAGGGATGGAAGAAGAGGTTATGTGAAAAGATGATGGAACGGAAAGAAGTGTTCTCAACACATGAGTTTGATGTGGGTTGTTCAAAGAGTACTCATCACACCATCAGAGTTACTGAAGACAAACCGTTTAGGGAGAGATCTCACCGCTTGGCTCCAGCTAATGTTGAATATGTAAGGAAGCATCTAAATTATATATTAAATAACTTGAAAAGTTCTGGGATCATATTTGAGTCGAGAAGCCCCTATGCATCTCCTATTGTGGTGGTGAGGAAAAAGAATGGCACCATACGCATGTGTGTTGATTACAGGACCCTCAACAAGCGCACTGTTCCCGACCAGTACACAGTCCCACGTGTGGAGGATGCTCTGACATGTTTGAGTGGGAGCAAATGGTTCAGTGTGTTAGATCTCCGAAGCGGATACTATCAAATCCCAATGGATGACACAGATAAAGAGAAGACTGCATTTATCTGTCCAGTTGAATTTTACCAATTTGAGAGGATGCCACAGGGTGTGTCCGGAGCACCTGCAACATTTCAACGTGTCATGGAACAGACAGTTGGAGACATGAATCTACTCAAAGTTCTTGTTTACCTTGACGACTTAATCGTGTTTGGAAGGACGCTGGAAGAACACGAGCAGAGGTTGCTCAAGGTGTTGAAAAGTGAAGGCCTAAAACTGTCCCTTGACAAGTGTCAGTTTTGCCGCACATCTGTCAACTATGTTGGACATATCATATCCCAGAATGGAGTGGCCACAGACCCATCAAAAATGTAAGCTGTCACCATGTGGCCAAGGCCTGAAACTGTGACTGCTCTGCGTTCTTTTCTAGTATTCTGTGGATATTACAGGAGATTTGTGAAAGACTACTCTAAAGTGAGTTACCCCCTGAATCAGCTCTTATGTGGATATCTTCCCGCAGGCAAGAAAGGGAGAAAGTCCAAGGAAGAGGTGAAAGCCTACCTCAACAACTCAGAACCATTTGGATCAAGGTGGAATGAGAAGTGTGAATTGGCATTCGAGACATTGAAGGAAAGCCTCACAAAAGCTCCTGTGTTGGCTTTTGCTGATCCTCAGTTGCCATACGTTCTACATGTAGATGCTAGCCGCGAAGGGTTAGGTGGAGTACTGTACCAAGATCAAGGTGAGGGTCTGCGTCCTGTGGCATTTGTGAGTCGAAGCCTGACTGTTTCTGAACGCAACTACCCAGCTCACAAGTTAGAGTTTCTTGCGTTGAAGTGGGCCGTGGTTGATAAACTACATGATTACCTGTATGGGGTCAAGTTCGAGGTTAGAACAGACAACAACCCATTGACATATGTCCTCACGTCCGCAAAACTGGATGCCACTGGTCATCGTTGGCTGGCTGCGTTGTCTACCTATGACTTTAGTCTCAAGTACAGGCCAGGCAGGCAGAACATAGATGCCGATGCTTTATCTCGCCGCCCTCATCAGCAATATGCAGTGGAACAAGATTGGAGAGACATTCCTGCATCCGGTGTTAGAGCCATGTGCCAGATGTCTAATGTTGTTAGAATAACTCCTGGATCATCTCATAGTAGAGTGATTGATCAGTTGGGAGCCTCTATGCATGCTGTGCCTCAAGCATACTGTAACCTGAGCATGCTGACATCTAACATGCCCAGATTGAGCACTATGGAACTTTCTGCATCGCAACAAGAAGACCCTTGCTTAGGAGAGATGTGGGTTGCTCTTAATAAACATGATATCACCAGGGTGACCAAGACAAAACATCCACTCATCTCTTTGCTCCTGAGAGAGTGGGAGAAGCTAAAGATGGAAGATGGAGTTATGTACAGGATCACACATCCGCCAAACAAGACTCGTCGTGCTCAGTTACTTCTTCCAGAGAAGTTCAGAACTATGGTTCTCACGTCGCTGCATGATGACTCAGGTCATTTAGGATTTGACAAGACATATGGACTTGTCAGAGACCGGTTCTACTGGCCACGCATGAAGATGGAAGTAGAAGAGTGCTGTAAGTCCTGTGCTCGCTGTGTACAGAGGAAAACACTTCCAAAGATAGTTGCTCCGCTTGGTCATATGCAAAGTGATGGACCTATGGACCTTGTGTGTATGGATTTCCTGTCCATTGAGCCTGACTCCAGTAACACAGCAAATGTTCTGGTCATTACGGATCATTACATAAGATACGCTCAAGCTTTTCCTACGAAGGATCAGAAAGTGTCCACGGTCGCCAAGGTATTGTGGGAGTGGTACTTCATCCATTATGGTCTGCCCAAGAGGATGCATAGTGATCAAGGTAGAGATTTTGAAAGTCGACTCATCCATGAGCTACTGAATATGCTTGGAGTGGAGAAGTCAAGGACAACACCATATCATCCTCAAGGAGATCCGCAACCCGAGAGATTCAACCGAACCTTGTTGAACATGCTTGGAACTCTTGATCCTACACGAAAGTACAAATGGAGTCCGTATGTTGGGCATCTAGTGCACTCGTATAACTGTAGTCGGAATGAAGCGACTGGCTATTCGCCATATTTTTTTATGTTTGGACGTGAAGCTAGATTGCCTGTTGATATTTGTTTTGGAGTCTCGAGTGATAGCTCTTCAGAGAGAACTTACCTCAAGTATGTATCTGATATGAAGAAACAGTTACAAGCTACATACAAACTTGCTGAGAGCACTGCTGGAAAGCAAAACCAAGAAAACAAACAGTGATATGATAAGAAGATTTGCTATACGCAACTTATGCCTGTAGACAGAGTCCTCATACGGAATCTAGGATTGAAAGGAAAACATAAGCTGGCAGATCGCTGGGCCTCTACGCCATATGTGGTGGAAAGTCAGATGTCAAACTTACCTGTGTTTCGTTTGAAGCCTGAAATTGGAGATGGACCCATTAAGATTCTTTATTGGAATCACCTGCTACCACTGGGGCAGAAAGTGGACATAGAACCTGTGATTAACATAGAACCAACACCTGGTAGAAGGACCCTGCAAAGGAGGAGGAAGAGAAAAGGAAATGAAAAGTTGCCTGGAAACTGTACTCCTCGGAATGATGAGAAAGTTGAAGAGGTTGAGAATCCAGAAGATGAGAAGGATTTTGACTCAGAAGATGAGGACATCGGAGTATGGTATGAAGAGACAAATACAAACTGTATAAGCCGAGAAGTGGAAGAGATGTCGGAACTATTTAACTTAGAATTAGACATAGTTTGGAATCAAATGACAGGGGAACCTGAAAGAGCAGACCAAGTTCTGGAAGTAAAAGAGTCCAGTCAAGAAGCTGAGGTCGCAACTGGAGTTGAAGCAGATGATAATGAGGCATCTAACTCAGTTGAAGAGATTCCAGAAGAGGAACGAGAAGTTCAGGGAGAAGTGGAAACTTCTGAGGAAATGGAAGGACCAAGATCTCAGAGAGTAAAGAAAGCTCCTGTATTACTTACCTATGATAAACCTGGAGTTCCAAGTATAGCCCCAGTTGTCAGATATTGTTCCACGCTGTACAAGTGGATCGAATAAGGGAAACACAAATGTATCTCCTTTTCAAATTATCTAACAAGTTGTCTCAGCTTTAGGTTGTAGTTAAGAGTTGACACGTTTACTTGTTATTACATTTCACTTACGTTTACAAGTCATGAGGACATGCCTATTTTGGTGGGGGGAGAGTGTAATACCTTGCTAAAACCAAGTATAGAGTTTATTTGTTATAATTCATTGGTATTAGATTTAAGAGGTGATCAAATAGCTCCTGATTTGTAATGTCGTTAATGCATTTCTTTTGAAGCAATGTTTTTAAAAAATGTACAAGTGAATAGGTTGGTTTACTTTTAAGTTTAAGTTTCCCACGTATCTCGTTAAAGTTTTGACCAATGAGGTAACTTGTTAAGTTGTGGCCAATGGGAGAGTGGACTGGTTGCTGGGAAAGAAAGAGAGGGAAAGGTTGAAAGAGGGGAGAGGAGAGACGTTAGTGGGGTTGGTGAAGGAAAAACGACCAAAGGAAACGATAAAGAGAGAACAAAACCATACCTACAGAGTTTTTTTTAAAGGGAAATCCTGATTTTATTTCTATAAGAGAGTGTTATTATTTCGTTAAGAAAGACCTAGTGGAGACTGAAGCTGCCGTCGCATTGTGGAGACATTCGACATCCTAGAGGTTAGCCTAGCATCGTGGAAGACTTGGAGAGAATTGCTTGTGACGATCAACGAGTTCGAGCTTCCAACGGATGTCTGTTGCTGCTACGGAGTACTGGCTGCATTGATAGCTGTGTTCGCTGTGGATCTTGTGAGGACACCTGCACGGAACTGCTATACTTTGCTGAGGCATTATCTACAAGTAGTGAGTAACTACAAATGTGGGGTGGACTTCGGGACTTTATGTATGTCGTAATTTTTTTTCTGAGCTCCAACGCGCGCCCAGGGTTTAAGCAAGCTTGCAAATAATTTGGACATGGGTTGTGGAAAGATCATTGGGGTTTATTATTTGTATTTCTTTTGATGTGATACATTGAAAATGTGATTAATATAGATCTTGAACCTTATGTCTGTTGTATTGGTGGAGTCATTTACTGTTTCAGTTTCATTTAATGCATGGGAAAGCATATCCTTATAATAATAACCAAGTCTATAATCATTCTATCTGAAGTTAATACCCTATTTGTCATTCACCCTAGCAAGTTTACAATAGGGATTCTTATTGGAGATGTCCTTCTCACCTAATATCCCATGCTGTTCAGATATTCTAAATAAGGTAATATTGTGAGAGTCAAATTCGAGCCTGGTGAGAGCGTTACAATCTGATCACTCTTCATGACATTCTGGAGTATATGCAAATTGCCATCATAAAACTGAGGCAGCAGACTTTGTGAAAATTAGTATTTGTGTAATTCTCAAAACTTTTGACCACGACTGTATATTCAAATGTGGGAACTGGGTTCTACAGTTTGAACCCCTGTTGTCTCTGGCTCCACACCCACCCCGCCCGGTCATCTAGATGTGTGAAAGTTAGTCTATAAGCTAATGATCCATCATGTATGACATTCCTGGGAGTGTGTAAACTTACATTTTGTATTACCATATAATTTTTTTATGTTCTCTATAGTTATGTACTTGAAAATGTATCAGTTGACCAATTCGGCACATTTGGGCAGACTTGATACAAAATAGTCAAAATAGCAATGCTTCACTGGATCAATCTGAAACTTTGCACACACACTGCTGCTATCTAGTGGCCAAAATCTAAATTGCGCCTAAACTGCGATATTATATTATGGCCTTTTACCAGATCTAATGTGTTACATTTTCCTAGATTAATTTCACATTTCCACAAACTTCAAAGTGTTTCCTTTCAAATGGTATCAAGAATATGCATATCCTTGCTTCAGGTCCTGAGCTACAGGCAGTTAGATTTGGGTATGTCATTTTAGGCGAGAATTGAAAAAAAGGGTCCGATCCTTAAGAGGTTAATGTTTTTATCATTGTAACTCAATCAGTTAATCAAATTTTATTTATAAAGCCCTTTTTACATCAGCAGATGTCACAAAGTGCTATACTGAAATCCAGCCTAAAACCCCAAACAGCAAGCAATGCAGATGTAGAAGCATGGTGGCTAGGAAAAACTCCCTAGAAAGGCAGAAACCTAGAGAGGAACCAGGCTCTGAGGGGTGGCCAGTCCCCTTCTGGCTGTGCTTGGTGGAGATTATAACAGTACAGAGTTTTCTCCAAGATGTTCAAACGTTCATAGATGATCAGCAGGGTCAAATAATAATCACAGTGGTTGTAGAGGTTGCAACAGGTCAGTACATCAGGAGTAAATGTCACTTTTCATAGCCGGGCATTTAGAGTTTTAAGTAGCAGGTGCGGTAGATAGAGTTGAAAACAGCAGGTCTGGGACAAGGTAGCACGTCCGGTGAACAAGTCAGGGTTCCATAGCCGCAGGCAGAAGAGTGGAAACTGGAGCAGCAGCACGACCAGGTGGACTGGGGACAGCAAGGAGTCATCAGGCCAGGTAGTCCTGCATTTGTAGCTAGGTAGGTAGCTAGCTAACAGCCATGGAAGAGGGTGACATGATTAGCTAGCACTTCCAGCTGTCATAGAAGGGAGAGGAGGCTACTCTAGATAGGACAGGTAACTTTGTGGGAGGACATTATGAAACTATTCTAACTGTAAGTCGCTCTGGATAAGAGCGTCTGCTAAATGAGTAAAATGTAAATGTAAATGTAAATATTATCCAGTTCCAGTCCCTAGCGAGAAACACTGAGTACAGAGAGATATAGCAACATAATATTCAGGGCTGTGTCTTTGTGACATTTTTGGTCCTCAGATACACAGAGCCGTCAAACCCTGTATTACATTTTAGTCATTTAGCAGACGCTCTTATCCAGAGCGATTTACAGTTAGTGAGTGCATACATTTTCCAGTATGTAGATGAAGAGGTCCCAATGAATGTCCCAAGAGAATAAGGGTACATCCTTGTATACCAGCTTGGCACACCTGTATTTGGGGAGTTTCTCCCATTCTTCTCTACAGATCCTCTCAAGCTCTGTCAGGTTGGATGGGGAGCGTCGCTGCACAGCTATTTTCAGGTCTCTCCAGAGATGTTAGATCAGGTTCAAGTCCGGGCTCTGGCTGGGCCACTCAAGGACATTCAAAGACTTGTCCCGAAGCCACTCCTGCGTTGTCTTGGCTCTGTGCTTAGGGTTGTTGTCCTGTTGGAAGGTGAACCTTCGCCCCAGTCTGAGGTCCTGAGCGCTCTGGAGCAGGTTTTCATCAAGGATCTCTCTGTACTTTGCTCCGTTCATCTTTCCCTCGATCCTGACTAGTCTCCCAGTCCCTGTGAAAAATATACCCACAGCATGAAGCTTCACCGTACGGATGGTGCCAGGTTTGGTTTCATCAGACCAGAGAGTCCTTTAGGTGCCTTTTGACAAACTCCAAGCGGGCTGTCATGTGCCTTTTACTGAGAAGTGGGTTCCATCTGGCCACTCTACCATAAAGGTCTGATTGGTGGAGTGCTGCAGAGATGGTTGTCCTTCTGGAAGGTTCTCCCATCTCCACAGAGAAACTCTGGAGGTCTGTCAGAGTGACCATCGGGTTCTTGGTCACCTCCCTGACCAAGGACCTTCTTCCCCAATTGCTCAGTTTGGCCGGGCGGCCAGCTCTCGGAAGAGTCTTGGTGGTTCCAATATTCTTCCATTTAAGAGTGATGGAGGCCACTGTGTCATTGGGGACCTTCAATGCTACAGAAATTGTTTGGTACCCTTCCCCAGATCTGTGCCTTGACACAATCCAGTCTCGGAGCTCTACGGACAATTCCTTTGACCTCATGGCTTGGTTTTTGCTCTGACTTGCATTGTCAACTGTGGGACCTTTTATATAAACAAGTGTGTGCCTTTCCAAATCATGACCAATCAATTTAATTTACCACAGGTGGACTCCAATCAAGTTGTAGAAACATCTCAAGGATGATCAATGGAAACAGGATGCACCTGAGCTCAATTTCGAGTCTCATAGCAAGGGGTCTGAATTCTTATGTAAATAAGGTATATCTGTTTTTAATTTTTAATACTTTTGCAAACATTTCTAAAAACCTGTTTTCGCTTTGCCATTGGGGTATTGTGTGTAGATTGATGAGGAAAACATTTAATTGAATCAATTTTAGAATAAGGCTGTAATGTAACAAAATGTGAAAAAAGTCAAGGTCTGAATACTTTCGAATGCACTATGTTAGCACATTTTGTGAACAGAAATACAGTTTAAAATTCAAACAATGTACAGTGAGGGAAAAAAGTATTTGATCCCCTGCTGATTTTGTACGTTTGCCCACTGACAAAGACATGATCAGTCTATAGGTTTATTTGAACAGTGAGAGACAGAATAACAACAAAACAATCCAGAAAAACGCATGTCAAAAAAGTTATAAATTGATTTGCATTTTAATGAGGGAAATAAGTATTTGACCCTTCTGCAAAACATGACTTAGTACTTGGTGGCAAAACCCTTGTTGGCAATCACAGAGGTCAGACGTTTCTTGTAGTTGGCCACCAGGTTTGCACACATCTCAGGAGGGATTTTGTCCCACTCCTCTTTGCCGATCTTCTCCAAGTCATTAAGGTTTCGAGGCTGACGTCTGGCAACTCGAACCGTCAGCTCCCTCCACAGATTTTCTATGGGATTAAGGTCTGGAGACTGGCTAGGCCACTCCAGGACCTTAATGTGCTTCTTCTTGAGCCACTCCTTTGTTCCCTTGGCCGTTTGTTTTGGGTCATTGTCATGCTGGAATACCCATCTACGACCCATTTTCAATGCCCTGGCTGAGGGAAGGAGGTTCTCACCCAAGATTTGACGGTACATGGCCCCGTCCATCGTCCCTTTGATGCGGTGAAGTTGTCCAGTCCCCTTAGCAGAAAAACACCCCCAAAGCATAATGTTTCCACCTCCATATTTGACGGTGGGGATGGTGTTCTTGGGGTCATAGGCAGCATTCCTCCTCCTCCAAACACCGTGAGTTGAGTTGATGCCAATGAGCTCGATTTTGGTCTCATCTGGCCACAACACTTTCACCCAGTTCTCCTCTGAATCAATCAAATGTTCATTGGCAAACTTCAGATGGGCCTGTATATGTGCTTTCTTGAGCAGGGGGACCTTGCAGGTGCTGCAGGATTTCAGTCCTTCACGGCATAGTGTGTTACCAATTGTTTTCTTGGTGACTGTGGTCCCAGCTGCCTTGAGATCATTGACAAGATCCTCCCGTTTAGTTCTGGGCTGTATAAACCTATTACAACTGGAGCAGGCCAACCCTGCTGGGTGTGTTCAGGCTTCTGTTCCAGCCCAGCACTACCACACCTGATTTAAATGTATCAAACCTAATTAGTTAATAATCAAGTGTGATATTGCTGGGCTGGAACAGAAGTCTGCTCACTCATTAGATCAGGGATCAGTGTCGCAAGGTTGGCCACCTCTGGTATTAACTTTTTTTGGTTCCCCTGATATTATGTTTTAGTAATAATAGCCTACTTGTTACTAAAATGTCTAACCTTTCCATATTAGTTAGCTTACTTATACACTTTGAAATGATATGAAAGTGTTGATTCTTTGAAGTTAAGTGTTTTAAAATTGTTTTAATTGTCAACTTAACTATTATTCAAGATGAACTAGTGTAATCACAGATCACAATCCTGCAATAAATCTGTCTCGAATTTGTCTGTGTTTCTAGCATTGTGTTTTCAAATGAACATTACCTTTTTGTTCAGTCATAAGCTCTCCAATTAGTTTTATTTGATTGTCACAATTTTTTCAGGATATCAGCCATGTGAACCCATTTTGCAGCTGATAATGGCATGCAATGCCAAAGTAGCCATAGATCTACAGCAGTGGTTCCCAACTCCAGTCCTTGAGTACCCCCAACAGCACACATTTGTTGTAGCCCCAGACAACATACTTGATTCAACTCATTGAGGGCCTGATGATTAGTTGACAAGTTGAATCAGGTGTATTTGTCTGCGGCTACAATAAGACTGTACTGTTGGAGGGTACTCGAGGACCGGAGTTGGGAACCACTGACCTACAGTATGATGACATTAGCCTTATGGGCATTTGCAATGCACACCTTGACATTGTGCATCTGAAGCAGAGAATAGCTTAACTCACACACTGTTTACATATTGTTCATCTATATGTTCTCAATTTAAAAATTATACCAGTAGACAATGTATATTTTTACATTTACGTCATTTAACAGACACTCTTATCCAGAGCGACTTACAGTAGTGAGTGCATACATTTTTGTACTGGTCCCCCATGGGAATCGAACCCACAACCCTGGCGTTGCAAGCGCCATGCTCTACCAACTGAGCTACACGGGACCGCTAATCATTATACTAGACTTTGTACATGCCTTGTGCTGACATTACATTTTTTGGTGCAAATCCATCCCTTGTAATCTAGGTGGTGAAATGTCTGACAGCAGGAGATGGATCCTTAGCTTAAAACATACACACAACAACTACTACCACCACGTTCAATGCTAAATACTTTTCTCCAAGAAAGTCTGAGTGGCACTTGGAGGTGCCACTGTGATAATGAAGATGGTTTGCTTAAGACTACCACAACAATTACATTGTCTATGCTAAATGTGTTTAAATTGTAAAGAAATAAAATAAATAGTTGGGCAATAAGAAATGTTTTATTCAATGGGACTTGGCAAAGCAGAGATGACAAAATACTTTTTAATTCACCCATACAACAAAATAGCCTATTATTAAAGTACAGTATGTTTATAATATCATAAACAATAGGCTTTTATACATTCCAAATTACATTTTATATACAGTTGAAGTCGGAAGTTTACATACACATAGGTTGGAGTCATTAAAACTCGTTTTTCAACCACTCCACAAATTTCTTGTTAACAAACTGTAGTTTTGGCAACTTGGTTAGGACATCTACTTTGTGCATGACACAAGTAATTTTTCCAACAATTGTTTACAGACAGATTATTTCACTTATAATTCACTGTATCACAATTCCTGTGGGTCAGAAGTTTACATACACTAAGTTGACTGTGCCTTTAAACAGCTTGGGAAATTCCAGAAAATCATGTCATGGCTTTAGAAGCTTCTGATAGGCTAATTGACATCATTTGAGTCAATTGGAGGTGTACCTGTGGATGTATTTCAAGGCCTACCTTCAAACTCAGTGCCTCTTTGCTTGACATCATGGGAAAATCAAAAGAAATCAGCCAAGACCTCAGAAAAAAAGTCTGGTTCATCCACATGTCTGGTTCATCCTTGGGAGCAATTTCCAAACGCCTGAAGGTACAATGTTCATCTGTACAAACAATAGTACGCAAGTATAAACACCATGGGACCATGCAGCCATCATACCGCTCAGGAAGGAGACGCGTTCTGTCTCCTAGAGATGAACGTACTTTGGTGCGAAAAGTGCAAATCAGAACAACAGAAAAGGACCTTGTGAAGATGCTGGAGGAAACAGGTACAAAGTATATATATCCACAGTAAAACGAGTCCTATATCGACATAACCTGAAAGGCCGCTCAGCAAGGAAGAAGCCACTGCTCCAAAACCGCCATAAAAAAGCCAGACTACTGTTTGCAACTGCACATGGGGACAAAGATCGTACTTTTTGGAGAAATGTCCTCTGGCCTGATGAAACAAAAATAGAACTGTTTGGCCATAATGACCATCGTTATGTTTGGAGGAAAAAGGGAGGCTTGCAAGCCGAAGAACACCATGCCAACCATGAAGCACGGGGGTGGCAGCATCATGCTGTGGGGGTGCTTTGCTGCAGGAGGGACTGGTGCACTTCACAAAATAGATGGCATCATGAGGAAGGAAGATTATGTGGATATATTGAAGCAACATCTCAAGACATCAGTCAGGAAGTTAAAGCTTGGTTGCAAATGGGTCTTCCAAATGGACAATGACCCCAAGCATACTTCCAAAGTTGTGGCAAAATGGCAAAAGTCAAGGTATTGGAGTGGCCATCACAAAGCCAACCAATTAGCCTGTTACCAACCCAAAAAATGGTGTTTGACCAGATACAGTGCTATTTTACAGTAAACTAAATTGACAACAAACTTTCAGCATGCTTATAGAGAAATACATTCAACAAGCACAGCACTTACACAAATGACTGATCATTGGCTGAGAGAAATTGATGATAAAAAGATTGTGGGGACTGTTTTGTTAGACTTCAGTGCGGCTTTTGACATTATCGATCATAGTCTGCTGCTGGAAAAACGTATGTGTTATGGCTTTACTCCACCTGCTATATTGTGGATCAAGAGTTACCTGTCTAACAGAACACAGAGGGTGTTCTTTTAATGGAAGCCTCTCCAACATAATCCAGGTAGAATCAGGAATTCCCCAGGGCAGCTGTCTAGGCCCATTACTTTTTTCAATCATTACTAATGACATGCCACTGGCTTTGAGTAAAGCCAGAGTGTCTATGTATGCGGCTGACTCAACACTATACATGTCAGCTACTACAGCGACTGAAATGACTGCAACACTTAACAAACAGTTGCAGTTAGTTTCAGAGTGGGTGGCAAGGAATACATTACACCTAAATATTTCTAAAACTAAAAGCATTCACAAATCATTCACTAAACCCTAAACCTCAACTATAATAAATAATGTGGAAATTGAGCAAGTTGAGGTGACTAAACTGATTGGAGTAACCGTGGATTCTAGACTGTCATGGTCAAAGCATATTGATACAACAGTAGCTAAAATGTGGAGAAGTATGTCCATAATAAAGCGCTGCTCTACCTTCTTAACAGCGCTATCAACAAGGCACGTCCTACAGGCCCTAGTTTTGTCACACCTGGACTACTGTTCAGTCGTGTGGTCAGGTGCCACAATAAAGGACTTAGGAAAAGTGCAATTGGCTCAGAACAGGGCAGCACGGCTGGCCCTTGGATGTACACAGAGAGCTAATATTAATAATATGCATGTCAATCTCTCCAGACTCAAAGTGGAGGAGAGATTGACTTCATCACTACTTGTATTTATGAGAGATATTGACATGTTGAATGAACCGAGCTGTCTGTTTGAACTACTGGCACACAGCTCGGACACCCATGCATACCCCACAAGACATGCCACCAGAGGTCTCTTCACAGTCCCCAAGTCCAGAACAGACTATGGGAGGCGCACAGTACTACATAGAGCCATAACTACATGGAACTCTATTCCACATCAAGTAACTGATGCAAGAAGTAAAATTAGATTTAAAAAACAGATTAAAAACACCTAATGGAACAGCTGGGACTGTGAAGCAACACAAACATAGGCACAGACACATGCATACACACACAAGATAACATACGCACTATACACACACGTACAGTGGGGGAAAAAAGTATTTAGTCAGCCACCAATTGTGCATGTTCTCCCACTTAAAAAGATGAGAGAGGCCTGTAATTTTCATCATAGGTACACAACTATGACAGACAAATTGAGAAAAAAAAAAGTAGGATTTTTAATGAATTTATTTGCAAATTATGGTGGAAAATAAGTATTTGGTCACCTACAAACAAGCAAGATTTCTGGCTCTCACAGACCTGTAACTTCTTCTTTAAGAGGCTCCTCTGTCCTCCACTCGTTACCTGTATTAATGGCACCTGTTTGAACTTGTTATCAGTATAAAAGACACCTGTCCACAACCTCAAACAGTCACACTCCAAACTCCACTATGGCCAAGACCAAAGAGCTGTCAAAGGAC
This sequence comes from Coregonus lavaretus, assembly GCF_964263955.1. Lineage (NCBI taxonomy): Eukaryota > Metazoa > Chordata > Actinopteri > Salmoniformes > Salmonidae > Coregonus > Coregonus lavaretus. The sequence continues at coordinate 43,500,555 of NC_139995.1, read as the reverse complement.
ACCAGAAACACAATTGTAGACCTGCACCAGGCTGGGAAGACTGAATCTGCAATAGGTAAGCAGCTTGATTTGAAGAAATCAACTGTGGGAGCAATTATTAGGAAATTGAAGACATACAAGACCACTGATAATCTCCCTCGATCTGGGGCTCCACGCAAGATCTCACCCCGTGGGGTCAAAATGATCACAAGAACGGTGAGCAAAAATCCCAGAACCACACGGGGGGACCTAGTGAATAACCTGCAGAGAGCTGGGACCAAAGTAACAAAGCCTACCATCAGTAACACACTACGCCGCCAGGGACTCAAATCCTGCAGTGCCAGACGTGTCCCCCTGCTTAAGCCAGTACATGTCCAGGCCCGTCTGAAGTTTGCTAGAGTGCATTTGGATGATCCAGAAGAGGATTGGGAGAATGTCATATGGTCAGATGAAACCAAAATAGAACTTTTTGGTAAAAACTCAACTCGTCGTGTTTGGAGGACAAAGAATGCTGAGTTGCATACAAAGAACACCATACCTACTGTGAAGCATGTGGGTGGAAAAAATCATGCTTTGGGGCTGTTTTTCTGCAAAGGGACCAGGACGACTGATCCGTGTAAAGGAAAGAATGAATGGGGCCATGTATCGTGAGATTTTGATTGAAAACCTCCTTCCATCAGCAAGGGCATTGAAGATGAAACGTGGCTGGGTCTTTCAGCATGACAATGATCCCAAACACACCGCCCGGGCAACGAAGGAGTGGCTTCGTAAGAAGCATTTCAAGGTCCTGGAGTGGCCTAGCCAGTCTCCAGATCTCAACCCCATAGAAAATCTTTGGAGGGAGTTTAAAGTCTGTGTTGCCCAGCGACAGCCCCAAAACATCACTGCTCTAGAGGAGATCTGCATGGAGGAATGGGCCAAAATACCAGCAACAGTGTGTGAAAACCTTGTGAAGACTTACAGAAAACGTTTGACCTGTGTCAGTGCCAACAAAGGGTATATAACAAAGTATTGAGAAACTTTTGTTATTGACCAAATACTTATTTTCCACCATAATTTGCAAATAAATTCATTAAAAATCCTACATTTTTTTTTCTACATTTGTCTGTCATAGTTGTGTACCTATGATGAAAATTACAGGCCTCTCTCATCTTTTTAAGTGGGAGAACTTGCACAATTGGTGGCTGACTAAATACTTTTTTCCCCCCACTGTACACATGGATTTTGTACTGTAGATATGTGGTAGTGGTGGAGTAGGGGCCTGAGGGCACAGTGTGTTGTGAAATCTGTGAATGTATTGTAATGTTTTTAAAATTGTATGAACTGCCTTAATTTTGCTGGACCCCAGGAAGAGTATGGGGATCCATAATAAATACAAATACAAAGGTCAGCCATTTTGGTCAGGGAGTTGGTCAACCACAGTTTGCCAGTGCTGGGATAAGTTATTGTGTAAAATTATGCATTTTAAGAATGTATATGCGCTGCATGTTTGTTAGCTAGCTTGCCAACCAGTTTTGAAGGGATGATTCCATACATGTATCTAATTAACTGCCAATATGCCCAACATTCCATTTAAAAAATGCAGTCAATACACAGCCATGCACTGGCTGAAATTTACATTTACATTTACGTCATTTAGCAGACGCTCTTATCCAGAGCGACTTACAAATTGGTGCATTCACCCTATAGCCAGTGGGATAACCACTTTACAATGTTTTATTTAAAAAATTTTTTTTTTTTGGGGGGGGGGGGGTCAAATCAGTTGATGACAAGTACTGATATTGTATCATATAATAGCACTCACAACTTTCCAAGAAAAACTAAAATGGAGACAATTATGGTCTTTATGCATGTATTTTAGAGGCTATTTATACAGAAAATGTGTATAAAATCTGTATAAGCTGTATTTATGATTATATGACAATGTTCTATGTTGACAATAATTCTACTACACAATTTCTGATATATCACATGCCTTACTTTTATTTTCCTGCATAAGAAAAATCAGGATTATGCCTCTACTGCCATTCATTCCAAATTGACTGATTTGGATTTCTCCCTGGCCAATATGGCTACAATTTTCACCCCCACTTTCACCCCATTTTCACCCCATTTCTCCCTGGCCAATATGGCTACAATTTTCACCCCCACTTTATGACATAGCCCCTCTAGTCATTTAATAGGCTCTCTATGGTCTGTACCAAGGATCATAGGATTTTTTTTTTTTACAGTAGGAATAGATCCTAAAAGGGCCACTTTCATCATGATTTTAAATATTTTTGTTATTTGTTTGTGACCAACTTTTTATTTAGTTTGTCATTTTTTCAGAAGGGGTTACAGGGACAGGTATAACATTCAAAGTCATATTAATTCAGATATATTCATACATTCAGTTATAATATTTGCATTTCATACTTTCCTGTACCTGTGGGCTGCCACTCGAAAGAAGAAGAAAAATGCATACAAAGACAAAGAACAGCAACAACAGTTTTGTAATATTCTGTATGCAAGGAAAATAAAGAAGGCTCCCCAACCCCGTCAATCACCATCCACCAGCCCACATCCTCCCTCCCCACCCGGAAACCATGTCTTCTACCCCGCCTAGCCCCCCTCCACCCACATCTTCATCTTTCCTCAAACCATTACTATCCATGATATCGCCAAGGATACAGATACCACATTTGGACCATTGGGGCGATGTGAAAGGCCATCCTCCAGATCGCAAGGCATAATTGTTAAATATTTGAGTCTGGGCGTGCCATTTCGTTTCCCAGTTGCATAGATTTGTGTGATAAATAATAGGTCCAAAGCGTAGTTTACATTGTTTAAGAGAGAGACCAATGAACACCACATCTTCCAGGGCAATGGGGACCACCATATTTCTCTCTGTTATCAGCCAGGGAGCGGAAGAGTAATATCTAAAACAATTTATAATTGGGTGAAATGCCCTCTCTGTAAATGTATTAATTTAGTCCGGGATCTCTTACCTTCCCATATACATTTTGAAAACGCTCTGTGGATTTTATCCCAATAACCGGAAGGGGGAGACTCAATTTCACAATAGAAATTCTGCCGGTGAGAGCGACTGAAATGTTAGTCCATCTACTGAGGTCTGATTTAATTGATTTGAGCGTTCTGTTGAAGTTTTCGGCAATGGTTTTATCTAAAGAAGGAAATATACTGTATCTATTCCTAAATATTTAAAATGACAAACAATTGGGATTCCATAATTAGAGATTGGGTCCTCTGTCGGGTTCTTGAGGGGGGAGTAAGGAAGATTTGGTTAGATTTATTTTAGAACTTGAGATGGAGCTGAATTTGTCTATGATCTTCAAAGCGCTTGGGAGAGATTGAGATACATTATCTAGATAAAGTAAGATATCGCCGGCGTATAATGAGATGACGTAATCCGTAGGATTGAGAGATATTGGTGTAATTTCTTTCGATTGTCGAACTGCCTGGGCCAGGGGCTCCATAGAAAATAAAAATAGCAGAGGTGAGATGGGATCACCTTGCCTGCTACTTCTAGTTATTCTGAACAGAGCAGGTATTGCCTGTTATTACTATGGCTGAGGGATTGGCATATAGAATTGTTGTCATATTCAATGGTTGCAATATCCGCTAATTGATCATTACTGCAAAGCTTGGTAGCCAGTAGACGACTGGGTCGATTACCATTGGAAGTAATGGTTAAGTCTAACTCAATGGATGGCAAATATCTCTGTCTTATAAAAGGAAATGGTTTGTGATACCAATGTAAAAAGCATGTTAAAGGTAGACTCAGCGAAATGACGTTACCACGAGCAGCACCGCAGATATTGAGATGAGTGAGATTCAAGACTTCGCTCTAACACAGTCACATATGTTCTAGCAGTGTCTGAATCCTGGCTTAGGAAGGCCACCAAAAATTCTGAAATTTCCATCCCCAACTATAAACATTTTCCGTCTAGATAGAACTGCCAAAGGGGGTGGAGTTGCAATCTACTGTAGAGATAGCCTGCAGAGCTCTATCATACTATCCAGGTCTGTGCCCAAACAGTTTGAGCTTCTACTTCTAAAAATCCACCTTTCCAGAAATAAATCTCTCACTGTTGCCGCTTGCTACAGACCCCCCTCAGCCCCCAGCTGTGCCCTGGACACCATATGTGAATTGATTGCCCCCCATCTATCCTCAGAGTTCGTACTGCTTGGTGACCTAAATTGGGATATGCTTAACACCCCGGCCATCCTACAATCTAAACTAGATGCCCTCAATCTCACACAAATTATCAACGAACCTACCAGGTACAACCCTAAATCCATAAACATGGGTACCCTCATAGATATCATCCTGACTAACTTACCCTCTAAATACACCTCCGCTGTCTTCAACCAGGATCTCAGCGATCACTGCCTTATTGCCTGCGTCCGTAACGGGTCCGCGGTCAAACGACCTCCCCTCATCACTGTCAAACGCTCCCAAAAACACTTCAGCGAGCAGGCCTTCCTAATTGACCTGGCCCAGGTATCCTGGATGGATATAGATCTCATTCCGTCAGTAGAGGATGCCTGGTTGTTCTTTAAAAGTAATTTCCTCTCAATCTTAAATAGACATGCCCCATTCAAAAAATACAGAACTAAGAACAGATATAGCCCCTGGTTCTCCTCAGACTTGACTGCCCTTGACCAGCACAAAAACATCCTGTGGCGTACTGCATTAGCATCAAATAGCCCCCGCGATATGCAACTTTTCAGGGAAGTTAGGAACCAATATACACAAGCAGTTAGGAAAGCAAAGGCTAACTTTTTCAAACAGAAATTTGCATCCTGTAGCACTAACTCCAAAAAGTTTTGGGACACTGTAAAGTCCATGGAAAATAAGAGCACTTCCTCCCAGCTGCCCACTGCACTGAGGCTAGGAAACACTATCACCACCGATAAATCTACAATAATCGAGAATTTCAACAAGCATTTTGCTACGGCTGGCCATGCTTTCCACCTGGCTACCACTACCCCGGCCACCAGCTCTGCACCCTCCGCTGCAACTTGCCCATGCCCCCCCCCGCTTCTCCTTCACACAAATCCAGACAGCTGATGTTCTAAAAGAGCTGCAAAATCTGGACCCCTACAAATCATCTGGGCTAGACAATCTGGACCCTTTCTTTCTAAAACTAGCCGCCGAAATTGTCGCAACCCCTATTACTAGCCTGTTCAACCTCTCTTTCGTAACGTCTGAGATCCCCAGAGATTGGAAAGCTGCCGCGGTCATCCCCCTCTTCAAAGGGGGTGACACTCTAGATCCAAACTGTTACAGACCCATATCCATCCTGCCCTGCCTTTCAAAAGTTTTTGAAAGCCAAGTCAACAAACAGATCACCGACCATTTCGAATCCCACCATACCTTCTCCGCTATGCAATCCGGTTTCCGAGCTGGTCATGGGTGCACTTCAGCCACACTCAAGGTCCTAAACGATATTATAACCGCGATCGATAATAGACAGTACTGTGCAGCCGTTTTCATTGACCTGGCCAAGGCTTTCGACTCTGTCAACCACCGCATTCTTATTGGCAGACTAAATAGCCTTGGTTTCTCAAATGACTGCCTCGCCTGGTTCACCAACTACTTCTCAGATAGAGTTCAATGTGTCAAATCGGAGGGCCTGTTGTCTGGACCTATGGCAGTCTCTATGGGGGTGCCACAGGGTTCAATTCTTGGGCCGACTCTTTTCTCTGTGTATATCAATGACGTCGCTCTTGCTGCTGGTGACTCTCAGATCCACCTCTACGCAGACGACACCATTTTGTATACCTCTGGCCCTTCATTGGACACTGTGTTAACAAACCTCCAAACGAGCTTCAATTCCATACAACACTCCTTCAGTAGCCTCCAACTGCTCTTAAACACTAGTAAAACTAAATGCATGCTCTTCAACCGAACGCTGCTTGCACCCGCCCACCCAACTAGAATCACTACTCTCGACGGGTCTGACCTAGAGTATGTGGATAACTACAAATATGTAGGTGTCTGGTTAGACTGTAAACTCTCCTTCCAGACTCACATTAAGAATATCCAATACAAAGTTAAATCTAGAATCGGTTTCCTATTTCGCAACAAAGCCTCCTTCACTCATGCTGCCAAACATGCCCTCGTAAAACTGACTATCCTACCGATCCTTGACTTCGGCGATGTCATTTACAAAATAGCCTCCAACACTCTACTCAGCAAATTGGATGTAGTCTATCACAGTGCCATCCGTTTTGTCTCCAAAGCCCCATATAATACCCACCACTGTGACCTGTACGCTCTTGTTGGCTGGTCCTCACTACATATTCGTCGCCAAACCCACTGGCTCCAGGCCATCTATAAATCACTGCTAGGCAAATCCCCGCCTTATCTTAGCTCATTGGTCACCATAGCAACACCCACCCGTAGTCTGCGCTCCAGCGGGTATATCTCACTGGTCATCCCCAAAGCCAACACCTCCTTTGGCCGCAATTCCTTCCAGTTTTCTGCTGCCAATGACTGGAACAAATTGCAAAAATCTCTGAAGCTGGAGACACTTATCTCCCTCACTAACTTTAAGCATCAGTTGTCAGAGCACCTTACCGATCACTGCACCTGTACACAGCCCATCTGAAATTAGCCCGCCCAACTACCTCATCCCTATATTGTTATTTATTTTGCTCATTTGTACCCCAGTATCTCTATTTGCACATCATCTCTTGCACATCTATCATTCCAGTGTTAATACTAATTGTAATGATTTTGCACTATAGCCTATTTTATTGCCTTACCTCCATAACTTGCTAAATTTGCACACACTGTATATATATGTATTTCTGTTGTATTTTTGACTTTGTGTTGTTTTACCCCATATGTAACTCTGTGTTGTTGTTTTTATCGCACTGCTTTGCTTTATCTTGGCCAGGTCGCAGTTGTAAATGAGAACTTGTTCTCAACTGGTTTACCTGGTTAAATAAAGGTGAAAAAAATAATAATAATAATACAGTGTCTGCACATGTGCACGGGTTTGCTTCACGCTGTTCACAGCGTGGTAGCCAGTGCACCAAAACAGCGGAGAAGTTGAGCCTTGCGCTTCAACGCTCTTAGTTTTTGCGGAAATTGACCCACTATGCTGTTTACTTTCTGCATCTACGTCATATTGCTGAGTCTACCTTTAAACATCCTTCCTCCCATTGAAGATTTTATGTGAGAATTGCCAGAACAGTCTGGAATACCAAAAATGCTGGCGTGGAATCGCCCTTGAAGCAATGTTAAAAGAGGAATAATTTAGGAGTCCACAAGATTCCAGAATCATGAACCAAAACTATGTCTACTGATGAGGATGGATGTTATGGTTGTGGATCTAATGGAATGGGTTGGTTAATTCATTCCATGCTGTGATTTTGTGTTCAGGAAAACTGGAGTGCGTTCGCCCCAGACTTTAAGGAGCTGGATGAGAACGTGGAGTATGAGGAGAGAGAGTCTGAGTTTGATATAGAAGACGAGGATAAAAGTGAACCTGAACAGACAGGTACACACACACACACACACACACAAACGTGTGCATAAAGGGAGAGACATTGCTACTTGTCAGGGACTTACAGTGGCTTGCGAAAGTATTCACCCCCCTTGGCATTTTTCCTATTTTGTTGCCTTACAACCTGGAATTAAAATTGATTTTTGGGGGTTTGTATCATTTGATTTACACAACATGCCTACCACTTTGAAGATGCAAAATATTTTTTATTGTGAAACAAACAAGAAATAAGACAAAAAAAAAACAGAAAACTTGAGCGTGCATAACTATTTTGCAGCAATTACAGCTGCCAGTCTCTTGGGTATGTCTCTATAAGCTTGGCACATCTAGCCACTGGGATTTTTGCCCATTCTTCAAGGCAAAACTGCTCCAGCTCCTTCAAGTTGGATGGGTTCCGCTGGTGTACAGCAATCTTTAAGTCATACCACAGATTCTCAATTGGATTGAGGTCTGGGCTTTGACTAGGCCATTCCAAGACATTTAAATGTTTCCACTTAAACCACTCGAGTGTTGCTTTAGCAGTATGCTTAGGGTCATTGTCCTGCTGGAAGGTGAACCTCCGTCCCAGTCTCAAATCTCTGGAAGACTGAAGCAGGTTTCCCTCAAGAAAGGCCCTGTATTTAGCGCTATCCATCATTCCTTCAATTCTGACCAGTTTCCCAGTCCCTGCCGATGAAAACCATCCCCACAGCATGATGCTGCCACCACCATGCTTCACTGTGAGGATGGTGTTCTCGGGGTGATGAGAGGTGTTGGGTTTGCGCCAGACATAGCGTTTTCCTTGATGGCCAAAAAGCTCAATTTTAGTCTCATCTGACCAGAGTACCTTCTTCCATATGTTTGGGGAGTCTCCCACATGGCTTTTGGCGAACACCAAACGTGTTTGCTTATTTTTTTCTTTAAGCAATGGCTTTTTTCTGGCCACTCTTCTGTAAAGCCCAGCTCTGTGGAGTGGTCCTATGGACAGCTTCGCTTCGCAGCTCCTTCAGGGTTATCTTTGGTTTCTTTGTTGCCTCTCTGATTAACGCCCTCCTTGCCTGATCCGTGAGTTTTGGTGGGCGGCCCTCTCTTGGCAGGTTTGTTGTGGTGCCATATTCTTTCAATTTTTTAATAATGGATTTAATGGTGCTCCGTGGGATGTTCAAAGTTTCAGATATTTTTTTATAACCCAAATCTGATCTGTACTTCTCCACAACTATGTCCCTGATCTGTTTGGAGAGCTCCTTGGTCTTCATGGTGCCGCTTGCTTCGTGGTGCCCCTTGCTTAGTAGTGTTGCAGACTCTGGGGCTTTTCAGAACAGGTGTATATATATACTGAGATCATGTGACACTTAGATTGCACACAGGTGGACTTTATTTAACTAATTATGTTACTCCTGAAGGTAATTGGTTGCACCAGATCTTATTTAGGGGCTTCATAGCAAAGGGGGTGAATACATATGCACGCACCATTTTCTGTTATTTATTTATTGAAACAAGTAATTTTTTCATTTCACTTCACCAATTTGGACTATTTTGTGTATGTCCATTACATGAAATCCAAATAAATATCAATTTAAATTACAGGTTGTAATGGAACAAAATAGGAAAAACGCCAAGGGGGATGAATGCTTTTACAAGGCACTGTATTTGTGTGTTCATGTGTGTGTCCCAGGTGTGGATGCTGCGGAGGATGAGGAGGTGGATGTGACCTCTGTTGACCCCATTGTGGCTTTTTGCAGCAGGTGAGTGTGTGTGTGATGATGATGAAGGTAGACAGGTGTTGTGATAGTGAGACGTTTATAGGCAAGGCAATTGAATAGAAATGTAATTGCAATACAATACTAATGTTGATTGTGCCCCCTCACCCCCTCGTGTTAGTGATGAGGAGCTGGAAGACTTCAAGGCCTTGCTCTACCTGCCCATCGCTCCAGAGGTAGAGGACCCTGAGGAGAATCCATTTGGTCCCCCTCCGGATGCAGCTGTCCAGACCGCCCCCGCAGAAGATGGTTCTTCCCACACAGGGGGCGGGGACAAGAAGCAGCGCCAGCCATCCTCAGAAGGAGCTCCGCCCAAAAAGAAGGGCCGTACCACCACCATCATCGAACTACAGGGGGTGCCCAGTGATGGTGAGAGTCAGAAGAACACACACACAACAATTTTTAACCATTGATTGGATACCTATTTGACTTGTATATTCTCCCCCTATCCCAGAGGTGCACCCCTTACTGGGGGTGAAGGGAGACAGCAAGTCCAAGAAGAAGACAGCAGGACGGCCGAAAGGCTCCAAAGGTAAAGAGAAAGACTTCCCCTTCAGGCCCAAACCCTACAGGGGGGACAGGGTCTACCCTGACGGAGTGGAAGTGGGAGGAGTAGGGATGAAAGGCAGAGCGGAGGGGGGCCTTACTGCTGCAGGTAAGGATGTGATATGATGCCACCACGGGGAGCTATGCTGATCCTGCTAGCTAAAATACTTCAGCAGCCCTGTGCTCCCGCGGCCCGGCTCGGCCGACCCCACAAACAGACACTGACCCTTTAACTGAGCCGCCCAAACTGCCCCCTATCCCCAGGCCCCCAACCCCCAACCCCCCACCCTACAACCCACCCCCCTTAACTCTGCTGATTAGGAACTGATTCTGGGACAGATTTGAAATGTGGTGGTGGGACTAATCCAAACAAAATCAAGAAAGATTCTCCCCACTGTGAGGAGATGGGTTAGTTTTGATTCTGGCTTCCTGGTTGTTGGTTTGGTTTGGTTTCCAATATGGCCACCGGTTGGCCGACTGGCCTGGGGCTAGCTGGCTCTATACTGACCTGACCTGACCTGCGGCTGGTTTGTCTACTTCCTGCTTGCCCTTTGACCCTCCTGCTCCACTCCGCTCCGGCCTCGCTCTTCCCTGGGCTTGTGTGTCTGTAGGTGTGTGTTGGTGGGTGGGTATATCCAGGTTTGTGTCTAGGTTGGATGTGTGTGTGTGTTTGGGTGTTTGTACGTTTTGTATATTTGTGGAATCAAGAATCAAGTTTTCTGCTCTAAGATAAGGGATGTTTGCCAAGCTTTTTTTAACAACTGGCAAATCATCCTGCTGGACCACAATGCAAGACACTGAGAGTTGAGCAAAACTGAGCTGTCTTAGGCTGTGTTCAAAGTTCTTCTCATTTTTTGTTTGTAAAAAACAACTCATGCATTGGTGTCCCTCGGGCCCATGACACCGGGCTATGCAATGTAATTGGGTCAAATTGCATCAGTGATTCAAAAGGAGACATTGACAAATGTTTGCTATTGAAATAAATAAGTGAAACCTTGCAAGCAAGCAGTGATGGAATTTATTCTTTTGAATCACATTTTATTTTCCAATACACCTCCAAAAGCATCTCTTTTCAAGTTGCATTATTGAAAAATCGTTATGGTAAGAGATGATATACCTGAAATGCCTCTGCTTTGAATTCTGTGTTTAGTTAATGTTGACCATACTGTCTGCTCTGGGAAAAGTATGAAATTGATACACTATAATTTCTGTACCTGGGAAGAAGGTAAGACGGACAAAATGTAGTGTTCAAGACAAGGACATCATTCCTGAGCGTTTCTCCTCAGTAGATAAGGAGTATGTTCGTTGTGAGACCTTTTCTATGTATTATATGTGATATTATTGGTGTCTTTCCTACAGGGAGCCTGGTTTCACAGTCCTACAAACAGCATGATATTGTGGGTCTGGACTGAGCCAGCATCTTCATCATCACCCCCTGTGGTTCTGGAGGGGGAAGGACAGGCACCTGAACTGTTTTTACGCTCTCCTAAACTCAAAAGACAATTTTTGTGACATCACTCAACTCTCATTATGACATCACATCGCTCAGGCTGTTGACTGTGGGGTTTCGTAAATCCACCGGCTGTCTCGCTTTCTGTGTTGCCATGGTACTTGGATTATCTCCATTCTATCAAAGACTGCTGTATGAGACCTGATGATGTCACAGGTTTGGATGAGAGTTCTGACTGGTAACTCTATGCCCCTGCAACATGGCAGATTCACACTTTCTCTTTTTGCAGTTTTTGGTAAGAGTAACAGAAATGGACCAAGAGAAGGGCAGCAGGTAGCCTAGTGGTTAAGAGCTTTGGGCCAGTAACCGAAAGGTCGCTGGTTTGAATCCCCGAGCAGACTAGGTGAAAAATCTGTCGATGTGCCGTTGAGCAAGGTACTTAACCCTAATTGCTCCTTTAAGTCGCTCTGTCACTCACTGCACAGTAGGGTTGAATAGCGGGTTTCCTGCGAAAACCCACTCCCTTTTCCTGGGATATATAACTGAGAAACCGGTAAATTATATTTCTTTTTTTCTTGTGACAGGTAGGCCTACATTTGCTGTAGCATGCATAGGCTATACTACAGTATGATAATATAAGGACTGAATGCGCGTCTAATTTACACATCTCCATCTGGCTTTCGGGGTCACCTTACTTTTTAATTGTAAAGATAGATATTGTGTTATATTTACAGCTGCAGAATTTTAAAACAGCCTTTCACTCGCATATCATTGCTTTAAATCAGTGCGTACTTGAGCACTGTCTTTCTCTCTCTCTCCATCAATTCCATTCAAATTGCATCCAAAATAGATAATCCTGTTCAAGATTGATACCTGTCAAAAGTTGGGACACACCTACTCATTCAAGGGTTTTTCTTTGTTTGTACTATTTTTTACATTGTAGCATAATAGTGAAGACATCAAAACTATGAAATAACACAAATATCATGTAGTAACAACAAAGTGTTAAACAAATCAAAATATATTTTAGATTCTTCAAAGTAGCCACCTTTTGCCTTGATGACAGCTTTGCACACTCTTGGTATTCTCTCAACCAGCTTCATAAAGGAATGCTTTTCCAACAGTCTTGAAGGAGTTCCCACATATGCTGAGCACTTGTTGGCTGCTTTTCCTCCACTCTGCGGTCCAACTCATCCCAAACCATCTCAGTTGGGTTGAGGTCGGGTGATTGTGGAGGCCAGGTCATCTGATGCAGCACTCTATCACTATCCTTGGTCAAATAGCCCTTACACAACCTGGAGGTGTGTTTTGGGTCATTGTCCTGTTGAAAAACAAATGATAGTCCCACTAAGCGCAAACCAGATGGGATGGTGTATCGCTGCAGAATGCTGTGGTAGCCATGCTGGTTGAGTGTGCCTTGAATTCTAAAGAAATCACCGACAGTGTCACCAGCAGAGCACCATCACACCACCTCCTCCATGCTTCACGGTGGTAACCACACATGTGGAGATAATCCGTTCACCTACTCTGCGTCTCACAAAGACACGGCGGTTGGAACCAATAATCTCAAATTTGGACTCATCAGACCAAAGGACAGATTTCCACCGGTCTAATGTCCATTGCTCGTGTTTCTTGGCCCAAGCAAGTCTCTTTTCTTATTGGTGTCCTTTAGTAGTGGTTTGTTTGCAGCAATTCGACCATGAAGGCCTGATTCACACAGTCTCCTCTGAACAGTTAATGTTGAGATATGTCTGTTACTTGAACTCTGTGAAGCATTTATTTTGGCTGCAATCTGAGGTACAGTTAACTCTAATGAACGTATCCTTTGCAGCAGAGGTAACTCTGGGTCTTCCTTTCCTGTGGCGGTCCTCATGAGAGCCAGTTTCATCATAGCGCTTAATGGTTTTTGCGACTGCACTTGAAGAAACTTTCAAAGTTCTTTTAAATGTTCCGTATTGACTGACCTTCATGTCTTAAAGTAATGATGGACTGTCGTTTCTCTTTGCTAATTTGAGCTGTTCTTGCCATGATTCCATGTGTGTTAATTCATAGTTTTATTCTACAATATAGAAAATAGTAAAAATAAAGAAAAACCCTGGTATGAGTAGGTGTGTCCAAACTTCTGACTGGTACTGTATATGTAGATACAGTGGCTTGCGAAAGTATTCACCCCCCTTGCCATTTTTCCTATTTTGTTGCCTTACAACCTGGAATTAAAATTGATTTTTTGGGGGTTTGTATCATTTGATTTACCCAACATGCATACCACTTTGATGATGCAAAATATTTTTTGTTGTAAAAAAAAAAAACAGAACTTGAGCATGCATAACTATCCCCCCCAAAGTCAATACGTTGTAGAGCCACCTTTTGCAGCAATTACAGCTGCAAGTCTCTTGGGTATGTCTCTAAAAGCTTGGCACATCTAGCCACTGGGATTTTTGCCCATTCTTCAAGGCAAAACTGCTCCAGCTCCTTCAAGTTGGATGGGTTTCGCTGGTGTACAGCAATCTTTAAGTCATACCACAGATTCTCAATTGTGGATTGAGGTCTGGGCTTTGACTAGGCCATTCCAAGACATTTAAATGTTTCCCCTTAAACCACTCGACTTTAGCAGTATGCTTAGGGTCATTGTCCTGCTGGAAGATGAACCTCCGTCCCAGTCTCAAATCTCTGGAAGACTGAAACAGGTTTCCCTCAAGGATTTCCCTGTATTTAGCGCCATCCATCATTCCTTCAATTCTGACCAGTTTCCCAGTCCCTGCCGATGAAAAACATCCCCACAGCATGATGCTGCCACCACCATGCTTCACTGTGGGGATGGTGTTCTCGGGGTGATGAGAGGTGTTGGGTTTGCGCCAGACATAGCGTTTTTCTTGATGGCCAAAAAGCTCAATTTTAGTCTCATCTGACCAGAGCACCTTCTTCCATATGTTTGGGGAGTCTCCCACATGGCTTTTGGCGAACACCAAACGTGTTTGCTTATTTTTTTCTTTAAGCAATGGCTTTTTTCTGGCCACTCTTCCGTAAAGCCCAGCTCTGTGGAGTGGTCCTATGGACAGCTTTGCAGCTCCTTGAGGGTTATCTTTGGTGTCTTTGTTGCCTCTCTGATTAATGCCCTCCTTGCCTGGTCTGTGAGTTTTGGTGGGCGGCTCTCTCTTGGCAGGTTTGTTGTGGTGCCTTATTCTTTCAATTTTTTTATAATGGATTTAATGGTGCTCCGTGGGATGTTCAAAGTTTCAGATATTTTTTTATGACCCAACCCTGATCTGTACTTCTCCACAACTTTGTCCCTGACCTGTTTGGAGAGCTCCTTGGTCTTCATGGTGCCGATTGCTTGGTGGTGCCCCTTGCTTAGTGGTGTTGCAGACTCTGGGGCCTTTCAAAACAGGTGTGTATATACATTCTGAGATCATGTGACACTTAGATTGCACACAGGTGGACTTTATTTAACTAATTATGTTACTCCTGAAGGTAATTGGTTGCACCAGATCTTATTTAGGGGCTTCATAGCAAAGGGGGTGAATACATATGCACGCACCACTTTTCGGTTATTTATTTTTTAGAATTGTTTGAAACAAGTTGTTTTTTCATTTCACTTCACCAATTTGGACTATTTTGTGTATAAAATCCAAATAAAAATCTATTTAAATTACAGGTTGTAATGCAACAAATTAGGAAACACGCCAAGGGGGATGAATACTTTTGCAAGGCACTGTTATTTATTCAGACACATAACAATTAAATCTTCTTGAAGAGAAGGGAAATGAAGCCGTCTGCATTCTAGTCCTATATTATTCAAGCATGTCATTACAATGATGAAGATAAGGACAGAGAAAATTGTTTGATTTAACTGTTGAAAGCAAGGAATGAATCAAGCAACAATAGAGAGAAAGAGGTAGGCTAATATGCAAGTCGCGCAACATTAGGGGAAATATTATGAAAGGTAGCTTATATAGGCCTATGCGTCAGCCTACTAATTATACAACTATTAAATTGGCCCTATTATATTTCAAAATCAAAATTTAATTTGCTAGCCTATAATTGTATTTCTGTAGGCCACATGTACTGCACCAGCATTGCATGTTCTCTCACAGCTTCATGGTTTGAACAAGGTGTGTAATTCCAGTTATATAATGCAATACAGTACAGTAATACAGTCCACACTCAAAAATAGTAGCGTACTGGAGCTTGTTTAATTTATTTACCCAAGACAGAATAGCTACATCTATGGGCTTTTATGTTTTTCTGTAATCCATAATGTGCGATAGCCTAGCTATACAGTGCATTCGGAAAGTATTCAGACCCCTTGACTTTTTCCACATTTTGTTACGCTACAGCCTTATTCTAAAATATATGTATTTTTATGTATATTTTTTGGGGGTGGAAATTTATTAAAAATAAAAAACTGATATCACATTTACATAAGTATTCAGACCCTTTACTCAGTACTTTGTTGTAGCACCTTTGGCAACAATTACAGCCTCGAGTCTTCTTGGGTATGACACTACAAGCTTGGCACACCTGTATTTGGGGAGTTTCTCCCATTCTTCTCTGCAGATCCTCTCAAGCTCTGTCAGGTTGTATGGGGAGCGTTTCAGGTCTCTCCAGAGATGTTAGATCGGGTTCAAGTCCGGGTTCTGGCTGGGCCACTCAAGGACATTCAGAGACTTGTCCCGAAGTCACTCCTGCGTTGTCTTGGCTGTGTGCTTAGGGTCGTTATCCTGTAGGAAGGTGAACCTTCACCCCAGTCTGAGGTCCAGAGTGCTCTGGAGCAGGTTTCCATCAAGGATCTCTCTGTACTTTGCTCCGTTCATCTTTCCCTCGATCCTGACTAGTCTCCCAGTCCCTGCCGCTGAAAAACATCCCCACAGCATGATGCTGCCACAACCAGGCTTCACCGTAGGGATGGTGCCAGGTTTCCTCCAGACGTGACGCTTGGCATTCAGGCCAAAGAGTTCAATCTTGGTTTAATCAGACCAGAGAATCTTGTTTCTCATGGTCTGAGAGTCCTTTAGGTGCCTTTTGGCAAACTCCAAGCAGGCTGTCATGTGCCTTTTACTGAGGAGTGGCTTCCGTCTGGCCACTCTACCATAAAGGCCTGATTGGTGGAGTGCTGCAGAGATGATTGTCCTTCTGGAAGGTTCTCCCATCTCCACAGAGGAACTCTGGAGCTCTGTCAGAGTGACCATCGGGTTCTTGGTCACCTTCCTGACCAAGGCCCTTCTCCCCCGATTGCTCAGTTTGGCCGGGCGGCCAGCTCTAGGAAGAGTCTTGGTGGTTCCAAACTTCTTCCATTTAATAATGATGGAGGCCACTGTGTTCTTGGGGACCTTCAATGCTGCAGAAATGTTTTGGTACCCTTCCCCAGATCTGTGCCTCGACACAATCATGTCTCGGAGCTCTACGGACAATTCCTTCGACCTCATGGCTTGGTTTTTGCTCTGACATGCACCGTCAACTGTGGGACCTTATATAGACAGGTGTGTGCCTTTCCAAATCATATCCAATTAATTGAATTTACCACAGGTGGACTCCAATCAAGTTGTAGAAACATCTCAAGGATGATCAATGGAAACAGAATGCACCTGAGCTCAATTTCGAGTCTCCTAGCAAAGGGTCTGAATACTTATGTAAATACTTTATTTTTATTTTATTTTTTTATACATTTGTAAAAATGTCAAAAAATCTGTTTTTGCTTTGTCATTACGGGGTATTGTTTGTAGATTGATGAGGAAAAAATATAATTTAATCAATTTTAGAATAATGCTGTAAAGTAACAAAATGTGGTAAAAGTCAATGGGTCTGAATACTTTCCGGATGCACTGTGTATTTTATTTGACCTTTATTTAACCAGGGAGTCACCATAGGCTTTGTATTGGATGACGGCACAATAATTTGGGCTTCTTTGGGCTTAGGCTCATAAAATGTCCATAGTGTATGACTCATCAGGCTCAGGTAGCATCAGGTTTGAATTTTCATTAATTTTCTATCCAGACATATTTATTCTCAGGATGGAACATTTGTAAAATTCCCAGAAAATATTTAACCCTATTACACAGTACAGATACTGGAGTGTCCTCTCCACCAATCAGAGCTAAGGCAGTTCAGTCACCATTTTGTAACCTTCAGAATGCTTTGACACAGGTTTGTGCCACATGATGGCGCTGCTGCAGCACCAATCCCCCAGCAGAGCGGAGTGGAGCCTGGTGAGATACAGTCTTACTGCCTGGAAAAGCTATATGGTGATAATGAAGAGCTTTTCTCTGTCATTTGGATTCCATTTTGTGCTTCTGCACAGTTGGATTCCATTTTGACTTTATTTTATAAAAGAACTGAGAAAAAAATTATAGAAATATGGATTGTGATTGAGAGCAGTGAAAATACACCACATAACAGCCAACAGGCTAGTTCTACTTAACCGTTCCCAGTGTGTGCATTGCTTATCTGGTAGAGTGAACCAACTTTGAGTGTTGCAGATGAAAATGTACCATATAGGAAAAATCACAATTGTGTCTGACTGTCTCTGCCTATGTGTGTCTGTGGACATCTGGCCACCCTCTCAGGCTGTCAGAGTTAAAAAGGAATTAGTGAATGGGCAGAAGAAAGAGCGTTTCCTCAGCATGGCTGACTGGCTCATCATTCACACTGGTTACATAAGACTGAGCTCATTAGACGATTGGCCAGATGTATCGCATGTTGGCGTTCTGGTGATGGGTGGGTGCTGCTGACGACATGAGTTTTGAGTCAGACTAAAGACAGGCTGGAAGGATTTAAACCAGGAAGAAGTCTCATTCAGATCAATGTCTGAATCCCAAGTGACACCTTATGCTACCGTGGCCAAAGACAGTACTGTGCCATGGCCTATAGAATGCACTACTTTGGTTTTGACCAGAGTGTCTATGTAGTGTAGTCGTACACATTCCACTATATGTGAAATAGGGTGTCATTTGAGGTTTGCTTAAATAATCTATTTCCCAAGTTTGTCAAGTATTTACAGTACATGGTATAATCCTTCCAGATAGCACATCATCTCTGGAATGACTGATGACTGACCACCAAGTTATCATAATGAAAACCTACTTGTCTCCTTTTAGTTATCCACACACTGATGTAAAAGAATTGACCGGTCAAGCCAAATTCCTGGAATTTGCCATCTTGTTTCTTCAGATCAGTTAGGTCCATGTTGGACAGCTCAACGAGGGCAATGGTGTCTCTGCTCTAGGAAACAGAGTGGACTCAACATTAATGTGAATGGATGTGTAAACGACTCCATAATAATACAGGTTTACAAAATGGCTGGAGGCCAAACTGCTGTGAGAACTGGACACATTAGCCTAGTCGGAAAAGTAAACAAGCTCCTACCCCTCCTGTCTTAGCAAATCGGAACGAACGGAATAGGTAAGGAGGCTCTATTGAAGGATAGGTGGAGCTAAATGTACCTTATCTGATCACATCGTAGAATCAAAATTCAAACACTGGACAGGTTTTAGTAGCTAATTAAAATCTCTTTATTACAACCACATGTACATCATCATATTCCAAAAAGAGTCTTCTGAAAAGTGAAAATGAGCAGAACCAGAGATTTGCACAGACACTAAGGTGTGGGAGCTGTTTGGAGCCCAGTCCGAGGGGAAACAGTACAGTGGGGGTAGAGAAAACAAATCTGAGGTGTGCAGAGCTTTAAATCACAAGTTCCCCCCCCCCCCAAACATCTCTCATGTGTGCTCTCACTTCTCCTAGGAAAGGAGGGCTATTTTCAGCCTTGATAATCCTCACATATAGAGGGAGGAGGGGGATGAAGGAAATAAATCCTGTCTTGTTCATCCATTATTCAGGGAGTTTGAGTCATGCTGAGTGTGACGTGGAACACCTTGAGGAGAGAGCGAGCAATCCAACATGCTCTCTTTCTACCTCTCTGTATTTTATATATAAATATATATTTATTTATTTCTCCCTCCATCTCTCTCCCTCTCTCAGCTCACACACCAGACAGGTGTGAGTCCTACATGCTGTGTGTGTGTAAGAACCACATGCACGCTGTGTGAGAGTGAGTGTGTGTGAGAAACACACACAGTGCATTAAGGTGTGTGATCCTGTAGCACCATGTGCCACTAATGACGAGTGCTGATGATGCTACGCAAAAAGCAAATCACACCTCTGATCACACCTTTCATTTCAGTTATCAACGATAGTATTAGTAGTACCTACAACAGTGACTTTAGTTAACATTTGCTGCATAACCCTGACATAAGCCTATTTGACCCCTATCTATTAATCAATTAAATGAGAAACTAAATGTCACAGACATTGTGGCCCTGGACAACTAGAGCTTGACACCCCATTGTCCACCCTGTACCCTGGCGTTGTACCGTACGTTCCATAATTAATATGTACAGAATAGAACAACAATAATGCTGAGGGAACCTGGCTATACATAGCCAGCTATGACCAATATACAGAATCCTGGTCCACTCAAACCATAAATAAAGCCAGATACAGATCTTTACAAATTATAAAAACAATTTGCTTTTTGTTGTTTACATGGATTGTGACTGTTTTACAAGAAACATATCTGGAAGGGATCTACACCACTACAGTAAACTCTTCTAATCTGTAACCTTCCGTAAAACAGATAATTCTACAGTCATTCCACTGGCCAGTGTCCCTTCACTGGACGATCAAGGTTGTAAGGGTTAACTGTAAAAATACCTGCCTCTTTTCTGGGCTTAACTGACTGCTTGGCTCAGTCCCAAATGGCACCCTATTCCCTACATAGTGCACAACTTTTGACGATAACCCTATGGGCCCTGGTCAAAAGTAGTGCACTATATAGGGAATAGGATGCCATTTGGGACACAGCCCTAACCTGCAGAGACCTCCAGCACCAAACCACCAACCACAAACCCCTGGCCAGCTCAGCCTTCACCATCTACCTACTACTCTACAGTACCTATCTCTGGAACCACCACTTAAAGATACAGAGTTAATGCCTCAATAGACAGGCAATGTAAACATCATGCCAATGATAGGATGGGTTGGGTTGGTTGTTGTGCAATCAAGGGTACCAGGTAGTTTGAGCACGATCACATCTGGTACCAAAATCTCCTACTGCAACACCATTCCCCTATAAGACTGTAAACGGGATCTCTGTGTCAAAAACACATTGATTGTGTGGGGTGGTTATCAATCCACAAAGTACTCCACTAGCTGTGTTGTGGCATCTTATATCCTCTCCAGTAAGCTGCTGTTTTCTGGTGGATTATCTTACAGTACAGTATTGCTTTTAGAAATCTCAGTCACAACTTTAGTTGAGGCATAAAAGTCCAAACGTAAGAGTTTCATCAATGTCACCAGGCAGCATTTTTGCACAAAAAAATACCCAAAGATAAAATCAACAAAATGACATGATACTGTATTGTGTTTCGCAAATTGTTTCACAAACCCCATGAGCATGAGGTAGCCAGACATGGGGCAGACACACACACAGATTGATCCTCCCTCACACACACACACAGATTGATCCTTCCTCCCTCACACACACACACAGATTGATCCTTCCTCCCTCACACACACACACAGATTGATCCTCCCTCACACAGACACACAGATTGATCCTTCCTCCCTCACACACACACACACACAGATTGATCCTCCCTCACACAGACACACAGATTGATCCTCCCTCACACAGACACACAGATTGTAACAGATACACACTTGCAGTGTGTAACAGTAGTCAGTAAGAAGTTCTGACACATACACACACTTTGTCAGAGGTGCTGTACAGTGGTGACACACACTCATATACTCACACACATACACTCACTCTCAAACAAAGCTATTGTCCATGGTGCTTTATGGTGGAAAAAACACACAGACACATACACACCCTATACAGTAGTGACAGTCAGTAGTGAGCTGGGACAGAGGGACATCTCCTCCCCGGTGCCCAGCCTCGTCCCATGAGTCAGCAACTCCTCCACCGTCGTCCAATCATCTAACAGCTTCCTGTTCCGCAGACGACTCAACTTCTTTTGGCTGAGTTCCAGCACCGTGCTGCACCGGCCATCTCCCAAAGACCCTCCCCCTCCTTCTCTGATAACTCCTCCTCTTGTGTTGACCCCTGCCTCTCTCCTAGATCCTGATCCTCCATTGGCTCCTGGCCGTGTGTAAGCCTGCTGCCCTCTGGCCTGCTGTTGTTGCTGTTTCTGCTCGCGGGCCAGTAGGAGGTGCTCCCGTCTCTCAGTGCGGCTCCAGTACCTCCCCCTCATCACCTCCTGGCTTTCCTCATCCGTACTCATCCCGCTGCGCTCGTCTGCTAGCCGTGATGCCCGGTCACGAAGAATCTGGTTCCTCACAGCCCTTGGGTTAGGGTTAGGAAGGTTGGGGTTGGTGTTAAGGGTAGGGTCAGGGTCAGGGTTGGGGTTAGGATTGGGGCCCATCCTGGACACTCCAACGACCCCAGCCCCGACCCCAATGTGGCCCTCCAGGGTGCTGTAGAGGCCCCCACCACCCCCGGACCCCTGGCGGGACAGACGGTTGGCTGGTTTAGGCCATGTCTCATGGATGTCTATGGATGTCTGGGGTGGGTGGCTGAGGGTGTGGAAGCGGTGCACCCCTCTTCCTCTCTCTCTTTGTCTTTCTCTTTCCCACTCTCTTTCTTTCTCTTTCTCTCGTTCTCTTTCCCGCTCTCTTTCTCGCTCCCTCTCTCTTTCTCTTTCTCGCTCCCTCTCTCTTTCTCTTTCTCTCTCTCGCTCCCTCTCCCACACTGGTAGGTCTGTCATGAAGCTCCTTTCCTGCTGCTGCCTCCTGTCGTTAACCAGCTGGTCACGATCTCCACTATTGTCCCAGTAATGTCCCCTGGGTAAGGGCACGGCCCCTCTGTGTTCCCCCGGAGAGGTTGCATGGTGCTGGGGTGAGAGGGCAAATCCTGCTGGGTGTGTGAGGACTAGTTCTGGTTCTCCCTCTTCAGGCAGGCCCAGCTCCAGGCCTCTAGATGGAGCTACTCCACAGTGCTGCAGGGTGGCGTAAGAGGGGGAGGACGGGTGACTGGCCCGTCTGACACGCTCCTGGGGTGGACCCCGGTGGTGCAGGGTCCTGCTTCTCCTCAGCTGACCCACCGAGCTGGAGCCATGGTGCTGCAGCGGAAGCCTGTGGTGGCCGGAGGGGGTACTGCAGGCGGAGAGGACAGGGGCGTGGACAGAGAGGGGGCCAGGGGTGTGCTGGGGGTTGAAGAGGGAGCCACTGCTGGAGCTGTGTCTGCTCAGACAGGGACGATCCGCCTTCCGGAACTGGACGGACGACACCCTGAAGATACAGAAAACAACTATTAGAAACGGAAGCGATAAATACAATGGTACAGTGTTGAACAACATGCATTATCATCGTTGAACACTGGACTGAACACTTTGAAGATGGGGTTTGGATGGTTATGGATCATGTTATCATGATAAGCTATGATAATCATAGTCTGGTGATAAACCCCTACCTGAAGAGTCCGCGGGGTGAAGGGCCCATGGATGGAGCAGCCAGGCCAAGCGTGGGGCAGGAGTGCTGGGGCTGCGTGGTCAGTGCCTCAGGTATAGCCTCCAGCAGCTCTCTGTGGTTCTTCTGGCAGCTGTCGCGGCGCTCCCGTGCACAAACCTCCCCCTGGTGGTGCAGACGAGCGTTGTACAGGCACATACGTTTCTCTAACAGCCTCTGGAAACGGCGGAACTCTCCGGTGCTCACGCTGTAGAAGCCAGAGTCACTCAGCTCAGACGAGATGAAGGATTCAGAGGACGGAGAACCTCCACCTCCACCCCCTCCTCCGCTGACCACCAGGCCCCCACCGGAGCCTCCTCCCCTGGGGTGACACTCCTCCAGACCCCCCTCCTCAGTCTCCAGGCCAGAAAGGTCTCCCTGGTGCAGGCTACCGTCGGTCCAGCCCAGGCCACTGTCCAGCTCATGGTGGAGAGGTAGGTAGCCCAGAGGTTTCTCCAACATGTAGTCCTCATCCTCAGTCTGAAGGAGAGAGAGAGCGAGAGAGGGACAGAGCGAAAGAGGGAGAGAGAGAGAACACACAGTCACACACATACAGTATGTAGATATACAGTACACACACGCACACAGACACACACACCTGGCTGAGGAAACTGCTGGGCTCCTCAAGGTTGGTGTTGCAGCAGCCAATCAGACAGCTCTGATCCCTTGGAACACGACGGGCAAGCTCCAGGTCCTTAAAGAGAGAGGGAGGGAGGGAGGGAGGGAGGGAGGGAGGGAGGGAGGGAGAGGGAGGGAGAGGGAGGGAGGGAGGGAGGGAGGGAGGGAGGGAGGGAGGGAGGGAGGGAGGGAGGGAGAGAGAGGGCGATGAGAGAATGAGAGAGCGGTTAATCAATGTTTAACTAACTGTGAATAATGTGTGTTTACGTGAATAAACAAGCATTAGATTTTTTAAATGCTAATTATAGAACTTTGGTTATGTAATTAAAATGTTCATATAGGCGATCAAGCCTTTATCCCCCCAAAAAATCCCTAAAATATCCCTATGTTATCAGGTGTCCTGATTATTAAGTATGGCTTTTAATGCAAGTGCATTACATGCTGTGGGTTTGCAATACATATTGACTGAACTGTAGTTTGTGTCTTGCAGCAGTGGTTAAATCAGTGTGTGCTGTAGACAGTAAATGTTTGTAGATGGGAGAGAGGAGTGTGTTTTTCCCTCTGTCTCTCTAAGCTGAGCATCCTTCCATTCTCCAAGGGGATTTCATTAGGCACAGCTCACATTCCGCCCACTGAACACGTGAGTGCTGTTTATGACTGTGTGACCGTGTGCACATGGGTGTGTGTGTGGCTAAGTGTGTTTGGGAATATACTGTGTAGTGTGTGTTTGTTTGTGCTTGAGGATAAATGTGGTGATGATTTAGATGTAAATGTGATCATATCTTTGATTTGGTTAGTCTTCTTTTATTGATGCAGCATAGCATCCTGGCTGGGCATCCGGGCCTGAGCAATCACGCTTGTCTGTGTGTACTGTATGTGTGTGTGTGTGTGTGTGTATGTCTTTGTCTGTGTGTGTGTGTGCTTGTGAGTGAGTGAGTGTATGTGTGTGTGTGTATAGTTCCACTCAGGTCCCAGATGCTTAGCTGAGGGGAGCTGCTCCATTAAATAAAGGGGGAAAGGCTTTGTTTTACAGCCTGATCTACACTAGAGGAAATACAGCCTGATCTACACTAGAGGAAATACAGCCTGATCTACACTAGAGGAAATACAGCCTGATCTACACTAGAGGAAATACAGCCTGATCTACACTAGAGGAAATACAGCCTGATCTACACTAGAGGAAATACAGCCTGATCTACACTAGAGGAAATACTAAGCCCTACTGAAAAAGAAAAGCATATTTATAAAAAACAAACACATTTTGGCATTAAAGCCTTAATCACCGAACTTCAAGGGTGCTTTTCCTCCAAGAGAGACTCCAATATGGACTGGACGGCAGGTCTTTTGGACGTTAGCCCTGATTCAGACCAAACATTTGCAGCCTGGATCCTATTCAATCGAAAAGGATATCCGGATATCTACGGTTTATTCTCCACACACACACACACACACCCTGGAGAAGTAAGCCCTGAACCTGCTCTAATGCAGTCCACTGTTCAAAGAGCACTGTGTACACTCTCACCTCCAGAGCCATATAACCCACCACTACACCCACACAAGCTCCGCAGTGTCGTTTTTTAAAAACTGGACAGTTTTCTTCAATAGAATATGTATTTCCATCCTCTTAATGGACAGAACAACACAGATACACAGTATGCTGTAGTTCTAGCTATTTCCGTCACATGTACTGTACCATACAATACAGTGGGTTCATTATATTGGCTCTATAATCACCAGTGACACAGGAAGTCATATCTGTCACAAATTATTAGTGGGGTGCAAGATTTAACACTGCTGTAAGGCCTTTAATTGATGTGTCTTGTCACTGATACAGGTACTGAGTGATGAATGGTGGTACACTCACAGACAGCGCCCACATATTGTACAACTTATTATAGCGTATGGCTTTGGCTGACAACATCAAGTCATTCTTTTTCATTCAAAACTAAAGCAAAATGAAATGGCATCCTACTACTACTAGTGTAAGTGTGTGTGTTTTGTCTCACCTGGTAGCCCAGTGGATCCATGTCCACTATGTCTCGTGGAGCGTTGGGCAGGTACTCATATCTCCCGTTGTCACGGTGATCACGAGGCAGACTCATGTGGCTGCAGTAGTGTCTGAGAGAGAGATGTGGAGTCAATAAATCTAACATCTAGTGGAGTAAGATATTAGTGAATTTTATAGACATCTGAAGTGTGTACGTGTGTGAGAGAGAGAGAGAGAGACAGAGAGAGCATGTGTGTGAGCATTTGTCTGTGTGTTAGCATCTGTGACTCTACCTGTCCGGGTTGACCCTGGGCATGGTCCCAGCTGCTGTGACCCCCAGACTGTGCAGGGCCAGGTGGGGGGCCAGGGGGAGGGGCTCCCAGTGTCTTTCCGTCTGCGTGCTGCAGTCCTGTAGGCCATAACCCCTCCTACGCTGGCCCTTGATCTGCAGCGTGATTGGGTGCTCATAGGCAGCCAGGATTCTAAGAGCATCCCGTTTACTCAGGTGAGAAAGATCCCGTTTGGTTAGGTGACTCAGATCCCGCCCACTGACCTGTGAGGAGACACAGAGAGAGACAGATGACACCCTATTCCCCATGTAGTGCACCAGGGATGCATTGTGGGGGTTCAGAGGTGACTCATCTACCCTGTAGAACACTCAAATCAAGGGAGGGGATGTAGAGATGAAAACTAAAGGGTTCCAACCCAAGACGAGAAACAAAACATTTGGGATTCGATACCTGGCTATGCTGTACCCCGATGCCAAGCATAGCACCAGAGCCATGCCACTAGAGCCGTGAGCTAACAACACATGACCCAACCCAACCAGAGTGACACAGTTGTATACAGCATTTCATAACTACTGCCCATCACTAACATGACTCACCACCTACTACAGTACACACACACACAAC
The DNA here is from genome assembly GCF_964263955.1 of Coregonus lavaretus. NCBI lineage: Eukaryota > Metazoa > Chordata > Actinopteri > Salmoniformes > Salmonidae > Coregonus > Coregonus lavaretus. The sequence continues at coordinate 43,474,279 of NC_139995.1, read as the reverse complement.
TACAGAGACAGCACAGGAGGCTGGTGAGAGGAGGACGGTTCATAATAATGTCTGGAATGGAGTGAATGGAATGGTAACATGTGTGTGATACCATTCCATTCACTCCATTCCAGCCATTACTATGAGCCCGTCCTCCCCAATTAAGGTGCCACCAGCCACCTGTAAGAGAGAGAGAGAGAGAAGTAAAGAGAGAATGAGAGAGCTGTGTAGATTACAGAGAGAGCACTGTGTGTGTGCCGTATTTCTCTTTGAGGGTAACTGCATAATGTGTTGTATTCAAACACAATCGAACAGTGTGTGTTTCTGATGTGTGTGTGTGTGTGTGTGTTTTTGTGCATCTGCTTGTCGACATGATCTGGAGCTGTTGTCTTGTCCTCTGATTTTCGAGACATGCTAACGTCATGAGGAGATACCCAGCCAAGCACACATCCAACCTTACCTGAGGCATGCTGTAACACACACACACACACTGGCAGTATTATGGTGGCCTTTTACTGCGTGCCATGTGCGCTGATACAAAATGGCAACGGTACAGAGAAGCTCTGTGGAGGAAGAGGCAGGGGACTGGGCATCACCCCACGACAGAAAGAGAGAGAGAGGAGGGGAGGAGACTGGGCATCACTCCATGGCAGAGAGAGAGAGAGAGAGAGAGAGAGAGAGAGGAGGCGCAGAGGGCAGGAGAAGAGAAGAAAGGAGCAGAGGAGAGGAGACTGGGCATCACCCCACGGCAGAAAGAGAGAGAGGAGGGGGGAGCAGAGAGGAGAGGAGGAGAGGAGAGGAGAGGAGAGAAGGGAACAGAGGAGAAGGGAGCAGAGAGGAGAGAAGGGAACAGAGGAGAGGAGAGAAGGGAGCAGAGGAGAGAAGATGATGAACAGTACAGATGGATGTGGAGAGGGATGGAATATAAGGTCAATAGATGGATATGAGAGAGAGAGATAGATAGGAAAGGAGAGAAGGAGAGAATTGAGAGAGGAAGGGAATTGAAAGAGAGAGAGAGAGAGAAAGAGTCACAGCTCTCAGTGGTGTTGGATGGGGAAAGCTGTCACTCCTTGTAATCATCAACGCTGGTCACAAGAGGCTGCCACACACACTCATACACACTGTCACACAAGGACATACACACTGTCACACAAGGACATACGCACACACACAACCCTGAATACCCCCAACAAAGAAAGCACAATCACGAGCCTCACCATGACACGAGCGATACATTTGGCTAGAACAGATCTGTCTGTAGACATGATCTTTCTAGAAGAAGATAGAACTCTTTCATACACATATGGTCATTTCTCTGATAATAAGATATGCGCCTGTCTAACTCTTATTCTGTACTATTCTCACAAGCACACTCACAGACTCCCACATATTGACACACACCCACATGCATGCATGCACACGCGCACACACAAACATGCACGCGTACACACAGAGAGAGAGAGAGAGAGCAGGCATCATGTCATGGTGTGTATTCTGTGATCTCCTTGATCATCTACATGCACCCAGAGTTCCCCACACCCCTGCCTCTATCCATAAATCACATCTACACATTTGCCCCCACACACACACACACACAGATGCGCATCGCAGGAAAGAATGCACATGCACGCAGGCATGCACGCACCACACACACGCGCACCACACACACACACAGATTTAGAAGGGTGCACACTAACCCCCATTCCATCGCTGAACCACGGCCCTGAGAGCCGACAGCCCATTGCCACGGCAACGGATGAGCGCTGAGTCCGAGGGTTCCCTCCGTTTTAAAGACGGGCGCAGACAACAAGAGGAAGAGGAGGACGAGGAGTGATGAAGGATCCAGCTCGGGCATAGACCCCTGTGCTCCAGCAGAGACAGAGAAAGATCTCAATGCTCTCTCTCTCTCTTCTCTCCCTCTCTCCTTCAGGCTCTCTGTTTCTCCCTTGTTTTCTCTCTCTCTTTCTCCTTCTGTCTCTCTCCCTACCAGAGACAGAGGCAGCCTCTGCTAACACCCAGAGAGACAGTAGGCACTCTCTTGCTCTCAGCGCTCTCTCTCCGCTTGCTCACTATCTCCCTCTCTCTTTCCCTCTCACACACACACTCTTTCTCACTCTCTCAACTGTCATTCTCCCCCCCCCCCATATCTATCACACTCTCTCTCTCCTTCCTTCCCTCTATATCTCTCCCTCCTTTCTTCTGTGCCAGTCTTGTGTTGAGGCTCCACCCCCTCTTGCACAGATAGTGCATAGTAACCCTGCTGGACTGTGAATCTACACACACGCATGTACGCACACACAGACACTCGTGCATGCACACACACACACTTTGTGATTGGTCACTTGCTCTGGGTTATCAGTTTATCACATGGCCAGGCTAGGGGGTAGATGAGAGGGGTAACCTCCCCCTGCAGGGTTTTCCTCAGATGGAGGGAGATTCTTCTCTGTCTAATACAGGCTCTCATACGCTCTCCTCTGCTCTCTCTCCCGCTCCATCTTTTTCCTGTTCTTATACTCTCCTTCTCTCATTCCTGTACCTCCCTCCCTCTTTCACACCCTTCCCTTTCTCTGCCTCTAAAGTACAGTTATCTTCCTTGTTATCCATCCCCCATCACTCTCCCTCCCTCCTGCTCTCACTCTTTATTCTGTAGAAGCATCATGAGCTGGAAGAGGAACCCTTCTCTCCCCAATAGAACACAGGAAGCAGCTCACATATGAACACATATTGTATACAGTACCAAGACAGATAGTGTACAGTATGTTGCCCCCACACATATAATGAATAATCAGTTCATTGTAGCAGCGCTGTGTACTAATAATAATATACAGAGGCAGGCATGGAGATGATGGATGGATGAGAAAAGGAGAGATGGAGAGATTGATAGGTGAGAGATGGATGTAGGTTTGATTACATCCGACTCATCCTCTGTAACCCCTCACACACTGTGCCTTGCCCTGGATACCAACATCAGCTCGACAATGACATGTAAACGTTAACGTTAACTGTAACGCAAGTGTGTGCTTACTGTGCCTTCAGAAAGTATTCACACCCCTTTACCTTTTCCACATTTTGTTGTGTTACAGCCTGAATTTAAAATTGATTACATTTAGATTTTCTGTCACTGGCCTACACACAATACCCCAAAATGTTAAAGTGGAATTATGTTTTTAGATTTTTTTTAACTACTTAATAAAAAAGGAAAAGCTGAAATGTCTTGAGTCAATAAGTATTCAACCCCTTTGTTATGGCAAGCCTAAATAAGTTCAGGAGTAAAAATTAGCTTAACAAGTCACATAATAAGTTGCATGTGTGCAATAATAGTGTCAAACATGATTTTTGAATGACTATGTCTGTACCCTACACATACAGTCGTGGTCAAAAGTTTTGAGAATGACACAAATATACATTTTCACAAAGTCTGCTGCCTCAGTTTTTATGATGGCAATTTGCATATACTCCAGAATGTTATGAAGAGTGATCAGATGAATTGCAATTAATTGCAAAGTCCCTCTTTGCCATGAAAATGAACTTAATCCCCAAAAAACATTTCCACTGCATTTCAGCCCTGCCACAAAAGGACCAGCTGACATCATGTCAGTGATTCTCTCGTTAACACAGGTGAGTGTTGACGAGGACAAGGCTGGAGATCACTCTGTCATGCTGATTGAGTTAGAATAACAGACTGGAAGCTTTAAAAGGAGGGTGGTGCTTGAAATCATTGTTCTTCCTCTGTTAACCATGGTTACCTGAAAGGAAACACTTGCTGTCATCATTGCTTTACACAAAAAAGGCTTCACAGGCAAGGATATTGCTGCTAGTAAGATTGCACCTAAATCAACCATTTATCTGATCATCAAGAACTTCAAGGAGAGAGGTTCAATTGTTGTGAAGAAGGCTTCAGGGTGCCCAAGAAAGTCCAGCAAGCGCCAGGACCTTCTCCTAAAGTTGATTCAGCTGCGGGATCGGGGCACCACCAGTGCAGAGCTTGCTCAGGAATGGCAGCAGGCAGGTGTGAGTGCATCTGCACGCACAGTGAGGCGAAGACTTTTGGAGGATGGCCTGGTGTCAAGAAGGGCAGCGAGGAAGCCACTTCTCTCCAGGAAAAACATCAGGAACAGACTGATATTCTGCAAAAGGTACAGGGATTGGACTGCTGAGGACTGGGGTAAAGTCAATTTCTTGGATGAATCCCCTTTCCGATTGTTTGGGGCATCCGGAAAGCTTGTCCAGAGAAGACAAGGTGAAGACAAGGTGAGTGCTACCATCAGTCCTGTGTCATGCCAACAGTAAAGCATCCTGAGACCATTCATGTGTGGGGTTGCTTCTCAGCCAAGGGAGTGGGCTCACTCACAATTTTGCCTAAGAACACAGCCATGAATAAAGAATGGTACCAACACATCCTCCGAGAGCAACTTCTCCCAACCATCCAAGAACCAGCATGATGGAGCACCTTGCCATGAGGCAAAAGTGATAACTAAGTGGCTCGGGGAACAAAACATCGACATTTTGGGTCCATGGCCAGGAAACTCCCCAGACCTTAATCCCATTGAGAACTTGTGGTCAATCCTCAAGAGGCGGGTGGACAAACAAAATCCCACAAATTCTGACAAACTCCAAGCATTGATTATGCAAGAATGGGCTGCAATCAGTCAGCATGTGGCCCAGAAGTTAATTGACAGCATGCCAGGGTGGATTGCAGAGGTCTTGAAAAAGAAGGGTCAACACTGCAAATATTGACTCTTTGCATAAACATAATGTAATTGTCAATAAAAGCCTTTGACACTTATGGAAAGCTTCTAATTATACTTCAGTATACCATATTAAGATCTGACAAAAATATCTAAAAACACTGAAGCAGCAAACTTTGTGAAGACCAATACTTGTGTCATTCTCAAAACTTTTGACCACGACTGTACAATTATCTGTAAGGTCCCTCAGTCGAGCCGTGAATTTCAAACAGATTCAACCACAAAGACTAGCGAGGTTTTCCAATGCCTCGCAAAGAAGGGCACCTATTGGTAGATGGGTAAAAATTAAAAAGCAGACATTGAATATCTCTTTGAGCAAGACAACATGGAATTTTCCTGTGGCCTAGTTACTGTTTTGACTTAAATGGGCTTGAAAATCTATGGCAAGACTTGAAAATGGCTGTCTAGCAATGATCAACTACCAACTTGAGAGAGCTTGAAGAATTTTAAAAAGAATAATGTGCAAATATTGTACAATCCTGGTGTGCAAAGCTCTTAGAGACTTACCCAGAAAGACTCAGCTGTAATCGGTGGAAAATGGTGGTTCTAACATGCATTGACTCAGGGGTGTGAATACTTATGTAAATTAGATATTTGAAGAAAATAACATTACATTTTTAATTTAGGCCGTACCACAAAATGTGGAATAAGTCAAGGGGTATGAATACTTTCTGAAGGTACTGTACATGCATGCGAGTGTATAAATGTGTGTGCAAAAATGTATTTTTAATTTATGTGTGTACTGTGTGTTTGTTACATTTACAGTGCATTCGGAAAGTATTCAGACCCCTTGAATTTTTCCACATTTTGTTACGCTACAACCTTATTCTAAAATTGATTAAATTGTTTTATTTCATCATCAATATAAACACAATACCCCATAATGACAAAGCAAAAACTGAAATATCACATTTACATAAGTATTCAGACCCTTTACTCAGTACTTTGTTGAAGCACCTTTGGCAGCGATTACAGCCTCGACTCTTCTTGGGTATGATGCTACAAGCTTGGCACACCTGTATTTGGGGAGTTTCTCCCATTCTTCTCTGCAGATCCTCTCAAGCGCTCGCTGCACAGCTATTTTCAGGTCTCTCCAGAGATGTTTGATTGGGTTCAAGTCCGGACTCTGTCCCAAAGCCACTCCTGCGTTGTCTTGGATGTGTGCTTAGGGTTGTTGTCCTGTTGGAAGGTGAACCTTCGACCCAGTCTGAGGTCCTGGAGCAGGTTTTCATCAAGGATCTCTCTGTACTTCGCTCCGTTCATCTTTCCCTTGATCCTGACTAGTCTCCCAGTCCCTGCCACTGAAAAACATCCCCACAGCATGATGCTGCCACCACCATGCTTCACCGTAGGGATGGTGCCAGGTTTCCTCCAGACGTGACACATGGCATTCAGGCCAAAGAGTTCAATCTTGGTTACATCAGACTAGAAAATCTTGTTTCTCATGGTCTGAGAGTCATTTAGGTGCCTTTTGGCAAACTCCAAGCGGGCTGTCATGTGCCTTTTACTGAGGAGTGGCTTCCGTCTGGCCACTCTACCATAAAGGCCTGATTGGTGGAATGCTGCAGAGATGGTTGTCCTTCTGGAAGTTTCTCCCATCTCCACAGAGGAACTCTGGAGCTCTGTCAGAGTGACCATCGGGTTCTTGGTCACCTCCCTTCTCCCCCGATTGCTCACTTTGGCCGGCTGGCCAGCTCTAGGAAGAGTCTTGGTAGTTCCAAACTTATTTCATTTAAGAATGATGGAGGCCACTGTGTTCTTGGGGACCTTCAATGCTGCAGAAATATTTTGGTACCCTTCCCCAGATCTGTGCCTCAACACAATCCTGTCTCGGAGCTCTTCGGACAATTACTTTGACCTCATGGCCTGGTTTTTGCTCTGTTATGCACTTTCAAATGTGGGACTTCATATAGACAGGTGTGTGCCTTTCCAAATCATGTCCAATCAATTGAATTTACCACTGGTGGACTCCAATCAAGTTGTAGAAACATCTCAAGGATGATCAATGGAAACAGGATGCACCTGAGCTCAATTTCGAGTCTCATAGCAAAGGGTCTGAATACTTATGTAAAGATGTTTGTTTTTTATATATATTTTTATAAGTTAGAAAACATTTATGAAAACCTGTTTTCACTTTGTCATTATGGGGTATTGTGTGTAGATTGATGAGGAAAAATAATAATTTAATCAACTTTAGAATAAGGCTGTAACGTAACATACCATTTCCATACTGGTCTGCCGTGGGAATCGAACCCAGCGCCATGCTCTACCAACTGAGCCACACAGGTGTGTGTGTGTGTGTGTGTGTGTGTGAAGATTCCTGCTAGATGCATGTCTTAGAAATTCTGTCGTTTGTATGTTGATGTGTGGGGGTGTTAGGATGCGGAAAACAGAGAGAGGAGAGGAGGGAGCAGAAAGAGAGAGAGAGAGCAGAGAAAGAGAGAGAGGGAGCAGAGAAAGAGAGAGAGAGCAGAGAAAGAGAGAGTGAGCAGAGAAAGAGAGAGAGCAGAGAAAGAGAGAGAGCAGAGAAAGAGAGAGAGAGCAGAGAAAGAGAGAGAGAGCAGAGAAATAGAGAGAGAGCAGAGAAAGAGAGAGAGAGCAGAGTAAGAAGAACAGAACGACACACACCATCCATTACGCAGTCTGTTTCTGAAACGGTAGTAGAGCAGTGAGCAAGATAATCCAGCCCTCCTGTACATCACGGTCACATTACATGTAGGCCCCTTCAGTGTGTATTAATTATATACATGCTCAGACACTATAAATGATTGTGCTCTAAATACAGACATGCACATGCTTCAGTTGCCATCTGTGCCAGGACAAAGAGCCAATCACACCATCTCTGCCTCACTGTTTTCAAGGAAAGAATGAGTGTGTGTGTACGTCACGCAGGCTATTCATATATTGCATATACACAAACAGTATTCCATCATTTCTATCTCATTGGTGAGGTAATTTCTGTCACACCACTGAGTATTAATATGCAGTCCCATGTAGCTCAGTTGGTAGAGCATGGCATTTGCAACGACAGGGTTGTGGGTTCGTTTCCCACGGGGGACCAGTATGAAAAACAAAATGTAAATGACTAGAATGTAAATGTATTACCTCTTCCCGCTGGAAATCATTTAGTTGATTATGGGATTCCATTCCACATTAGTTCATGTTATAGCATGTAATCTTTTAAAAATAATTATTCCCCTAGAAAAAAAAGATGAGTGTAAATATTGACCTAAGCTGTCTCAAAGTGAAATAATGAAATTATAACCAAGCAAGCCCACATCGCTAGCGTCCTTGTTAAGGCTAATAGAACTGGACGCATGCTTCATCTCTTCTGCATGATCTCCTAAATGTGTTTTCTGCTTTGCTGCTGCTGCTGGTTAGGCTGAACTAATGCTGCCTGGCCTGGCCTGGCCTCTATCGGCACTGGGATGCCACACTGAGCAACCCCTAATGAAGTTGGTGTGTACAGTCAGGGTCAGGACACAGAGCCTCATTCCCCTCTTTTCGACTAGGGAGGTAAAGGGAGGATGAGGGAGGTCGAGGGAGAACGAAAGATGACAGAAAGGAAGAGGGTAGGATGGGGGAGAATGAGTGAGAGTGAGGAAGAGGGAGGACAGGGAGAATGTGGGAGAGAGAGGATGAGGAGGGTGAACAAGGGCCTGGGTTCACCCTGAGGGAGAGCAAAGGAGTCACACAGAGACGAGGAGGCACCAGGGAAACAAACCAAACCAAGCAGAGATAGCGTGACTGAGAAATGAGGGGTGAGAGGCATTCACTTACATATCACTTACATCTCCATACCACATAACCCTTACATATCCATATCCCTTACATATCACATATCCATATCCCTTAGATAGCCATATCACATATCCATATCCCTTACATCTCCATATCACATACCCATATCACATAACCCTTATACACTGAGTATATCAAACATTAGGAACACCTTCCTAATATTGAGTTGCATCCCCCCCATATCCCTTACATATCCATATCACATATCACATATCATCTCCCTTACATATCCATATCACATATCCCTTACATATCCATATCACCTATCCATCTCCCTTACATATCCATATCACATATCCATCTCCCTTACATATTCATAACACATATTTTATCGGTCTTCCCACAGGATAAGGGCATGGCTGGTTTCTGATACAAGGTAGTGGGTTCGATCCCCGGGACCACCAATACACAAAAATGTATGCACGCATGACTGTAAGTCGCTTTGGATAAAAGCGTCTGCTAAATGGCATATTATTATTATTATTATTATTATTATTATTATTATTATTATTATTATTATTATTATTATTCATATCCCTTACACATCCATATCACATATCTATATCCCTTACATATCCATACCCTTTACATATCCAGATCATACAGTGTATATCTCTCACTCTATTTTCGCCCAAGAAATGAGCATTATTTTCGCTGAAGACACAATTATCAGCAAATGACAAAGAAAAGGTCCTTTATCATACATTAAATACACTGTTTGTTTCTGTTTCTTTTCCAACTCCATATTAATACCCATCATTTTGTAATGAGATGTTCGACGAGCAGGTGTCCACATACTTTTGGTCATGTAGTGTAGTTTTGGCCATATTGCTTTCACCACTGTCATCTATAGGGGACAACTATTTATAATGAAATTGTTATATAGGCTATGTCTTGACCAGAATACATTTATTTATCTATGCATTGCAGTAGACAAATAGAACCTGCTCATCTCTCTACCTCACTGTTTCATGGCTCCGTTTCCCTGGTCTGGAAGAATCCTTTCCATCAGTAAGGAGAGCACTCTAAAGACCTCTGTCACGTCACCACCTCAGAAAAGGCTCATGTGAATAATTTATTCCCTCCCTTTTCCCAGAACTCTCCACTCACTGACGAGAGCAACACAGATCTGCACTTTCCTGGAGCTTTTCTGAAATATCCTTCTCTCTCACACACACACACACACACACACACACGCCTGTCTGAAAAGCTTGCTCGCGTTTGCATTGCCCCACATTTATTTTCGTCACCACTGTCAAATGGTGTAACATCGTCCTCTTCTCCACCAGCAGTTATACAGAGCCCAGCCTTGGGTTTAAATCACAGTACTGGAGGCACAATAACTAGAAACACTCCCTATCCTTCTCCTGTTCAGCCATGATAACGCTTTAAATCCACCAAATCACAGACTGCATTCTACTGTACAGTATAATGAACAATTGCTCAATACTTTGCAACTATACTCAACTTGCTACTCAACTACATTGAACACATGCATATGGGGCTTTTTTGTAGTGGTTGTGGTAATAACATAATTTGAGCTAAGGCATTAGCACTCCTTGGTAGGGAAAACAACACATGATCTAAACCCACAGGATCAGAAATGTAAATATTAAGGCAGTGGGGTTGAACTCTTCAATTTGCAATGTATCAGAAACCAGCCATGCCCTTATCCTGTGGGAAGACCGATAAAACATTGATTGAAAAGCTGAGCTTCTCTCTCAAGGCTGAGCTCAGAGTGCAACACAGATTTCTCTGAGAAATACACGCATGGTGAGAGAGGTGGGAGGGAGTATGAAGTAGAGAGAGGCAGAGAGAAAGAGGGAGGGAAAGAGAACAACAAGAAAAAGCAGAGAGGGAAGAAGCAGAGAGGGAAGCAGCAGAGTGGGAAGAATCAGAGAGGGGAGAAGCAGAGTGGGAAGAAGCAGAGAGGAAAGAAGCAGAGTGGGCAGAAACAGAGAGGAAAGAAGCAGAGTGGGAAGAAGCAGAGTGGGAAGAAGCAGAGAGGAAAGAAGCAGAGAGGAAAGAAGCAGAGAGGGAAGAAGCAGAGAGGGAAGAAGCAGAGAGGAAAGAAGCAGAGAGGAAAGAAGCAGAGTGGTAAGAAGCAGAGTGGGAGGAAGCAGAGAGGGAAGAAGCAGAGTGGGAAGAAGCAGAGTGGAAAGAAGCAGAGTGGGAAGAAGCAGAGTGGGGAGAAGCAGAGGGGGAAGAAGCAGAGAGGAAAGAAGCAGAGAGGGGAGAAGCAGAGAGGAAAGAAGCAGAGAGGAAAGAAGCAGAGAGGGAGGAAGCAGAGTGGGAAGAAGCAGAGTGGTAAGAAGCAGAGTGGGAAGAAGCAGAGAGGAAAGAAGCAGAGTTTGAAGAAGCAGAGAGGGCAGAAGCAGAGAGAGAGCTTTCAATTTTGTGTAGATGAGGGATATACATTTTTAAATATAGTATACATCTAATCTAATTTTGTATTGTCCTATCATGATGGAAAGATCCCCAACCCTATATCCTGGACACCCACCTGAGTGACCCATACACCAAAGAGAAGTTCCCATCTCTTATGAACCTGCTGTGAGTATGCAGCCTAAACAGAGAAATAAATGCGGTCAGAGACCTACACCGCCCCCTCAAGATTCTGAGCCTGCCTGGCAGGGTTTGTCCTACAAAGACAGAGCCCCCTGATGGGAGAGCATTATATACAAGGAAATTCTCAAAGCTGCTAATGAGAACCATGACAACCTTTTACCTAGCCGGTGGGGATTCCGGTGGGGTACCCCCACCCAGGTAGTGGCAGTGCTGGCAACACTGGCTGTAGTAACCCATGGGGAGGGGGTCACACTCGGACAATCAGAGAGGGGGTTTATCATTGTGGCCCAGGTGGCAAAAAATAATCAAAGGTCTGACTGCACGGAGATGCTTGGGGAAAATGGTTACAACGGGGGACCAGAGTGTTTGTGTCTCAGGTGAAGAGGGTGGATCTGATCTCCATCACCTAGGACTTGACATAGATTAAGTAGATTAATCAAATCTCACATTGTTGTCAATTTCTGCTCAATCTTGCATGCTTTCTCAATCAGCTGTAACTGTATGTGCACTCGTAAATCAGGTCCTTTCTTGAGTTGGGCTCTGGGATATAACAACCGTTGAGTATCTGATTTTATGGTGGATTGTGGAGGAGGGGGGTTGAGTGTGTTGGAGTATGTGAGTATGTGCGTGTGTGTTTGTCCGGCATCTGTTGTGGGGGGGTGGGGATGTTGGGGGGGGGGGGGGGGGGGGGGGGAATGGACCACGGTAATTATTTGCTAGGATAATAATTGCTTGTCAATAAATGTAATGTAATACAATGGCAATCCGGGTTATATGTTAAAATCCTACGTATGAACTGCCGACATTATTACGCATATTAATTGATAATGATGGAAAATAAGATATGCAAGATATTTGAATAGATATATATTTTTTAATAGTTATATATAGAGGTGACAGCATTGGAAATGCTTTTGGCGGTTAATCTGCTTCTGTTTTGTGCATGGCACTGTGTGCTGTTTTTGATGGATGGGTCCTGGCCTCTCGGGGCCCTAGGGATCCGGAGGGATGTGGGTGGGATGCCGATCACTGGGATGACGGCTCAACTTGGGATGGGGAGGAGCTTTAGCGGGGGAATTAGTGGAGAACAATTGAAGGGATACTTAGTAGCAATGCAAATACAGTGGGGAAAAAAAGTATTTAGTCAGCCACCAATTGTGCAAGTTCTCCCACTTAAAAAGATGAGAGAGGCCTGTAATTTTCATCATAGGTACACGTCAACTATGAGAGACAAAATTAGGGGAAAAAATCAAGAAAATCACATTGTAGGATTTTTAATGAATTTATTTGCAAATTATGGTGGAAAATAAGTATTTGGTCAATAACAAAAGTTTCTCAATACTTTGTTATATACCCTTTGTTGGCAATGACACAGGTCAAACGTTTTCTGTAAGTCTTCACAAGGTTTTCACACACTGTTGCTGGTATTTTGGCCCATTCCTCCATGCAGATCTCCTCTAGAGCAGTGATGTTTTGGGGCTGTCACTGGGCAACACGGACTTTCAACTCCCTCCAAAGATTTTCTATGGGGTTGAGATCTGGAGACTGGCTAGGCCACTCCAGGACCTTGAAATGCTTCTTACGTAGCCACTCCTTCATTGCCCGGGCGGTGTGTTTGGGATCATTGTCATGCTGAAAGACCCAGCCACGTTTCATCTTCAATGCCCTTGCTGATGGAAGGAGGTTTTCACTCAAAATCTCACGATACATGGCCCCATTCATTCTTTCCTTTACACGGATCAGTCGTCCTGGTCCCTTTGCAGAAAAACAGCCCCAAAGCATGATGTTTCCACCCCCATGCTTCACAGTAGGTATGGTGTTCTTTGGATGCAACTCAGCATTCTTTGTCCTCCAAACACGACGAGTTGAGTTTTTACCAAAAAGTTATATTTTGGTTTCATCTGACCATATGACATTCTCCCAATCCTCTTCTGGATCATCCAAATGCACTCTAGCAAACTTCAGACGGGACTGGACATGTACTGGCTTAAGGAGGGGGACACGTCTTGCACTGCAGGATTTGAGTCCCTGGCGGCGTAGTGTGTTACTGATGGTAGGCTTTGTTACTTTGGTCCCAGCTCTCTGCAGGTCATTCACTAGGTCCCCCCGTGTGGTTCTGGGATTTTTGCTCACCGTTCTTGTGATCATTTTGACCCCACGGGGTGAGATCTTGCGTGGAGCCCCAGATCGAGGGAGAATATCAGTGGTCTTGTATGTCTTCCATTTCCTAATAATTGCTCCCACAGTTGATTTCTTCAAACCAAGCTGCTTACCTATTGCAGATTCAGTCTTCCCAGCCTGGTGCAGGTCTACAATTTTGTTTCTGGTGTCCTTTGACAGCTCTTTGGTCTTGGCCATAGTGGAGTTTGGAGTGTGACTGTTTGAGGTTGTGGACAGGTGTCTTTTATACTGATAACAAGTTCAAACAGGTGCCATTAATACAGGTAATGAGTGGAGGACAGAGGAGCCTCTTAAAGAAGAAGTTACAGGTCTGTGAGAGCCAGAAATCTTGCTTGTTTGTAGGTGACCAAATACTTATTTTCCACCATAATTTGCAAATAAATTCATTTAAAATCCTACAATGTGATTTTCTGGAGAAAAAAATTCTCAATTTGTCTGTCATAGTTGACGTGTACCTATGATGAAAATGACAGGCCTCTCTCATCTTTTTAAGTGGGAGAACTTGCACAATTGGTGGCTGACTAAATACTTTTTTTCCCCACTGTATGTGGGTGTGTATGTGTGTGTGTGTATGTGTGTAAAAAATAAAATAAAAAAGCAGAGAGAGAAGAAGCAGAGAGGGTGGAAGCAGAGTGGGAAGAAGCAAAGAGGGAGGAAGCAGAGAGGGAAGAAGCAGAGTGGGAAGAAGCAGAGAGGAAAGAAGCAGAGAGGAAAGAAGCAGAGTGGGAAGAAGCAGAGAGGAAGGAAGAGAGAGTGAGAGAAACAGTGAGAGAGAGAGAAAGAGGGAGAGAGGGAAAGAGGAGATAGATGACATGGCTAGCAAACCAGAGGGGCTTGAGGGAGATGTCAGCTCTAATCAGACAAGCTATAGGAGAGGTGGGTGTGTGTGTATGTGTGTACTGTATGTGTGTGTGTGCATGCTTTCATGTGTGGGTGTGTATGTGAATGCTTACGTCCATGCATGTGTGTGAGTGCTTATATGTGCGTGGCTGTGTGCATGTATGTGCGAATATGTATGTGCGTGTGTGTATGTGTGTGGGTATGTGTGTGGGTAGAGAGGCCCGTGACAATGCCATATTCCCACGGGGGGCCAGCATGAAAAAAATAAAAAATAATGTATGCACTCACTAACTGTAAGTCGCTCTGGATAAGACCAAAATGTAAATGTAAATATGTGTGAGAGCAGACATCACCTCAGGCTCCAGAGTGTAGGGTCAGCCTTCGCCTGTAGGTTGCACCTTGCTGCCCACACAGCGCAGGGGTCAAAGGGTACTCAATCAAAGCAGGAAGTGTCCCTGAGGCAGCAGGAGGCCTATAGCCTTGTATGATTAGTAGTATCAGGGATCCTTGGGACGTCCATACCTTAAACTCTTCACTCGTAGAAAATTTTTTTCCAAAAGGGATCTTTGGCTGTCCCACTAGGAGAACCCTTTTTGGTTGCAGGAAGAACCCTTTCTGGTTCCTGGTAGAACCCTTTTGGGTTCCATGTAGAACCCTCTGTGGAAAGGGTTCTACATGGAACCCAAAAGGGTCCTACCTGCAACCAAAAGGGTTCTACCTAGTAGCAAAAAGGGTTCTACAAAGGGACTCTTAACCAACTGTGCTATTTTGTGTGTTTTTTCGCATTGCTTGTAACTTATTTTGTACATAATGTTGCTGCTACCGTCTCGTATGACCGAAAAGAGCTTCTGGACATCAGAACAGCGATTACTCACCTTGAACTGGACTAATAATTTTTATTTAATGAGTCGGACGAGAGGGATTTGCTCCAGACACCCGACAGGGCCCTCATCCCAGTCATTCGCAGTAGAAAGACAAGGAGATATCGCGGAAGGAGATCGGGGTGCCTGGTAAGGAGCCGGCGACGAGTGGCTAATCTGCCTTTGCCATCGATATTATTGACCAACTTACAATCGCTTGATAATAAAGTGGACAAACTACGAGCATGTACAGTGGGGAAAAAAAGTATTTAGTCAGCCACCAATTGTGCAAGTTCTCCCACTTAAAAAGATGAGAGAGGTCTGTAATTTTCATCATAGGTACAGGTCAACTATGACAGACAAATTGAGAAAAAAAAATCACATTGTAGGATTTTTAATTAATTAATTTGCAAATTATGGTGGAAAATAAGTATTTGGTCACCTACAAACAAGCAAGATTTCTGGCTCTCACAGACCTGTAACTTCTTCTTTAAGAGGCTCCTCTGTCCTCCACTCGTTACCTGTATTAATGGCACCTGTTTGAACTTGTTATCAGTATAAAAGACACCTGTCCACAACCTCAAACAGTCACACTCCAAACTCCACTATGGCCAAGACCAAAGAGCTGTCAAAGGACACCAGAAACAAAATTGTAGACCTGCACCACGCTGGGAAGACTGAATCTGCAATAGGTAAGCAGCTTGGTTTGAAGAAATCAACTGTGGGAGCAATTATTAGGAAATGGAAGACATACAAGACCACTGATAATCTCCCTCGATCTGGGGCTCCACGCAAGATCTCACCCCGTGGGGTCAAAATGATCACAAGAATGGTGAGCAAAAATCCCAGAACCACACGGGGGGACCTAGTGAATGACCTGCAGAGAGCTGGGACCAAAGTAACAAAGTCTACCATCAGTAACACACTACGCCGCCAGGGACTCAAATCATGCAGTGCAAGACGTGTCCCCCTGCTTAAGCCAGTACATGTCCAGGCCCGTCTGAAGTTTGCTAGAGTGCATTTGGATGATCCAGAAGAGGATTGGGAGAATGTCATATGGTCAGATTAAACCAAAATAGAACTTTTTGGTAAAAACTCAACTCGTCGTGTTTGGAGGACAAAGAATACTGAGTTGCATCCAAAGAACACCATACCTACTGTGAAGCATGGGGGTGGAAACATCATGCTTTGGGGCTGTTTTTCTGCAAAGGGACCAGGACGACTGATCTGTGTAAAGGAAAGAATGAATGGGGCCATGTATCGTGAGATTTTGAGTGAAAACCTCCTTCCATCGGCAAGGGCATTGAAGATGAAACATGGCTGGGTCTTTCAGCATGACAATGATCCCAAACACACCGCCCGGGCAACGAAGGAGTGGCTTCGTAAGAAGCATTTCAAGGTCCTGGAGTGGCCTAGCCAGTCTCCAGATCTCAACCCCATAGAAAATCTTTGGAGGGAGTTGAAAGTCCGTGTTGCCCAGCGACAGCCCCAAAACATCACTGCTCTAGAGGAGATCTGCATGGAGGAATGGGCCAAAATACCAGCAACAGTGTGTGAAAACCTTGTGAAGACTTACAGAAAATGTTTGACCTGTGTCATTGCCAACAAAGGGTATATAACAAAGTATTGAGAAACTTTCGTTATTGACCAAATACTTATTTTCCACCACAATTTGCAAATAAATTCATTAAAAATCCTACAATGTGATTTTCTGGACATTTTTTTCTCATTTTGTCTGTCATAGTTGACGTGTACCTATGACGAAAATTACAGGCCTCTCCCTTCTTTTTAAGTGGGAGAACTTGCACAATTGGTGGCTGACTAAATACTTATTTTCCCCACTGTATAACCTAAAAAATGGGACATTAAAAACTGTAATATCTTATGTTTCACCCGAGTCGTGGCTGAACGAAGACATGAATAACATACAGCTTGCGGGTTATACACTGTATTGGCAGGATAGAACAGCAGCCTCTGGTAAGACAAGGTGTGGCGTTCTATGTATATTTGTAAACAACAGCTGGTGCATGATATCTAAGGAAGTCTCGAGGTTTTGCTCGCCTGAGGTAGAGTATCTCATGATAAGCTGTAGACCACACTATCTACCAAGAGAGTTTTCGTCTATATTCTTCGTAGCTGTCTATTTACCACCACAAACCGATGCTGGCACTAAGACAACACTCAATGAACTGTATACGGCCATAAGCAAACAGGAAAATGCTCATCCAGAGGCGGCGCTCCTAGTGGCCGGGGACTTTAATGCAGAGAAACTTTAATCCGTTTTACCTCATTTCTAACAGCATGTTAAATGTGCAACCAGAGGGAAAAGAACTCTAGACCACCTTTACTCAACACACAGAGACGCGTACAAAGCTCTCCCCTCACCCTCCATTTGGCAAATCTGACCATATTTCTATCCTCCTGATTCCTGCTTACAAGAAGAAACTAAAGCTGGAAGCACCAGTGACTCCGTCAATAAAAAAGTGGTCAGATGAAGCAGATGCTAAGCTACAGGACTGTTTTGCTAGCACAGACTGGAATATGTTCCGGGATTCTTCCGATGGCATTGAGGAGTACACCACATCAGTCACTGGCTTCATCAATAAGTGCATCGATGACGTCGTCCCCACAGTGACTGTATGTACATACCCCAACCAGAAGCCATGGATTACAGGCAACATCCGCACTGAGCTAAAGGGTAGAGCTGCCGCTTTCAAGGAGCGGGACTCTAACCCGGAAGCTTATAAGAAATCCCGCTATTCCCTCCGAAGAACAATCAAACAGGCAAAGCATCAATACAGGACTAAGATGGAATCGTACTACACTGGCGCTCGTCGGATGTGGCAGGGCTTGCAAACTATTACAGACTACAAAAGGGAAGCACAGCCGCGAGCTGCCCAGTGACACGAGCCTACCAGACGAGCTAAATTACTTCTATGCTCGCTTCGAGGCAAGTCACACTGAAACATGCGTGAGAGCATCAGCTGTTTCGGACGACTGTGTGATCACGCTCTCCGTAGCCAATGTGAGTAAGACCTTTAAACAGGTCAACATTCACAAGGCCGCAGGGCCAGACGGATTACCAGGACGTGTACTCCGAGCATGCGCTGACCAACTGGCAAGTGTCTTCACTGACATTTTCAACCTCTCCCTGTCTGAGTCTGTAATACCAACATGTTTCAAGCAGACCACCATAGTCCGTGTGCCCAAGAACGCTAAGGTAACCTGCCTAAATGACTACCGACCCGTAGCACTCACGTCTGTAGCCATGAAGTGCTTTGAATGGCTGGTCATGGCTCACATCAACACCATTATCCCAGAAACCCTAGATCCCACTCCAATTTGCATACCGCCCCAACAGATCCACAGATGATGCAATCTCTATTGCGCTCCATACTGCCCTTTCACACCTGGACAAAAGGAACACCTATGTGAGAATGCTATTCTTTGACTACAGCTCAGCATTCAACACCATAGTGCCCTCAAAGCTCATCACTAAGCTAAGGACCCTGGGACTAAACACCTCCCTCTGCAACTGGATCCTGGACTTCCTGACGGGCTGCCCCCAGGTGGTAAGGGTAGGTAACAACACATCTGCCACGCTGATCCTCAACATGGGGGCCCTTCAGGGGTGCGTGCTCAGTCCCCTCCTGTATTCCCTGTTCACTCATGACTGCATGGCCAGGCACGACTCCAACACCATCATTAAGTTTGCCGATGACACAACAGTGGTAAGCCTGATCACCGACAACGACGAGACAGCCTATATGGAGGAGGTCAGAGACCTGGCCGTGTGGTCCCAGGACAACAACCTCTCCCTCAACGTGATCAAGACAAAGGAGATGTAGTGGAGCAGGTTGAGAGCTTCACGTTCCTTGGTGTCCACATCAGCAACAAACTACCATGGTCCAAGCACACCAAGACAGTCGTGAAGAGGGCACGACAAAACCTATTTGCCATGGGTCCTCAGATCCTCAAAAGGTTCTACAGCTGCACCATCGAGAGCATCCTGACTGGTTGCATCACTGCCTGGTATGGCAACTGCTCGGCCTCCGACCGAAAGGCACTACAGAGGGTGGTGCGTACGGCCCAGTACATCACTGGGGCCAAGCTTCCTGCCATCCAGGACCTCTATACCAGGCGGTGTCAGAGGAAGGCCCTAAAAATTGACAAAGACTCCAGCCACCCTAGTCATAGGCTGTTCTCTCTGCTACCTCATGGCAAGTGGTACCGGAGTGCCAAGTCTAGGTCCAAGAGGCTTCTAAACAGCTTCTACCCCCAAGCCTTAAGACTCCTGAACATCTAATCAAATGGCTACCTAGACTCTATGTTTATTATCTATGCATAGTCACTTTAATAACTCTACCTACATGTACATATTACCTCAATTACCTCGACTAACCGGTGCCCCCGCACATTGACTCGGTATCTGTACCCTGTGTATATAGCCTCGCTATTGTTATTTTTACTGCTGCTCTTTAATTATTTGGGCTTATAAGTAAGCATTTCACTGTAAGGTCTACACCTGTTGTATTCGGTGCATGTGACAAATAAAATTGTATTTGATTTGAATAACCTTTTTAGATTCTAGATAGCACCTTTTTTTCTAAGAGTGTCACCTTAACCCTTACCCTAACCATAACCCTTACCTTTACCAGGGCGACAGGTAGCCTAGCGGTTAAAAGCATTGGGCCAGTAACCAAAATGTTGCTGGTTCCAATCCCCGAGCTGGCAAGGTGAGTTCCTGGACTATAGGCAATACAAGCATCTCTAAAACTAAGAGCATTGTATTTGGTACAAATCATCAATCAAGTTCTAGACCTCAGCTGAATCTGGTAATGAATGGTGTGGCTGTTGAACAAGTTGAGGAGACTAAATTACTTGTTCTTACTTTGGATTGTAAACTGTCATGGTCAAAACATATATAGTAGATTCAATGGTTGTAAAGATGGGGAGAGGTCTGTCCGTAATAAAGAGATGCTCTGCTTTCTTGACACCACACTCCACAAACCAAGTCCTTCAGGCTCTAATTTTGTCTCATCTTGATGTCCAGTCGTGTGGTTGAGTGCTGCAAGGAAAGACCTAGTTAAGCTGCAGCTGGCCCAGAACAGATCGGCACGTCTTGCTCTTCATTGTAATCAGAGCGCTAATATAAATACTATGCATGCCAGTCACTCTTGGCTAAGAGTTGAGGAGAGACTGACTGCTTCACTTCTTTTTATAATAAATATTAATATGTAGAAAATTCCTAATTGTTTGCATAGTCAACTTACACACAGCTCTGACACACACACACACTTACCCTACCAGACATGCCACCAGGGGTCTTTTCACAGTCCCCAAATCCAGAACAAATTCAAGAACACTTACAGTATTATATAGAGCCATTATTGCATGGAACTCCCTTCCATCTCATATTGCTCAAATGAACAGCAAACCTGGTTTAAAAAAACAGATAAAGCAACACCTCACGCCACAACGCCTCTCCCCTATTTGACCTAGATAGTGTATGCCTTTCTTAAATTGATGTAGTTCTGTTCTTGGCTATTAATGTTCTGTATTATGTCATGTTTCATGTTTTGTGTGGACCCCAGGAAGAGTAGCTGCTGGTTTCGCAACAGCTAATGGGGATCCTAATAAAATACCAAATACCAAGCATTCACACCTGATTCAACACATCAGGCAGGGCTGATCCTAGATCTGTGGCTACAGGCTACTTTTACCTGCAGCTGTATTCCAATAGACCAACATGCAAGACAAGATAAAAGTGACATTAGCATAGTTAGTTCCATTAGTTGACTATTACATCAAACAAGACACATTTTTATTATTATGACCTTTTTTGCAGTTCAGAACTGAGCCTGAGTGGGAAGAGTGGGGTCCTGAGGACCAGATGGCCTGTGGAGTGCTGGGAGTCAGTCTACTGAGATGACGCTGACTCTATCCATCTCACTCCAACACAGCCTCCTTAGGCATGTCTCTCTCCTCAACACTGTCTCCTCAGGCATCCCTCTCCTCAACACTCTCTCCTCAGGCATCTCTCACTACAGGCCTACATTTTACTATCTCTGCCCTTGGTTTGTAAAGCGCAGCAGCTGCAGTCAAAGAACATCGCCTGTCTGGAAAGCACATTAGCTCCAAGAACAATCCCAGCACATGTATAAGAGAGTGACTAATGCAGTAATTAGATGGTTAGGACATTTGTGACTCATAGCTCAAGGCAGGAGAGACTTTTCACAGCTTTCATACACTTGACAAGTAGGACTAATACAGTACCTTTCATGCGTAAAGTAATCGGATGGATTTCTGAGAAAACCAGTTTTAACTGTGAGATGTAGACTGGATTTATAATGCATGTATACCGCTCTGAATAAAATAAATAGAATGATATTCAGATTTCCTATTTCACTGAAAAAGGCAATCATATGTGTACACAGCGAGCAGCCAGCCATCTGCATTCACACACCTAGCTACAAACACACACAAATTGAGAGAAATAAACTACACATACATAGTGAAAAGTTGCAAGAAAATCAACAGTAGTGGCAGATCACATACAAAAAGAAAAAAGTAACAAAAACGTCCCCCTTTTGGCTGAAAATCATTCTGGTGTTGCCATGGTGAGGGGGTCCTGTGCTTGAATATTACTGTGACAGTGACATCATCCCATCCAAACATAGCCTAGCATTTAGGAAGGGTGTCATGGGCTGAATAATACCCTCAGGAAACAACATGGGATTCTGATTAAACACTTAGTGTTGATCCTTTCTAGATGGACCATAGAGAGTGGCTGGAGTCTAGCCAGGCCAGGGGGCACTCTGTTTCTGCATCAGACAGCTCTATGGTCAGTGCTTACTTTGTAAAATCGGGAGGTGCTGGAATAAAGAGTGAGAGAGGGGAGTGACATGGGGAGCTCTGAGGTACCAGAGGTAAAGCATTCCATGCATATCATCGCATTTGCGTAGTGGCATATAGCAGTAGAGTACAGGCACTTACAGAAGTTGCACACATGCCTTTTATAAATGCATTTCATACAATTCTACATAATTTTACATGTCCGAATCCTTTTTTAATACCGCACAAATTATCGAAATGACAGGCTACTTTGACACTGACAAACTGAGACTCTGAGATCAATACAAATTACCTTGAATCCATCAATAGCATAAGCCTAGGTGTGTGGAGACATATTGTAGGCTACAACTCTGCTTGTAGGCGCGCGCTGTATGAGGAGGAAATTATAGTCCTAAACATGCTTTCCGGTTTCACTGACTCACCCAGTGATGCGCAGCTCACTCGCCTGTGATGGCCGATGCGTACGTGTCAAAAGCATATATCTCGCTCTGGTTTTACTTTGTAAAAAATATTTGGAAGTTTATCAAATATTTTGTTAGCCTACAGCATACAGATTAAAGTCTTCTATTTTCAGCAGGAGTCATTTGGTTTTTAACCTGTGTTTCCCGCGATTGTATTTGAAATATTGCGAAAGGCCTGTTTTGTCTGCATGCTTTTCACTGACAGATTTGCCACGCGATTACGACTGTAGGCTATGCCTTGTTATTGGGCTACACACAATCCACAGCAGTGGAGGCTCCTCAGAGGAGGACCATCCTCCTCAGTAAATTTCATAAAAATCTAAAAATCTAAAGTGAAACATAAAATATAAATCACCAAATAATTGATTAAAACACACTGTTTTACAATGAAGGTCTACAGTAGCATCAGCAGCACTCTGTAGGGTAGCACCATGGTATAGCCGGAGGACAGCTAGCTTCTGTCCTCCTCTGTGTACATAGACTTCAATACAAAACCTAGGAGGCTCATGGTTCTCACCTCCTTCCATAGACTTACACAGTAATTATGACAACTTCTGGAGCATGTCCTCCAACCTATCAGAGCTCTTGCAGCATGAACTGACATGTTGTCCACCCAATCAAAGGATCAGAGAATGAATCTAGTACTGAAAGCATAAGCTACAGCTAGCTAGCACTGCAGTGCATAAAATGTGGTGAGTAGTTGACTCAAAGAGAGAGAAAGACAATAGCTGAACAGTTTTGAACAAATTAATTTCTTCAAAAATTAAGGAGAAGCGAGAGAGAGAGAGAGAGAGAGAGAGAGAGAGAGAGAGAGAGAGAGAGAGAAATAGAGAGAGAGAGAGAGAGAAAAACTTTCACTTAGCTAGCCTACTCAAACACCCGGCTCAAACAGAGAGGTATGCTATGTTAGCTAGCTGGCTATGGCTATCCAACACTGGAACTCTTTCAAATCAAGGTAAGCTTTTGATTTGATTAATTTCTTGCCACCGGGGCCCGCCAGTGTAACTGCAATACTGCTTTCTGACTGTACATTGTACTGCATGACTGTAGTTGTCACAAGCTGATGTGGATGCTGTGTTGGAGTCAGGCGCAGGACACAGAAGCTTAGTCGAAACGACTTTAATTGTCACAAAGACAATAACAAAAATACCGGCCCTCAAACACAGGAGGCGAGCGATTACGCAAACAGTGCGTAAAAACACTAACTACTAGAGCACAAATAAAGATACACCAACTGACAGGCGGACAACAACACACAACTGCAAACAAAACCAAAGGAAACTTATAGGTGACATAATCAATACATAAGACGAAACAGGTGCACCAACAAGACAAAACCAATCAAACATAGAGAACATCAAGCGGTAGCAGCTAGTACTCCGGGGACGACGAACGCCGAAGCCTGCCCGAACAAGGAGGAGCAGTCTCGGCGGAATTCGTGACAGTACCCCCCCCTTGACGCGCGGCTCCAGCCGTGCGCCGACCCCGGCCTCGGGGACGGCCAGGAGGACGTGGAGCAGGGCGCGTAGGATGACTACGGTGGAACTCAGTCAGGAGGGATGGATCTAAAATGTCCCTCCTAGGCACCCAGCACCGTTCCTCCGGACCGTACCCCTCCCACTCCACGAGATATTGTAGACCCCCCATCCGACGTCTCGAATCCACGATGGACCGGACTGAGTACGCCGGAGCCCCCTCGATGTCCAGTGGGGGCGGAGGGGTCTCTCTTATCTCACTGTCCTGGAGTGGACCAGCTACCACCGGCCTGAGGAGAGACACATGGAACGAGGGGTTAATGTGATAGTCATTAGGCAGTTGCAACTTGTAACACACCTCGTTCAATCTCCTCAGGACTTTAAATGGCCCCACAAACCGCCGGCCAAACTTCCGGCAGGGCAGGCGAAGGGGCAGGTTTCGAGTCGAGAGCCAGACTCGATCTCCAGGTGCGTATACTGGACCCTCACTGCGGTGGAGATCGGCGCTCGCCTTCTGCCTGCGGATGGCCCGCTGCAGATGTACATGTGCAGCGTTCCACGTCTCCTCCGAGCGCCGAAACCACTCATCCACCGCAGGAGCCTCGATCTGGCTCTGATGCCATGGTGCCAGAACCGGCTGATACCCTAACACGCACTGGAAAGGGGTCAGGTTAGTAGAGGAGTGGCGAAGAGAGTTCTGAGCCATCTCTGCCCAGGGGATATACCCCGACCACTCCTCCTGCCGGCCCTGGCAATATGATCTCAGAAACCTACCCACATCCTGGTTCACTCTCTCCACCTGCCCATTACTCTCAGGGTGGAAACCCGAGGTAAGGCTAACCGAGACCCCCAAGCGTTCCATGAACGCCCTTCCGACTCTAGAGGTGAATTGGGGACCCCGATCAGACACTATATCCTCGGGAACCCCGTAGTGCCGGAAGACGTGGGTGAACAAAGCCTCAGCGGTCTGTAGGGCAGTAGGGAGACCCGGCATTGGGATGAGACGACAGGCCTTAGAGAACCGATCCACAACGACCAGAATAGTGGTATTCCCCTGAGAGGGGGGAAGGTCCGTGACAAAGTCCACCGAGAGGTGAGACCACGGCCGTTGTGGAACGGGCAGGGGTTGTAACTTCCCCCTGGGCAGGTGTCTAGGCGCCTTACACTGAGCGCACACCGAGCAGGAGGAGACATAAACCCTCACGTCCCTAGCCAATGTTGGCCACCAGTACTTAACACTAAGGCAGTGCACTGTCCGGCCAATACCTGGATGTCCAGAGGAGGGTGACGTATGAGCCCAATAAATGAGACGATCACGGACCTCGAGCGGCACGTACGTCCGACCCACTGGACACTCTGGGGGAGTAGGGTCGGTGCGTAACGCCCGCTCAATTTCCGCATCGACCTCCCATTCCACCGGTGCCACCAGACAAGACTCCGGCAGTATGGGAGTGGGCTCAACGGACCTCTCCTCTGTGTCATACCGCCGGGACAGGGCGTCTGCCTTACCGTTCTGGGATGTAAGTGATCTTAAAAACGAACCGGGTCAGAAACATGTTCCACCTAGCCTGACGAGGGTTCAATCTCCTAGCTGCCCGGATGTACTCCAGGTTACGATGGTCAGTCAGAATGAGAAAAGGGTGTTGAGCCCCCTCAAGCCAATGCCTCCACACCTTTAGGGCTTGAACCACGGCTAACAGCTCCCTGTCCCCTACGTCATAATTACGTTTCGCCGGGCTGAGCTTTTTAGAATAAAAAGCGCAGGGACGGAGCTTAGGAGGCGTGCCGGAGCGTTGCGACAGTACTGCCCCAATACCGGCCTCTGACGCGTCCACCTCTACCTGGAACGCTAAAGCGGGGTCCGGGTGCGCCAGCACCGGAGCCGAAGTGAACAGGTCCTTCAGTTTACTAAACGCCCTGTCCGCTTCAGCCGACCACTGCAAACGCACCGGGCCCCCCTTCAGCAGGGAAGTAATGGGAGCTGCTACCTGTCCAAAACCCCGGATAAACCTCCGGTAGTAATTGGCAAAACCCAAAAACTGCTGCACCTCTTTAACAGTGGTTGGGGTTTGCCAGTTACGCACGGCTGACACACGGTCAATCTCCATCTTCACCCTTGACGCGGACAACCGATGACCCAAGAAGGAGATGGACTCCTGGAAAAACAGACATTTCTCTGCCTTGACATACAAGTCATGCTCCAACAGCCTACCCAACACTCGGCGCACCAGGGCTACATGCTCGGCTCGTGTAGAAGAGTACACTAGGATGTCGTCAATGTACACTACCACACCCTGCCCATGCAGATCCCGGAAGATCTCGTCCACAAATGATTGGAAGACTGAAGGAGCATTCATTAACCCGTATGGCATGACAAGATACTCATAATGACCTGAGGTGGTACTAAATGCCGTCTTCCATTCATCTCCCTCCCTAATGCGTACCAAGTTATAGGCGCTCCTGAGATCCAGTTTTGTGAAGAAACGCGCTCCGTGCAATGATTCCGTCATACTCGCAATCAGAGGAAGAGGGTAACTGTATTTAACAGTGATCTGATTGAGACTACGGTAATCAATACACGGGCGCAACCCTCCATCCTTCTTCTTCACAAAAAAGAAACTCGAGGACGCAGGGGAAGTGGAGGACCGTATGTATCCTTGTCTCAGGGACTCAGCTATGTATGTCTCCATAGCCGCCGTCTCCTCTTGAGACAGAGGATACACATGGCTCCGCGGGAGTGCCGCACCTGTCTGGAGGTTTATCGCACAATCTCCCTGTCTATGAGGTGGCAATCGCGTCGCCCTCGTCGAGTGCCAAATCCTCATACTCAGGGGGAATGTGCATTGCGGGCACTTGGTTCGGACTCTCCACTGTGGTCGCCCCAGCGGAAACACCTAAACATCGCCCAACACACTGGTCAGACCATTCCTTGAGAGCCCTCTGTTGCCACGAAATGGTGGGGTCATGGGTGATTAACCAAGGAAGCCCCAGCACCACGGGATACGCAGGAGAGTCAATCAGGTACAACTGAATGATCTCCTCATGACCCCCCTGCGTCTTCATCTTTAGTGGCGCTGTGACCTCCCTAATCAACCCAGATCCCAACGGGCGGCTATCTAGGGCATGGACAGGGAAGGGTGCATCAACGGGCAGGAGGGTAAACCCTAACTTAGTACAACATTTCCAATTAATAAAATTCCCAGCTGCGCCTGAATCGACTAGCGCCTTATGCTGGGAATGAGATGCAACCTGAGGAAATACCACAGGTATACACAAGTGAACAACAGAGAGCTCTGGGTGAGTGGGGCACCTACTCACCTGAAATGACTCCCCAGTGCGCGACCTGTTGCCCCGATTCTAGCCGCAGTGTGTCCTCCACGGCCACAGTTGGTGCAGGGGACGGCCCCCCTCGGGTTCTCTCTCCTTCTCTCTCTAGCGCCAGCACCCCCGAGCTCCATAGGGCTCGGCTCGGAGGTGCTGGGGGATGGAATGGACGGCCCCAACTCGGGACGTCCGCGGGTGGCCAGCAGGGTATCCAGACGGATGGGCATGTCCACCAGCTGGTCGAAGGACAGATTGGTGTCCCTGCAGGCCAGCTCTCCACGAACGTCCTCACGCAGGCTACACCGATAGTGGTCGATGAGGGCCCTCTCATTCCACCCCGCATCCGCCGCTAGAGTCCAGAAATCCAGGGCGAACTCCTGTGCGCTCCTCTTCCCCTGTCGGCGGTGGAACAGACGCTCCCCCGCCGATTTACCCTCAGGAGGGTGATCGAAAACAGCCCTGAAGCGGCGGGAGAACTCCGCGTAGCTGATGGTGGCGGCGTCTATTCCCCTCCATTCGGCGTTGGCCCACTCCAACGCCTTGCCGGAGAGACAGGAGATGAGGGTGGAAACGCTCTCGTATCCCAAGGGCGCCGGGTGTATGGTGGCCAGGTAGAGTTCCACCTGAAGGAGGAACCCCTGACACCCGGCTGTGGTGCCATCATACGCCCTCGGGAGCGAGAGCCGAATCCCACTGGATTCCGGAGCTGGTCTGGTGGGGCTGGCCGATGGTGGTGGTAATGTAGGAGGAGGTGTGGGCACGCCTCCCCTTTCCCATCAGCGCAGGGTGTTCATCACCTCCTGCATGGCGGAGCCGAGTTGCTGGATCCTGGCGTCCTGGCAGCTGACCCAATCCTCCAGCGACTCGGTCGCCGCCGCTGCTCCTGCTGACTCCATAGTATGGTGTGTTGTTCTGTCACAAGCTGATGTGGATGCGGTGTTGGAGTCAGGCGCAGGACACAGAAGCTTAGTCGAACCGACTTTAATTGTCACAAAGACAATAACAAAAATACCGGGCCTCAAACACAGGAGGCGAGCGATTACGCAAACAGTGCGTAAAAACACTAACTACTAGAGCACAAATAAAGATACACCAACTGACAGGCGGACAACAACACACAACTGCAAACAAAACCAAAGGAAACTTATAGGTGACATAATCAATACATAAGACGAAACAGGTGCACCAACAAGACAAAACCAATCAAACATAGAGAACATCAAGCGGTAGCAGCTAGTACTCCGGGGACGACGAACGCCGAAGCCTGCCCGAACAAGGAGGAGGAGCAGTCTCGGCGGAATTCGTGACAGTAGTGGGTTTACTAACGCATTAGTTCTAGTAGTTCTAGTTGACTATAATGTGACAACTACAGTATGTAGAACGTGTGTAGCGGTTAGCATTCATGATATGAAGGTTTGGCTTAGAAAGGTTTTTGATGTGTTGTCCACTTAAGTCCACAAGCGAAGGGAAAAGGTGAGAGGAGAGCGTGTAGATAGTTGCGAGGAGGAATTATATATACAATGAGCAAAGTGATCATGCTGTTTTTATGTTGCTGCTATGAAAGTGAACTGTTTGCGTGTGATCAGGGGTGTATTCATTCCGCCGATTCTGTTGAAAAACATTTCTTAAACGGAAGCAAACGAAACGAAACGGGGATAAACATACAGTACCAGCCCTATTTGGTAAAAGTCCATATTATGGCAAGAACATCTCAAATAAGCAAAGAGAAATGACAGTCCATCATTACATAGAGAGGGAGAAAGATCATAGAAAGTGAATCTCATTCTAGTTCTGTGAGAGATACTGGTGCCCTACTCACACAGCCATGGCCACACATTGGTCTCAAACATAGGTTACAATGTTACGCAAACCATAAACTCGGGCCGAGCCAACCCAAATCAACTCTTAGAATATCAGGCCCGGCCTGAAAATCAACTTTTTCATATAAATAGGTTCCAGAACGAAACAGTCCAAAAATTAAGCAGTCTATGGTCATTGTCAATGGTCAATATCAGTGGTGTCATAACCATTGAAACTGAGCAGCCAATTACCCCCCTCACTTTCATACAATAGTTTCAAGACATATGATGATGACATGGTTACAACACACACACACAACCTCAGGAGCTGCTGTGTGCCATGCTGTGTGAGCATGAATGCTAAAGTTCATTTGCAATTCAGAAGAGCAGGTCAAGCATGTGGTTGTGGCATTTAAGCAACAGGTGGTCGGCCACAAGAGAAAATTAATACCAGTGGTGAACCCCTGTCTCAGTCTCCTGTATCCATGCTGCAATAGTCTATGTGCCGGGGGGCTAGGGTTATATCTGGTGTAATTCTCCTGTCTTATCTGGTGTCCTGTGTGAATTTAAGTATGCTCCCTTTAATTCTCTCTCTCTCACCCTCTCCCCCTCCCCTCCCGGAGGACCTGAGCCCTAGGACCATGACTCAGGACTACCTGGCCTGATGACTCCTAGCTGTCCCCAGTCCACCTGGTCGTGCTGCTGCTCCAGTTTCAACTGTTCTGCCTGCGGCTAGGCAACCCTGACCTGTTCACCGGACGTGCTACCTTGTCCCAGACCTGCTATTTTCGACTCTCTCTCTCCCTCTCTCTCTCTACCACACCTGCTGTCTCGAACTCTGAATGCTCAGCTATGAAAAGCGAACTGACATCTACTCCTGAAGTACTGACCTGTTGCACCCTCTACAACCACTGATTATTATTTGACCCTGCTGGTCATCTATGAAGGTTTGAACATCTTGAAGAACAATCTGGCCTTAAATGGCCATGTACTCTTATAATCTCTACCCGGCACAGCCAGAAGAGGACTTGCCACCCCTCAGAGCCTGGTTCCTCTCTAGGTTTCTTCCTAGGTTCCTGCCTTTCTAGGGAGTTTTTCCTAGCCACCATGCTTCTACATCTGCGTTGCTTGCTGTTTGGGGTTTTAGGCTGGGTTTCTGTATAGCACTTTGTGACATCTGCTGATGTAAAAAGGACTTTATAAATAAATTTGAATGATTGATTGAGATATGGATCTTATTTCCCCCCAGCAAATCAGATGGCTATAAACAGAGAGTATTTAACCTGAGGCCTCCTGGTGCTGTTGACAATGGATTTCTTATACGTCTAACATGTTTACATTGTGATGTGTATAGTGCATTCGGAAAGTATTCAGACCCCTTCACTTTTTCCACATTTTGTTACGTTCCAGCCTTATTCTAAAATTGATTAAATAAATAAAAATACTCATCAATCTACACACAATACCCCATAATGACAAAGTGAAAACAGGTTTTTAGAAATGTTTGCAAATGTATTAAAAATAAAAAACAGAAATACCTTATTTACATAAGTATTCAGACCCTTTGCTATGAGACTCGAAATTGAGCTCCGGTGCATCCTGTTTCCATTGATCATCCTTGAGACGTTTCTACAACTTGATTGGAGTCCACCTGTGGTAAATTCAATTGATTGGACATGATTTGGAAAGGCACACACCTGTCTATATAAGGTCCCACAGTTGACAATGCATGTCAGAGCAAAAACCAAGCCATGAGGTCGAAGGAATTGTCCGTAGAGCTCGGAGACAGGATTGTGTCGAGGCACCGATCTGGGGCAGGGTACCAAAAAAGGTCTGCAGCATTGAAGGTCCCCAAGAACACAGTGGCCTCCATCATTCTTAAATGGAAGAAGTTTGAAACCACCAAGACTCTTCCTAGAGCTGGCCGCCCAGCCAAACTGAGCAATCGGGGGAGAAGGGCCTTGGTCAGGGACGTGACCAAGAACCCGATGGTCACTCTGACAGAGCTCCAGTTCCTCTGTGGAGATGGGAGAACGAAGATTCTCTGGTCTGATGAAAACAAGATTGAACTCTTTGGCCTGAATGCCAAGCGTCACGTCTGAAGGAAACCAGGCACTGCTCATCACCTGGCCAATACCATCCTTACGGTGAAGCATGGTGGTGGCAGCATCATGCTGTGGGGATGTTTTTCAGTGGCAGGGACTGGGAGACTAGTCAGGATTGAGGGAAAGATGAACGGAGCAAAGTACAGAGAGATCCTTGATGAAAACCAGCTCCAGAGTGCTCAGGACCTCAGACTGGGGCGAAGGTTCACCTTCGAACAGGATAACGACCCTAAGCACACAGCCAAGACAACGCAGGAGTGGCTTCGGGAAAAGTCTCAATGTCCTTGCGTGGCCCAGCCAGAGCCCGGACTTGAACCCGATCTAACATCTCTGGAGAGACCTGAAAATAGCTGTGCAGCAACGCTCTCCATACAACCTGACAGAGCTTGAGAGGATCTGCAGAGAAGAATGGGAGAAACTCCCCTAATAAAGGTGTGCCAAGCTTGTAGCATCATACCCAAGAAGACTCTATGCTGTAATCAGGGTCTGAATGCTTATGTAAATGTGAATGTTTTAATTTTTTATAAATTTGCACCAAACATTTTTTACCTGTTTTTGCTTTGTCATTATGGGGTATTGTGTGTGGGAAAAAAACAATTTAACCAATTTTAGAATAAGGCTGTAATGTAACAAAATGAGGAAGATTGAAGAAGTCTGAATACTTTCCGAATGCACTGTATAACTGAAAGATGAGCCAATGTTGCAGGAAAACAAATTATTAATGAGAATAAACTGACTACACCGATGAAGTGTCTTCACAGACATTTTCAATCTATCCTTATCCCAGTCTGTAATCCCAACATGTTTCAAGCTGACCACCATTGTCCCTGTTCCAAGGTAACCTGCCTAAATTACTATCGCCCTGTAGCACTCACATCTGTAATTATGAAGTGCTTTGAAAGGCAGGTCATGACACACATCAACACCATCGTCCCAGACACCCTAGATCAACTCCAATTAGCATATCGCCCCAACAGATCCACAGATGACGCAATCTCAATTGCACTTCACACTGCCCTCTCCCACCTGGAAAAGAGGGGAAATAACTATTTGAGAATGCTGTTCATAGACTACAGCTCATTGAACACCAGAGTACCCTCAAAGCCCTTCACTAAACTAAGGACCCTGGGACTGAACCCCTCTCTCTGCAACGGGATCCTGGGCTTCCTGATGGGCCGGCCCCAGGTGGTGAGGATAAGCAACAACATCTCCGCCACGCTTACACGCAACACGGGGCCCCCTCAGGGGTGTGTGCTTAGTCCCCTCCTGTACTCCCTGTTCACCCACGACTGCGTGGCCACGCACGACTCCAACACCATCATCAAGTTTGCTGACGACACAACGGTGGTAGGCCTAATCACTGACGGCGATGAGTCAGGGAGAAGGTCAGAGACATAGCAGTGTGGTGCCAGCACAACAACCTCTCCCTCACTGTCAGTAAGACAAATGGGCTGATTGTGGACTATAGGAGAAAGAGGTGAGAGCACGCCCCCATCCACATCGATGGGGTTGTTGTGGAGCTGGTCGAGAGTTTCAAGTTCCTTGGTGTCCACATCACTAAGGACCTAACATGGTCAGCACAGTCGTGAAGATATATTAGAATGGCGCCGAAGGAGATGGCTGCCATTTTACGGGCTCCTAACCAATTGTGCTATTGTGTGTGTTTTTTCTCGTTATTTGTAACTTATTTTGTACATAATGTTTCTGCCACTGTCTCTTATGACCGAAAAGAGCTTCTGGATATCAGGACAGCTATTACTCACCTCGTAATGGACGAAGATATTTTATTTAACGAGTCGGATGCGAAGGATTTTCTTCAGACACCCGACAAGGCCCAAATCCCCGTCATTCGCATGAGAGACAACGATATCGGGGACGTAGGTCAGGGTGCCTTGTAAGGATCCGATGGCGAGTGCGTAATCTGCCTCTACCCTCAGTCCTATTAGCCAACGTACAATCATTGGATAACAAAATAGACTAACTAAGATCACGGATATCCTACCAACGGGACATTAAAAACTGTAATATCTTATGTTTCACCGAGTCGTGGCTGAACGACAACATGGATAACATACAGCTGGCGGGATATAAGCTGCATCGGCAAGATAGAACAGCTGCTTCCGGTAAGACAAGGGGAGGCGGTCTGTGTATATTTGTAAACAACAGGTGGTGCACAAAATCTAATATTAAGGAAGTCTCTAGGTTTTGCTCGGCTGAGGTAGAGTATCTCATGATAAGCTGTAGACCACACTATTTACCAAGTGAGTTTTCATCTATATTTTTCGTAGCTGTCTATATACCACCACAAACCAATGCTGGCACTAAGACCGCACTCAATGAGCTGTATAAGGCCATAAGCAAACAGGAAAACGCTCATCCAGAGGCGGCGCTCCTAGTGGCCGGGGACTTTAATGCCCTTAAATCTGTCAATAAAGAAGCGGTCAGATGACGCAGATGCTAAGCTACAGGACTGTTTTGCTAGCACAGACTGGAATATGTTCCGGGATTCTTCCGATGGCATTGAGGAGTACACCAATCATTAATAAGTGCATCGACGACATCGTCCCCACAGTGACCGTACGTACATACCCCAACCAGAAGCCATGGATTACAGGCAACATCTGCACTGAGCTAAAGGGTAGAGATGCCGCTTTCAAGGAGCGGGACTCTAACCCGGACGCTTATAAGAAATCCCGCTATGCCCTCAGATGAACCATCAAACAGGCAAAGCGTCAATACAGGACTAAGATTTCATCGTACTACACCGGCTCCGACGCTCGTCGGATGTGGCAGGGCTTGCAAACTATTACAGACTACAAAGGGAAGCACAGCCGCAAGCTGCCCAGTGACACGAGCCTACCAGACAAGCTAAAATACCTCTATGCTCGCTTCGAGGCAAGCAACACTGAAGCATGCATGAGAGCATAAGCTGTTCCGGATGACTGTGTGATCAAACTCTACAAAGCCGATGTGACTAAGACATTTAAACAGGTCAACATTCACAAGGCCGCAGAGACAGACGGATTACCAGGACGTATACTCCGAGCATGCGCTGACCAACTGGCAAGTGTCTTCACTGATTTTTTCAACCTGTCCCTAACTGAGTCTGTAATACCAACATGTTTCAAGCAGACCACCATAGTCCCT
Organism: Coregonus lavaretus; assembly: GCF_964263955.1. Lineage (NCBI taxonomy): Eukaryota > Metazoa > Chordata > Actinopteri > Salmoniformes > Salmonidae > Coregonus > Coregonus lavaretus. The sequence continues at coordinate 43,440,136 of NC_139995.1, read as the reverse complement.
GTGCGCAAGAACACTAAGGTAACCTGCCTAAATGACTACCGACCCATAGCACTCACGTCTGTAGCCATGAAGTGCTTTGAAAGGCTGGTCATGGCTCACATCAACACCATTATCCCAGAAACCCTAGACCCACTCCAATTTGCATACCGCCCAAACAGATCCACAGATGATGCAATCTCTATTGCACTTCACACTGCCCTTTCCCACCTGGACAAAAGGAACACCTACGTGAGAATACTATTCATTGACTACAGCTCAGCGTTCAACATCATAGTGCCCTCAAAGCTCATCACTAAGCTAAGGACCCTGGGACTAAACACCTCCCTCTGCAACTGGATCCTGGACTTCCTGACGGGCCACCCCCAGGTGGTAAGGGTAGGTAACAACACATCTGCCACGCTGATCCTCAACACGGGGGCCCCTCAGTTGTGCGTGCTCAGTCCCCTCCTGTACTCCCTGTTCACCCATGACTGCATGGCCAGGCACGACTCCAACACCATCATTAAGTTTGCCGATGACACAACAGTGGTAAGCCTGATCACCAACAATGATGAGACAGCCTATAGGGAGGAGGTCAGAGACTTGGCCGTGTGGTGCCAGGATAACAACCTCTCCCTCAACGTGATCAAGACAAAGGAGATGATTGTGGACTACAGGAAAAAGAAGAGGAAAGAGCACGTCCCCATTCTCATCGACAGGGCTGTAGTGGAGCAGGTTGAGAGCTTCAAGTTCCTTGGTGTCCACATCACCAACAAACTAACATGGTCCAAGCACACCAAGACAGTCGTGAAGAGGGCACGACAAAGCCTATCCCCCCTCAGGAGACTGAAAAGATTTGGCATGGGTCCTCAGATCCTCAAAAGATTCTACAGCTGCACCATCGAGAGCATCCTGACTGGTTGCATCACTGCCTGGTATGGCAACTGCTCGGCCTCCGACCGCAAGGCACTACAGAGGGTAGTGCGTACGGCCCAGTACATCACTGGGGCCAAGCTTCCTGCCATCCAGGACCTCTATACCAGGCGGTGTCAGAGGAAGGCCTTAAAAATTGTCAAAGACTCCAGCCACCCTAGTCATAGACTATTGTCTCTGCTACTGAATGGCAAGCGGTACCGGAGTGCCAAGTCTAGGTCCAAAAGGCTTCTTAACAGCTTCTACCCCCAAGCCATAAGACTCCTGAACAGCTAATCAAATGGCTACCCAGACTATTTGCATTGTCCCCCCCCCCCCCCCCCCCCCCCCCCCCAACCAGAATATTATCTATGCTTAGTCACTTTAACTCTACCTACATGTACATATTACCTCAATTACCTCAACTAACCTGTGCCCCCGCACATTGATTCTGTACCGGTACCCCCTGTATATAGCCTCGCTACTGTTATTTTACTGCTGCTCTTTAATTATTTTTTATTTATCTTTTTTTTTTTACTTAACACTTATTTTTCTTAAAACTGCATTGTTGGTTAAGTAAGCATTTCACTGTAAGGTCTACACCTGTTGTATTCAGCACATGTGACAAATACAATTTGATTTGAAGAGGGCACGGCAGAGCCTCTTCCTCCTCAGAAGGCTGAAAAGATTTGGCATGGGCCCTCAGATCCTCAAAAAGTTCTACAGCTGCACCATCGAGAGCATTTTAACTGGCTGCATCACCCCTTGGTATGGCAACTGCACCGCCCTTGACTGCAAAGTGCTACAGAGGGTGGTGTGGAGAGCCAAGTACATCACTGGGGACGAGCTCCCTGCAATCCAGGACCTCTATATTAGGTGGTGTCAGCCCGTCTGGTGTTCAACCTTCCCAAGTTCTCTCACGTCACCCCGCTCCTCCGCACACTCCACTGGCTTCCAGTTGAAGCTCGCATCTGCTACAAGACCATGGTGCTTGCCTACGGAGCTGTGAGGGGAACGGCACCTCCGTACCTTCAGGCTCTGATCAGTCCCTACACCCAAACGAGGGCATTGCGTTCATCCACCTCTGGCTTGCTGGCCCCCCTACCTCTGCGGAAGCACAGTTCCCGCTCAGCCCAGTCAAAACTGTTCGCTGCTCTGGCACCCCAATGGTGGAACAAGCTCCCTCACGACACCAGGACAGCGGAGTCACTCACCACCTTCCGGAGACACTTGAAACCCCACATCTTTAAGGAATACCTGGGATAGGATAAAGTAATTCTTCTACCCCCCCTTACCCCACCCCCACAAAAAAAATATATATATAAAAATATTGTTAAGTGGTTGTCCCACTGGCTATCATAAATAATAAGGTGAATGCACCAATTTGTAAGTCGCTCTGGATAAGAGCGTCTGCTAAATGACGAAAATGTAAATGTAAATGTGAGTTTGCCAAAAGGCACCTAAATGAAACCAAGATGGAACTCTTTGGCCTGAATGCTAAGCGTCACGTCTGGAGGAAACCATCCCTACGGAGAAGCATGGTGGTGGCAGCATCATGCTGTGGGGATGTTTTTCAGTGGCAGGGACTGGTAGACTAGTCAGGATCGAGGGAAAGATGAACGGCACAAAGTACAGAGAGATCCTTGATGAAAACCTGCTCCAGAGCGCTCAGGACCTCAGACTGGGGCGAAGGTTCACCTTCCAACAGGACAACGACCCTAAGCACACAACCAAGACAACACAGGAGTGGCTTTGGGACAAGTCTCTGAATGTCCTTGAGTGGCCCAGCCAGAGCCCGGACTTTAACCCGATCGGATATCTCTGGAGAGACGCTCCCCATCCAACCTGACAGAGCTTGAGAGGATCTGCAGAGAGGAATGGGAGAAACTCCCTAACTACAGGTGTGCCAAGCTTGTAGCATCATACCCAAGAAGGCTGTAATCGCTGCCAAAGGTGCTTCAACAAAGTACTGAGTGAAGGGTCTGAATACTTAAGGAAATGTAATATTTCCGTTTTTTATTTTGTATACATTTTCTAAATTTTCTAAAAACCTGTTTTTGCATTGTCATTATGGGGTATTGTGTATAGATTGATGGGGGGGGGGGGGACAATTTAATCCATTTTAGAATAAGACTGTAACAAAACATGGAAAAAGTCAAGGGGTCTGAATACGTTCCGAATGCCTGTATATATATATATCAATCAGATGTATTTATAAAGCCCTTTTTACATCAGCAGATGTCACAAAGTGCTTATACAGAAACCTAGCCTAAAACCCCAAACAGCAAATAATGCAGACATAGAAGCACAAACCATATACACACTCACTCACTACATTGACACTCCTACACAAAATCCACACCCATTCACATAGACGAAAATGTAAATGTAAATATACTTCATATGCACACACATAACACACACAAACACACGTAGGCCTACATACACATTACATGCACACACACACATACTTTTACACTCATAATTTGCTGCTGCTACTCTGTTCTTTATTTTTACTCTTATTATTATTTATCCTGATGCCTAGTCACTTTACCCTGCTTTAATGTACATACAGTAGCTACCTCAAATACCTCCTACCTCTACCGTGAAATGCTTGCTTAAGAGTCATTCCCAACAATGCAGAGTTTAAAAATAAAGTAGTAACACGAAGAATGAAATACACAAGAATGGAGCTATATACAGGGAGTACCAATGTGTAGAGGTAGGAGGTATTTGAGGTAGCTACTGTATGTACATTAAAGCAGGGTAAAGTGACTAGGCATCAGGATAAATAATAAAGTCTACACCAGTTGAAATCGGCGCATGTGACAAATACAATTTAATTTGAACAGAGGGTTAAAATGACAAACGTATTTTCATTTACAACCACTAGATGTCGCTGTAGTAGCGCCAGCGGGACCACAACACACACACACTTGCACGTTAAACCTAAACTCTGTGATTTAAGATTTTGTTCCTCACAGCCGATAAAGTTTCTTCTGCCTAGACTTTTATTTCCCCATATACACTTGTTAAAGCTAGAGTCCTTAATTGAAACAATTACAAAGCATTTACCGCGCCTCTGTTTTGGTCAAAAGCTGAAAAACAAAGTATGTGGTGGCCCACAGCTGCGCCGTAATAATTGTGTTATGGGGATGGGCCTGTAGAAATTTAACCACTCTCAAATTCATCGAAAGAGCAATGGATGCAAGGACTGACCATCCATATCAAAATTATAGTTGTAACCACGTTTTGGAACTATACAGTTTGTTTACATTTACATAGTTTACAAACATTGGAGTAAAAAAAGCTTATATTTTGGGTTCTGATGGGGAACGACAGTTCTCATGGAGCGTTTATAAGTTACATTATTCAAGATTCAATCGGTATATATCATTAATTTATAAGTCAAAAAAATTTATGTAGAAACTAAGGATTCTAGCTTTAACTGAAATATGTAAAGTGAGATGTATTTTTGTCAATACTAGGTTCATTTGTTTGGCTAAACCCGAAAGAACTTCCATCTCGCTGCTTTTCTTCCAAGTAGCCATCGCCTATGTAGGCTACATGGTATATCTGTAAACAATAACTATTTGAGCAGATGTCAATAGTTGATGAACACGGTTGTTCATGTATTAGAAAAACACATTTTCTCACTTGAAACTTACGGTAAATAGCTAGTGTTTTTTGTTGCGCTGTCGTCAGGAGTACTTTAAAGCAGGGTTTGACGTCAATTTCTATATTTGGTGATGGACGGAACCTCATTTGCATTTTACACCCACCTCGGTTTTCCACGATGTGAACCAATCACATCGCACGGGGAGCGCTGTGTGTGTTTTTCTGTGAATTTCATTGGTTAAAATGCCAATCACTCAAAATGGGCAATTACGTGACATCACCCATTCTGTCCCTTGATAAAAAAGAAGCCACAAGCTGTAGTGCAAGCACAGAGAACTTGGAAATGGGAGTTGAGAGAAACATAACATCAAACACCACTTCCAATCGAACAATTATTTTGGATAAATAATGCTGATTGTTACGTTGGCTAGAGTCAACCTGTTGCGTTGATATCACTGTTTCTGACTTGAAGATTCTATTTACTGAAGGATTTGTCCAGGACTCGCATATAGCTACTTCAGCTATAGCTAGCCAACGTTAGCTAACGTGACCTCGGTTTCACACTGCATTACTGTCAAATTCTACTTTTATTTCCTACGAGCTGAAAACCATTTTGCTGGCAAAATGAACCAAGGATACTCATCTAGAGGTGAAATGGGCCCCGAAGTAACGGCCGCAGCGACGTTTGTTTCCAGGCTATTGAGAACAAGAGGCTTCCTGAGCGAACACCAACTTCATGATTTCAGAGATTGTCTCCAACAGTCATTATCAGGTAATTTGGTTGGCCTTTCCTGTAAAAATAAAAAGTACATTTGGCTACGAACTAGTTATATTGTCGAAGTGGCTGCCTATATAATTGATGTTTTGGCTAGTTAGTTGGCTAACGGTAGCCTCGCTAACGTTAGCTAGTCTTGGCTTTGTCTGTTCCAACTGACGGTCAAATCTAGCTAGTTTTCTAATCTGATCGACGTTTGATTTTTATAATTTTGCTGACTATCTTTATTAGGTAATGCTGGGGGGGAGACAACGAACATGTAATTCGACAACTACCTTTAAAACATTTTTTAAATACTTTTGCAAGTCAGCAAATTCGTTAGCAAGCTTCCTCGTTAGTCTAACTTGGCATACTGTCTCGAGATGATTGTAGTAGGCCCAAATTCATTGTCTGGTGCTTTGTTTGCAAAGCAACAAGTTGAGTCTTCTAGTTTCGTTCCTTTAGTCTGATAATTTTCTCTTCACAGAGCACTACCAGAACCACTGGTTCCCAGACAGACCACAGAAGGGCTCGGGCTACCGCTGCATCCGAATGAATCATGAAATGGACCCAATTATTGGCAGGGCTGCTGGTCGAATCGGATTTACTAGCGATCAGCTCTTCGCCCTCCTGCCCCGGGAGCTGACACTCTGGGTGGACCCCTTTGAGGTCTCTTACCGCATCGGGGAGGATGGCTCCATATGTGTCCTCTATGAAGCAGAGGCCCCAGCGCCAGCAGCAGCACCTAGCCCCGACCCCACACAGAACTGCAAGAATCAATTTCTGCTCGGTGGCCGCACTAGCCCGCCGAAGAACTACCTGATGACCGTCTCGAGCTAGAGCGGGACCAGGCACTACCGCGACTGGGGCTACGCAAACAGTGTCAGTGTGAAGCCCGTCGACCACTCACAGTGATTCTTTTTGTACTTACATTTCGCAGCATTTACCCCTTTTTTTTTATTAAATAAATGTTACGTTATTTCATTTGAGTTTTCTAGAAGCATTGGGTATTTGTTGTAGTGTTTCTGTTGGGTTAGCATTTTTTATATATTTGACTACCAACTCATAGGCTCTTTTTGCACTGCAGGGACTCAGTATGTAGTGTGCTTCTGTCCTCTGGTTTTAGCACACTACACTCAAGCCAGGACTCGAAGTGTATAAAAAAACGACTCTGGGATTCTGTTAGTATCTCATGGTGCAATAGTAATAATACTTCACACACCATTGCCACTTCTCACAAATGTAAACTAAAGCTATCGTAACTGGAGTGTTAAGTATTTGTTCAGGTACCTATACATTTCCAAGATGAACTTGTTTTTTAAAATGTTTTATATAATGTGTGTGTCATTTGGTGCACTGCTGGTTTGTAAATTTACAGGACCACTCTTAACCTACCTGTGCCCTGAAATCAGACTCAAGACACTGTCTGACTTCCTAGTTGCAAAAGAGCTGCCTCTAACAGGTTGTACTACCTTAACACGACAATGTCTGCCCAAATCCCTTTGCGTTGAATATTGCTGCCAAACTTTATATCATAGATCATTTTGTGCAATAGTCAGAGTATTCAGAGCAACTGGAGTTTGGCTAAATCTCTCAACAAATAGTAAACTAATTTCACACCTCTTGGATCCTAGTTGAGAAAGACTTGACTTTTTAATCTAGAATAGCTTTACTTTCAACATGTTCAAAAAGGGGTTGGGGTTTTAATATTGATCACTATTGTGAATGTTTTTCTTATGTGAATCTGTCACTTTGACAAGTGTTCCCTGTTATTATCCCCTGAGTAGTTAGCCTTTGTGACTAAGCTGTGAGGTGGTTGGTTGGCGTCATGTTAACGTCTGTATCACTGCCAGGTAGTGTGACGCTCTCAGCCTTCTGTAGTGTCTTCTCTCCCTACTGAGCTGTTGAGCAGCTCACCATTGTTTACTGTTCCAGATGGGAAAGATGTCGAGTTTAAGCTATTTGAAACACAGTATGCATTTAATGTACATTTAAAAAAAGATGTGCATATAGATACTTGTACAGTTTTTGTCAATTTTATTACAATAAACCTTTATGAATTCAGATGCTCTCTTGCTGTGGTCTGATCAATTTGCATTATAGTTTGTCATCCTTTCACCGGTAGCCCATTCTAAGTAATCTCGTTTTGTAACTTGAGGGAACCTGAAGAAACCACTTATGCCATATTCTACATAAATGCCCCCAGCCTCTACTCTTGAAGCCCATGAGTAGATCTGACAGGATTGGATAATTGTTGCCCATAACTCCTACCAGCTCCTAGCCTAACTATAGGGCAAGGTGGGATCGACTCCATGTTTGCATTGGACCCATCTGATCCTTAGATCTATTTAGCTATATGCGGGGCCTAGGGGTTTATATGAATGGTGCATTGTCACTCATTCTGTTAATCCATTTATGCGTTCACTCTCTCAGGATCAGGCTTGTCTGTGCCTCAGAGCTTGTTTGGCTTGTCACTAAGGGCACACTCATGTCTCGACATGCCCTACACCAGTCACAGAAGAGGGAGGAACTATCAGCAGTTACACTCCTGTTGTATCAGTTCTGTCCTGGGAGAATGTGTGTGTGAAGTCACATTTAGTAAACCCAGCCTCCTCCCTGCAAGTGTTTGTGCAGTCTTTTCTGCAAATAAACCCTTCAAAGATGGTGTTTGTCTGAACTCACACATTTGTTAGTGGTAAGTGGATGTCTTGATTCAGCAACCCTACCTTCCAGAAATGGAGAGGCCTACTCTGCTTGAGCCTAATAATTCAACACATCCAATAGACCTACACAGACAGTGATGTGTTTTCTTCAGTATTACTAGCCTAGGTGTCCCTAGCGGACTAAACTCCACTCCATGGTGAAGGGAGTTTATGATGAACGTCACCAATGGTTTGGGGCCGAGACCAGGCTTTGTGGAATCTAGCTACGATTCGCCCAAGGTCAATACTTAAAAACATGTAAATTATGAAACGCTAACCTTGTACCTATGTTTGTCCTCTGTAGTTGCGTGCCTTTGTTTGCTGACATCCATACTATTTCAATAATCGTTAATCAAATACATCCACTGACTGTTTCCTTGTTGCAATTCAATAGGCACGTGCATTTGTGCTGAGTTGCCATCTTAGAGCAACAGCAATGAGCAAACAGTTGGTGGTTGTATTTGAAACTACCTTCACCGTGGAGTTTAGTCCGCTAAGGTGCCCTCAGGTTGGTTGACTGTCAGGAACCCGAACAGCTTCTACCCCCAAGCCATAAGACTGCTAAATAGTTAGTCTATTTGGTTAACTCTCTGCATTGACCCTTTTTGCACTAACTTTCTTTGACTCATCACATACGCTGCTGCTGCTGTTTATTATCTATCCTGTTGCCTAGTCACATTTATTCATAGTCATAACTACATATAATATCTACCTCAATTAGCTCGTACCCCTGCACTTCGACTTGGTACTGGTACCCCGTGTATTGGCTAAGCTATCGTTACCCGTTGTGTATTTATTATTACTTAAATAATTATGCGTTATTACTTTTCTATTATTTCTCTATTTTCTTTCTCTCTGCATTGTTGGGAAGGGCCATAAGTAAGCATTTCAATATTAGTCTAAACCTGTTGTTTACGAAGCATTTGACAAATACGATTTTATTTGTGTGTGTGGGGGTAAATACTAAAATAGAAACCAAGAGTTCTCAATTTAACCTCATTCTTTAATTATTATTTATTCATTTTTCTCTCATTTTCTGCATATTAATATACTTCTCTGTCAATGGATAATATGTGTATATAAAAAAGGATGTTGACACTAGCCTATGCAAACACGCTGATGTCATTGACATTGAAATACCGAGTCAGATCTGCCTCTGTGTGCCAATGTCACTGAGTTAAGCGTACAAAGCTGAGGACATCTCCTTTCTAAAACCACACTACCATTATGAATGCTACTATACTATGAACTACTCTATTTGCTGTGTATGTGCCTGTTAACCAACAAGAGTCAGCAATAAAAAAAGTATTGCTTCTTCTTGGCCATGCTGGCACTCCATGTCTGAAATGCTTTTACACTTTGATTTCAACCTTTTAATAAAATAGATTTAGAGTCAAGCTGACCTGACCTGAAAAACGTCAACAGTTACACTGAACAAAAATATAAACTCAACATGCAACAATTTAAAAGATTTTACTGAGTTACAGTTCATATAAGGAAATCAGTCAATTGAAATAAATTCATTAGGCCCTAATCTATGAATTTCACATGACTGGGAATACAGATATGCATCTGTTGGTCACAGATACGTAAAAAAAAAAAAGTAGGGGCGTGGATCAGAAAACCAGTCAGTATCTGGTGTGGCCACCATTTGCCTCATGCAGTGCGACAAATCTCCTTTGCATAGAGTTGATCAGGCTGTTGATTGTGGCCTGTGGAATGTTGTCCCTTTCCTCGTCAATGGCTGTGCGAAGTTGCTGGATATTGGCAGGAACTAGAGCATGCTGTCGTACACGTCGATCCAGCATCCCAAACATGCTCAATTGGTGACATGTCTGGTGAGTATGCAGGCCATAGAAGAACTGGGACATTTTCAGCTTCCTGGAATTGTGTACAGATCCTTGCGACATGGGCCCGTGCATTATCATGCTGAAACATGAGGTGATGGCGGCGGATGAATAGTAAGACAATGGGCCCCAGGATCTCATCACATTCTCTCTGTGCATTCAAAGTGCCATCGATAAAATGCAATTGTGTTCATTGTCCGTAGCTTATGCCTGCCCATACCATAACCCCACTGCCACCATGGGGCACTCATTCACAACATTGACATCAGCAAACCACTCGCCCACACGACGCCATTCACGCTGTCTGCCATCTGCCCGGTACAGTTGAAACCGGGATTCTTCCGTGAAGAGCACACTTCTCCAGCGTGCAAGTGGCTATCGAAGGTGAGCATTTGCCACTGAAGTCAGTTATAATGCCGAACTGCAGTCAGGTCAAGACCCTGGTGAGGACGACGAGCACGCTGATGAGCTTCCCTGAGACGGTTTCTGACAGTTTGTGCAGATATTCTTCGGTTGTGCAAACCCACAATTTCCTCAGCTGTCCGGGTGGCTGGTCTCAGACGATCCCGCAGGTGAAGAAGCCAGATGTAGAGGTCCTGGGCTGGTGTGGTTACACATGGTCTGCGGTTGTGAGGTCAGTTGGACGCACTGCCAAATCCTCTAAAATGACGTTGGAGGCGGCTTACGGTAGAGAAATGAACATTAAATTATCTGGCAACAGCTCTGGTGGACATTCCTGCAGTCAGCTTGCCAATTGCACGCTCCCTCAAAACTTGAGACATCTGTGGCATTGTGTTGTGTGACATACAGTGAGGGAAAAAAGTATTTGATCCCCTGCTGATTTTGTACGTTTGCCCACTGACAAAGACATGATAAGTCTATCATTTTAATGGTAGGTTTATTTGAACAGTGAGAGACAGAATAACAACAAAAAAATCCAGAAAAACGCATGTCAAAAATGTTATAAATTGATTTGCATTTTAATGAGGGAAATAAGTATTTGACCCCTCTGCAAAACATGACTTAGTACTTGGTGGCAAAACCCTTGTTGGCAATCACAGAGGTCAGACGTTTCTTGTAGTTGGCCACCAGGTTTGCACACATCTCAGGAGGGATTTTGTCCCACTCCTCTTTGCAGATCTTCTCCAAGTCATTAAGGTTTTGAGCCTGACGTTTGGCAACTCCAACCTTCAGCTCCCTCCACAGATTTTCTATGGGATTAAGGTCTGGAGACTGGCTAGGCCACTCCAGGACCTTAATGTGCTTCTTCTTGAGCCACTCCTTTGTTGCCTTGGCCGTGTGTTTTGGGTCATTGTCATGCTGGAATACCCATCCACTACCCATTTTCAATGCCCTGGCTGAGGGAAGGAGGTTCTCACCCATGATTTGACAGTACATGGCCCCGTCCATCGTACCTTTGATGCGGTGAAGTTGTCCTGTCCCCTTAGCAGAAAAACACCCCCAAAGCATAATGTTTCCACCTCCATGTTTGACGGTGGGGATGGTGTTCTTGGGGTCATAGGCAGCATTCCTCCTCCTCCAAACACGGCGAGTTGAGTTGATGCCAAAGAGCTTGATTTTGGTCTCATCTGACCACAACACTTTCACCCAGTTCTCCTCTGAATCATTCAGATGTTCATTGGCAAACTTCAGACGGCCCTGTATATGTGCTTTCTTGAGCAGGGGGACATTGCGAGCGCTGCAGGATTTCAGTCCTTCACGGCGTAGTGTGTTACCAATTGTTTTCTTGGTCACCATGGTCCCAGCTGCCTTGAGATCATTGACAAGATCCTCCCGTGTAGTTCTGGGCTGATTCCTCACCGTTCTCATGATCATTGCAACTCCACGAGGTGAGATCTTGCATGGAGCCCCAGGCCGAGGTAGATTGACAGTTATTTTGTGTTTCTTCCATTTGCGAATAATCGCACTAACTGTTGTCACCTTCTCACCAAGCTGCTTGGCGATGGTCTTGTAGCCCATTCCAGCCTTGTGTAGGTCTACAATCTTTCCCCTGACATCCTTGGAGAGCTCTTTGGTCTTGGCCATGGTGGAGAGTTTGGAATCTGATTGATTGATTGCTTCTGTGGACTGGTGTCTTTCATACAGGTAACAAACTGAGATTAGGAGCACTCCCTTTAAGAGTGTGCTCCTAATCTCAGTTTGTTACCTGTATAAAAGACACCTGGGAGCCAGAAATCTTTCTGATTGAGAGGGGATCAAATACTTATTTCCCTCATTAAAATGCAAATCAATTTACAACATTTTTTACATGCGTTTTTCTGGATTTTGTTGTTGTTATTCTGTCTCTCACTGTTCAAATAAACCTACCATTAAAATTATAGACTGATCATTTCTTTGTCAGTGGGCAAACGTACAAAATCAGCAGGGGATCAAATACTTTTTTCCCTCACTGTAACTGCACATTTTAGAGGGGCCTTTAATTGTCCCCAGCACAAGGGCCACCTGTGTAATGATCATGCTGTTTAATCAGATTGTTGATATGCCACACCTATCAGGTGGATGGATTATTTTGGCAAAGGAGAAATACTCACTAACAGGGATGTAAACAAATTAAGCTTTTTGTGTGTGGAAAATTTCTGTGATCTTTTATTTTAGCTCATGAAACATGGGACCAACACTTTACATGTTGCATTTCTATTTTTGTTCAGTGTATATATTCTGCAGCGTGTTTATTTAACAATGTGAGTCTTACAACACAATAAATGCCAACGCTTAGGGAATACACTCAGGGACATGTTTTAGTAAGTGATTGCGAACACAACACACAGTCTCATACACAGATGGCACAGGAAGGGTCTGGTTTCAGAGGCGCAGTGCTCTATTGTTGTGACCTCCAGTGCTGTATCGCATTAGTAGAAACCAAGATTGTTCTCATGGCAGGTATGCCGGTTTTGACTAACAGAAGTTACTTTTCGTAGCAGTTTAGGAGAACTTATGTAGCGTGTTAAGAGAATTAACGTGGCAGGTTAGGAGAATTAGGTTAAGTTTAGGAAAAGGGTTCACTTAAATATTCCCCGACACGACTTGAAAATATCTAGCTACACCAGGCCTGCCCTGAGAACAGTCTTGGTTTCCACTAATGCAATGCTGCTTCTCTAGTGGCACGTCTAACACGTCTAACACGTCACACACACACACACACACACACACACACGGAGAAGCCCTGCAGTGGGTCCATTTTTTCCATAAGAATCCCCCTGAAACTCTCTGAGGGGCACTCAGGGGCTATAGAGCTCTCCAGCTTGTAGTCCTAAAAAACGGAAATGATTTACCTCTGGTTCGTTCAGCCAATCCTTTGGGAAAAATAAGAATAGGGTTTTGGAATAAACTGCAAAAATAAAGTCTGAGGTTAACACAGGCTTAGGAGATTTTCTAAGTTTTGTTCTGTGAGTTTATCATCTTCTTACCTGGATAGTGGCTCTTCTTCTTCTTGTGGTTTTCCGGCAGACTAGATGCTTTGTTGCTTTGGGGGGGGGGGGGGGGGGGGCTTTTTTCCACTCTGCCGTCCGACTCATTCCAAAACATCTCAATTGGGTTAAGGTCGGGGGATTGTGGAGGCCAGGTCATCTGATGCAGAACTCCATCACTCTCCTTCTTGGTAAAATAGCCCTTACACAGCCTGGAGGTGTGTTGGGTCATTGTCCTGTTGAAAAACAAATGATAGTCCCACTAAGCCCAAACCAGATGGGATGGCGTATCGCTGCAGAATGCTATGGTAGCCATGCTGGTTAAGTGTGCCTTGAATTCTAAATAAATCAGAGACAGTGTCACCAGCAAAGCACCCCCACACCATCACACCTTCTCCTCCATGCTTTACGGTGGGAACTACACATGCAGAGATCATCTGTTCACCCACACCGCATCTCACAAAGACACGGCGGTTTGAACCAATATTCTCCAATTTGGACCAGACCAAAGGACACATTTCCACCGGTCTAATGTCCATTGCTCATGTTTCGTGGCCCAAGCAGGTCTCTTCTTCTTATTGGTGTCATTTAGTAGTGGTTTCTTTGCAGCAATTCAACCATGAAGGCCTGATTCACACAGTCCCCTCTGAACAGTTGATGTTGAGATGTGTCTGTTACTTGAACTCTGTGAAGCATTTATTTGGGCTGCAATTTCTGAGGCTGGTAACTCTAATGAACGTATCCTCTGCAGCAGAGGTAACTCTGGGTCTTCCATTCTTATGGCGGTCCTCATGAGAGCCAGTTTCATCATAGCGCTTGATGGTTTTTGCCACTGCACTTGAAGAAACTTTCAAAGTTCTTGACATGTTCCGTATTGGCTGACCTTCATGTCTTAAAGTAATGATGGACTGTCGTTTCTCTTTTCTTATTTGAGCTTTTCTTGCCATAATATGGACTTGGTCTTTTATCAAATAGGGCTATCTTCAACTGATTGGCTCAAACGCATTAAGAAGGAAAGAAATTCCACAAATTAACTTTTAAGAAGACACACCTGTTAATTGAAATGCATTCCAGGTGACTACCTCATGAAGCTGGTTGAGAGAATGCCAAGAGTGTGCAAAGCTGTCATCAAGGCAAAGCATGGCTATTTGAAGAATCTCAAATATAAAATATATTTTGATTTGTTTAACACTTTTTTGGTTACTACATGATTCCATATGTGTTATTTCATAGTTTTGATGTCTTCACTGTTATTCTACAATGTAAATTTTTTTTGAAATTAAAGAAAAATCCTTGAATGAGTAGGTGTGTCCAAACATCTGACTGGTAGTGTATACCACTATCCCAACACACCCCACCACCCCTTCCCACTACTTTGGCCCTAACAGATCCTTCACCAGGCCGTCACCTGGGAGGCTGGAACCATTTCTCTCAAACCCCCCTATAGATCTTCTGCACTAAAATATCTGACACCCAGAAACTTCTCTGCTGCTGCTACTACCAATTACATCTTCTGGGATTTCCTTTCCATCTGTGCTGTACAATGAATTACAATAGTAATAAACGACAAGAAGCCAACCTTACTAAAGCACAAACTGTTTGGGTCACTCTGTACTGGCCTACTACTCACAGGGATCCTTTCAGGCTCCCTCACCCTTTGCCCACCATCCTCTACTTTCCTCACTGCCTCAGCATATGACACTTTCTGCACTGCTCTCACTCTGGAAACGTCAACCTGTCTCACTCACACAGGACATTTCTGATCCCCAGCAATTGAAACACTCCACTTTTTCCACCAAAACTACACACTCTTTTGTCCCATGCCCTCCTTCACACTTTGCCCACCTCAGAATCTCCCTCCTGCATACTGATGCAACATGACCATAAACTTGGCACCTGAAACACCGTAGTGGGTTCGGTACAAAAGCTCTCACGGGATAACTTATATAACCTAGCATGACTTTATCCGGCAAACACTCTGCATCAAAACTCAGAAGGACAGACAGGGTCTCCTCAGTCTTATACTCACCACCGGGTCTGCGCTGCACCAAACGGTGTGCATCACAGACACTGCAGATCCCCAACTTCAGTTGATCCACCTCAATACTCAACGCCACCCCAGTTACCATTCCTTTCAGCGGTGCACTGCTCCTGGAGAGCAAAGCAGGACACAGCTCTCGCGAAACGTGTAGCACCCTCTCCCTCTGGGCGCGAGGTTCAAACCCAAACAATCTGCGAAATACAACCCGAGTACTTTCTTCTTTGAGTCAAGAACAGGAGAGATAATTACATGGTACGCTCCTGAAAACCCTGAGCAGTCGACGGATAGTGAACTTGAAATTGAACCCAACAGAAGTGAAGAGGAAGAACCTGCGCCATCAGGTGAGGTGAAGGCTTCCAAGCCTCACCCTAATAATCAGGAAAATGCCAGAGATGACTGGCCCAGTGGGAGTACGATTCGTGCAGAATGTGGATCCATCCGTTTGTAGTATCAGGCTGGGCGAGGAAGGAGTTGGGTTCTGTCAATTCGGTCAAAGCATCCAGAGGTGGACTGTGTGTCTGCTGCCCAGAGGGAGAGGGTGCTACACGTTTCGCGAGAGCTGTGTCCTGCTTTGCTCTCCGGGAGCAGTGCACTGCTGAAAGGAATGATAACTGGGGTGGTGTTGAGTGTCAAGGTGGATCAACTGAAGTTGGGGATCCGCAGTGTCTCTTCTTTCTGCCTCGTTTCTTCTTGTCATCCGCCATCTTCCTCACCTGGGCCTCGAACATCTGGACGGTGGCTCAGAGCAGCCAAGCGGGGAAAAACTCTTCTTCTTCTTCTTCTTCTTCTTCTTCTTCTTCTTCTTCTTCTTCTTTGGTGGGGTTTAACAGGTTTAATGCATTACCGCCACCAACTGGATGAGGTATTGAGCAATAAAATTAAAGATCCATTGCGGGAAAAGGGGGAAAAAACGACATCAAACAAAATACAGAAATATCAACAAACAAAACCCATCCCACTCCTTCAGTCACAATCCAATCCAAAATACATCCCTACACAGGCTCATGGGCCTGTTAGGGCGGAACAGTCGTCGACAGGATTCCTTGTAGCTCAGCTGGTAGAGCACGGCGCTTGTAACGCCAAGGTAGTGGGTTCGATCCCCGGGACCACCCATACACACAAAAAAAAATAAAAAATAATGCACGCATGACTGTAAGTCGCTTTGGATAAAAGCGTCTGCTAAATGGCATATTATTTTTTTTATTTTTTGCAAGGCCTCGGCTGTGAAATAACGAAGAAACAAAAAACGTTCAGTTGCACTCACAATGATGACAATTTTCTCAGACTTCTCCGCTTTTGCTGTACAGTTCATGACCATTGCATTTTTTACATGTAATATCATGATCCCTCAGTTGGTGAGAAACCTTCACTGGTGGTGGTGGCTCCACTCGCTCCTTCCACTCTTCTCACCGCCTCTTGCCACCTCTGTCTTCTTCACCCTAACAGGCCACTCTGGAAATTCGGGCGCATGTTCGCCTCCACAATCGCAGCATTTCACCTCTGCTGGCATACGATACTTTTCCTGTCTGCATACACTTGACACATGACCAAATGTATGACACGGAAGGGGGTTGTGCACAAAAGCTCTTACAGGGTATCTCATGAATCCTAACTCTACATGAGAAGGGAGAGACTCTTCATCAAAGAACAATAGTATGGATGAATGTAATTTCTTTACTCCATCCACCATACGGCCGGGTGAGTCAATGTTCACCAACCACTCCATCTACTTCTTCAGTTATATCATCTGCATTTATTTCATTCCACACCCCAGAGATAACCCCCTTGATTCCAAAACCCTCACTCCAACTAAAAACACTTGTTGGTGTTACTGCAATTTCAGGTGAAAACTCAATAAAACAAGTCTCAAATATAATGAAAATGTCCATACATTTCAGCTGTTTCAAAAACTGTGCTCTGCTATTAGTATTTTTATTGTATGAATGTTGGGCTCAATGAGACAATTATGTTTACCCTGCCCTGCTTAAAGGGGGGCAACTGTCGGACGAGTGTCATGCGCGACCTCCGGAGGTAGCGTTCAAGACGTGAGAAATACGCTAGTTTACATTACAGTAATGTCTCTCGAGAATCAATACCTCTCGAGAATCTCTCTAAATTCTCGTCAATGAGAACACACCCTCAGTGTCGCCTGGCCTTCTTCACCCTCCGCTTCTGTCCCCTAAAACCCAGCAGCAGAGAGGGGGAGATAAGACCTGAAAAGGTCACCCTCTAAAAGGTGAAAAGAAGGATGGTGTACCCCCTCCCTCATCCATCCCTGTTCCCCCTTTCGTCTCACTCTGCTGACCCAGGAGGGGTGAGGGACAAGAGCCGAGGGGCACCGGACCCCTTGCAGCACGCGAGCGGGACAATTGGCATCGCTTCGCTGGGCCTTTCAGGAAAGGGGCATCTGGTGTTTGTGAAAGGCGGGGGAGATGAGAGGAACAATAAAAAAAGGCATGCCTCGCTCCCTGGGTCTACTCCTGTCTCTCTCTCTCTATCCCTGGCTCCCCCTCTCACAGTAGCCATAGCACCATCTGTCCCATCCCCACCTCGTCCTGTGCCCACCGCCCCCCCCCATCCATCCAGCACTAAACATCCAGAAAAAGGCCTCTTTCAGCTCAGTGACCCCCCCCCCCCTGCCCTCCTTCCATCCTCTCACTATTACAGAGGCCTGTGAGTTCGACATAACTTTTCATGCAGCAACAAGTTCCCGGGGTGGATTAGGTCGCTTTGACTGAGGGGGGAGAGGCAAAAGAAAAAAAAGAGATAGGAGGGGGAGTTGAGCAGAGAAACAGAGGAGTGGAATCAGTGTAATTTATGCCTTTGGTGAAGTCCTATTGACAAATAGACGTGTTAGAGTGGAATTTTCCCAAAGTTTGCCTGCTGCTGTTATTTAGGTCTGATCCTCTGGGGTTACAAAGTAAATGGCTAACCGTCAAAGTACTACTGTTTTCTTTAATTAAGTTGACTTTTATAACAGTCAAATTTGTGGCTATCCGAACATCTGATTTCAGGTACAAAATACATCACATACTAGAATATACACACCAAAACCCGAATAAAATATGGACAAACAGAGACTATCTAATAGTTGATTTCTACCTTATTATTTACAGCGTATTGATTGTGTGTTGCGTGTGTGTGGGTGAACGGGGCATTTATGCATGTATGGGAGAGAAAGAGGGGATATGTGTGGGTGTGAACAGAACAGTGAGTGAAATGGTCCTCATTTAATCATTAAGTTTGTGTGAAGAGGGATATAATTGAATTGAGTCTGTAAACAAGATGTAGGTGTTAGGGTGGAGCTCAGAGGAGGTAGTTTATTAGCCAGAGTTTGTGTCTGTTTCTCTCCATCTGTCTTTTTGTGTCTGACCAGTATGTGTGTTTCCCTCAGGATTGTGTTTGAGTAGAGTAGACCAATGTATGTATGTGAGTATTTACTGAGCTGCGTGTTTGTCTCTGCTTAGAGGACACAGTTGTGTCTGTTTGTGTCTGTGTGTGTGTCTGCTGTCGGTTGTGTGTGTGTGTGTCTGTGTGTCTGGTGTCGGTTGTGTGTGTGTGTGTGTGTGTGTGTGTATGTGTGTGTGTGTGTGTGTGTGTGTGTGTGTGTGTGTGTGTGTGTGTGTGTGT
Source organism: Coregonus lavaretus (assembly GCF_964263955.1). Classification (NCBI taxonomy): domain Eukaryota; kingdom Metazoa; phylum Chordata; class Actinopteri; order Salmoniformes; family Salmonidae; genus Coregonus; species Coregonus lavaretus. Next base: position 43,421,225 of record NC_139995.1, on the reverse strand, counting down.
GTGTGCGTGTGTGTCTGGTGTCGGTTGTGTGAGTGTGTGTGTCTGAGTGTGTCGGTTGTGTGTGTGTATGTGTGTGTGTGTGTCTGTCTGGTGTCGGTTGCGTGTGTCTGTGTCTGTGTGTGTGTCTGGTGTCGGTTGTGTGTGTGTGTGTGTGTGTCTGTGTCTGTGTCTGTGTCTGTGTCTGTGTCTGTGTCTGTGTCTGTGTGTGCTCTCTGTTGTGTGTGTTCTCACAGTAAGACCCAGTTGAATCATAAAGTAGGTGTGAAGGAGGATATAAGAAGGATATAATGGGCTGTGGGTGTCAGGCTCAACATGGAAACTTTAGTGACATCACAGTCTGTGATTGGTGGGGGGGCCACACTTGTGTCTCCCTGGAGACAAGGGTAAAGCAGGGGGACATAGATATGTCAGGGAGTCTTTAGGATTCTCTGTCTGTTGTAACAGTGTGGATTCCATCCCAATTCAGACCTATCATATGTATGCACGCACGCACGCGCAAACGCATACACACACACACACACACACACACACACACACACACACACACACACACACACACACACACACACACACACACACACACACACACACACACACACACACACACACACACAAACACACACACACCCCAACGTTTCATATTTCTCCCTTGATCCATAGATTGTAGAGGAAAGGAGACACACATACGCACATCCTACATAGATCATTGTACGTCATCTTAGGTCACATCTCACATAGGACACACATAACACGACATCACATAACACACACTCCTCATTGTTCTCTATGTGACCCAATCAAGACTGTCTGAAGCAGCCACTCCTGTGTCTTAGGATCACACAGGCAAAGCACACTGTAAATGAGACCCAGATAAGCAAGCAATACTCTAAGCTAACTATGATAACGGTCAAGGAACATTCAGCTTCCCTGACACAAGATCTGCTTTGGCCCCTGGGAGGTAACAGGTGGTTTAGAGTGGCAGAGTGACACAATAATGTATTACGTAATATTTGCCGTGGACATGTTGCTCATATAATAGTGGTTATGTCAGCACAACAACATGTTCCTGTCTAAAGTGCCCTGTGGATTTGGCCTGCTGGGTCGTAAAATTGGCCCATAAATGCAATAATTACTGTTGCGGTATCTCTGTTGGCAGGTGCTTAGTTTGTAGATTGACGTGCAGCAACTGACGTTCACCATGGTAGCTTACGTTTGTCTGCATTTTTCCTACAAGGTAACTTTTGAGAATAGTTGTGACGTTGTACTATTGGTTGCTACAGAGAGACAGACAGGAGTGACGTCAGTGGGGGCTCTCTGTCTGCAACACACCGGACAGAGTCAAAGGGGCACTGTGTGTGTGTGTTTGTTTGAGTGTGTGAAAGAGAGAGAGAGAGAGAATAGTCTGCCCATAATATTCCACAGGCCAGAGTGATACTGTGTCCACTTAGCATGGGTATAAGTGTGTGTGTGTGTGTCTGTGTATGTGTATGTGTGTGTAGGAGTATGTTTTGGGGTTAAGGTTAGGGTAAGGGTAAGGGTTAGGTTTAGGGGTTAGGGAAAATAGGATTTTGAATAGTTATAAATTGTGTGTCCCCACAAGGTTAGTTAAATAAGACTATGTGTGTGTGTGTGTGTGTGTGTTAACAGAGTCTATCAAGCCAGACTGATACGTTTCCTGGAACACACACACCAGATAGGAGAGACTATAAAAAATGAATGTTGTTAAAACGGTCTACTACTTATTCAGATGACAACTGAACACTCTCAGTTTGAAAAGTAAACACAAATGGGGATTGTGTAGTTCAGTATGTATGTGCTCATTTGATAATTATAGTCAGTTTGTCGTTTGTTTTGGTCCATGGTTGGGACATGGATTGGAGGCGTTACACATCTTTCTCCCTCTCCCTCTCCCTCTCCCTCTCCCTCTCCCTCTCCCTCTCCCTCTCCCTCTCCCTCTCCCTCTCCTTCTCCCTCTCTCTCCCTCTCCCTCTCCTTCTCCATCTCCATCTCCTTCTCCTTCTCCTTCTCCTTCTCTTTCTCTTTCTCTTTCTCCTTCTCCTTCTCCTTCTCCTTCTCCTTCTCCTTCTCCTTCTCCTTCTCCTTCTCCCTCTCCCTCTCCCTCTCCCTCTCTCTCCTTCTCCTTCTCCTTCTCCTTCTCCTTCTCCTTCTCCTTCTCCCTCTCCCTCTCCCTCTCCTTCTCCTTCTCCTTCTCCTTCTCCTTCTCCTTCTCCTTCTCCTTCTCCTTCTCCTTCTCCTTCTCCTTCTCCTTCTCCTTCTCCCTCTCCCTCTCCCTCTCCCTCTCCTTCTCCCTTATCTAACTTTGTTAGGGCATTCTATCATAGGAAACTGCATCTTAAGTTACCTGTGAATGCCCCCTAACCACATGGGTTTGGGGGCAAACTGACAATCATACACTACATGACCAAAAGTATGTGGACACCTGCTCGTCGAACATCTCATTCCAAAATCATGGGCAGTAATATGGAGTTGGTCCCCCCTTTGCTGCTATATCAGCTTCCACTCTTCTGGGAAGGCTTTCCACTAGATGTTGGAACATTGCTGCGGGGACTTGCTTACATTCAGCCACAAGAGCATTAGTGAGGTCGGGCACTGATGTTGGGCGATTAGGTCTGGCTCGCAGTCTGTGTTCCAATTCATCCCAAAGGTGTTCGATGGGGTTGAGGTCAGGGCTCTGTGCAGGCCAGTCAAGTTCTTCCACACTTATCTCAACAAACCATTTCTGTATGGAGCTCGCTTTGTGCACGGGTGCATTGTCATGGTGAAACAGGAAAGGGCCTTCCCCAAACTGTTGCCACAAAGTTGGAAGCACAGAATCGTCTAGAATGTCATTGTATGCTGTAGCGTTAAGATTTCCCTTCACTGGAACTAAGGGGCCTAGCCCGAACCGTAAAAAACAGCCCCAGACTATTATTCCTGCTCCACCAAACTTTACAGTTGGCACTATGCATTGGGGCAGGTAGCGTTCTCCTGGCATCCGCCAAACCCAGATTAGTCCGTCGGACTGCCAGTTGGTGAAGCGTGATTCATCACTCTAGAGATCGCGTTTCCACTGCTCCAGAGTCCAATGGCGGCGAGCTTTACACCACTCCAGCCGACGCTTGGCATTGCACAGGGTGATCTTAGGCATGTGTGCGGCTGCTCGGACATGGAAATCCATTTCATGAAGCTCCCGATGAACAGTTATTGTGCTGACGTTGCTTCCAGAAGCAGTTTGGAACTCGGTAGTGAGTGTTGCAACCACTTCAGCACTCGGCGATCCCGTTCTGTGAGCTTGTGTGGCCTACCACTCCTAGACGTTTCCACTTCACAATACCAGCACTTACAGCAGAGCAGAGCAGAAATTTGACGAACCGACTTGTTGGAAAGGTTGCATCCTATGACGGTGCCACATTGAAAGTCACTGAGCTCTTCAGTAAGGCCATTCTATGTTTGTCTATGGAGATTGTATGGCTGTGTGCTCGATTTTATACACCTGTCAGCAACGGGTGTGGCTGAAATAGGTGAATCCACTAATTTGAAGGGGTGTCCACATACTTTTGAATGTATAGTGTATGTTGACCAGAAAGTGTGTACATTTCTGTAGGTCATTCCCTAAACAAAAGCCCCAGTCTGCCCTGTTGTGTGTGTAATGGATCCATGCCCTCCTTCCCCCTCTCGTTCTCCCAGCCAGCGCTCTGTGGGTTAAAGGGCCCATTGACAACTGAATGGATGACCTCTGACCTGTAGGCAGCTGCTGGGGCCAGTCAAACTTTGTTTATAGACCTGTCTGCTTTCTCGTTGGCTGATGGCGGTATCCAGGCAGGTTTCTTGGTTTCTCTCTCCCCCTCTTTCTTTGCTTCTCTCTGTCTCTGTCTCTATTTCTCTCTCTCTCTGTGCCTTGCTCTTTCTCTTTCTTTCTCCCTCTCTCTCTCTCTGTGCCTTGCTCTGTCTCTTTCTTTCTCCCTGTCTCTCTCTCTGTGCCTTGCTCTTTCTCTTTCTTTCTCCCTGTCTCTCTCTCTGTGCCTTGCTCTGTCTCTTTCTTTCTCCCTGTCTCTCTCTCTGTGCCTTGCTCTCTCTCTTTCTTTCTCCCTGTCTCTCTCTCTGTGCCTTGCTCTCTCTCTTTCTTTCTCCCTGTCTCTCTCTCTGTGCCTTGCTCTCTCTCTTTCTTTCTCCCTGTCTCTCTCTCTGTGCCTTGCTCTCTCTCTTTCTTTCTCCCTGTCTCTCTCTCTGTGCCTTGCTCTCTCTCTTTCTTTCTCCCTGTCTCTCTCTCTGTGCCTTGCTCTGTCTCTTTCTTTCTCCCTGTCTCTCTCTCTGTGTCTTTGTCTCTGTCTCCGTTTCTATGTGTGACTCACAATTCCCACAACAAAGTGAAAACTGGTTCTTCATGCTACTGTATGTGCTACTAACAGTCACTTATAGAAGTAGAGAGATAGTAAACAGTAATGCTAGTGTGTCTCTTCTTCCCCCAGTGAAATAGAGATTCAACAGCTTATTTGACAGAGCAGTCCCCACATGTAGTTGGGTTACCCTATAATCATCTTCATTTAGAATCCCTAAGCTATAGGATCTTAAAGCTCTTTCTCTTTCTCATTCATCTCTCTCATTCACCTCTATGCTACCCTTCCCTGCCCCGAGGCTACCAGTGTGTTATCTCAGCTCAGGCTTCATCCCCTAGTCTGCACGCAAAAACACACACACACACACACCCCTCCCACAACACACCATAACTCAGAGTTGTTTGGCCATTGTTTGGCCTTGGCCACCCCAGACCATCCCAGTGTGGAGGGGGGGACACCAGTTGGTGTGCAGTGTGAGCGGACAGGCAGGCAGGTGGGTGGTTGGGTCGATCCCCTTTGAGGCCATTTGGCTAATCCCTGGTGCTGGGTACTGTAAAGACCAGACGTTCTCCCCCCAATTACCCCAGAGTGGGCTGAGGAGCTGGGCCAGCCAGCGGGCTGGGGGCCCCTCGACATTGAGGGCTGGCCAGCTCAGTCCTCCAGGATTACCCCGACCCTGAGGCATGGGGATAATTGGTCTGGCACTTCACAATGGTTTAATTTCTGTGTCATTACTGGAGAATGTCAGGGTTTGTTGTTGTTTTGTTTTTTAAGGGGTCTCTTCTTCCCCCAGTGAAATAGAGATTCAACAGCTTATTTGACAGAGCTGTCCCCACATGTAGTTGGGTCAACAGTGGAACTGTGGGCTCTATTAAATCCGTATTGCGGAAGTTCAGCGTTACATTGTGATTGACATTTTAGGCAATGATCCCGCGTTAGTGGAGACTGCATTCACGGGAAACACTGCATATATCTGCTCAATCAGAAATGACCTTTACATTTCTATCACGCAATCTGTAACGCTTCAGTGATACAGATTGAATAGAGCTCCAAGTCTCCACTGGACAGTAGGGCCTATCTATTGTTTGGGTGTAGTACATTAGTTTAGAGATGGTTGAGTTTATTGAAATATGCATATCATCCAGATATGCAATTGAATCAATACAATCAAAAATTGATTGTAATTTATATGATTCACAAAATCATGTTTGTACGGTGGTATTACATAATAAATATGACTGTAACCTATTCACTGGTCCAAAAACATGTTGGTTGAAATGGCAAATTATTTCTCAATCTGTCTCTCTCTCACCCCATGCCAACATATCATTTCCTGTTTGGGCTATAAATGAAACTTTCGCTTCCTTCGTCTAAATCTCCCTAAAACACCATTTCATTTGTTTCCCGGAAAACACAGTAGAAAGATACTGCTGACACTTGTGTTTCCCAGTCGCAGCTGGAGACAGAGAAGTGGCAAGAAATTCGTTTTTGTTTATTTCGATAATCCTAAAGTAGTTCATAACAGAAAACTGTTAGGAAGCCACTGTCTGAAGGGGAAGATAGAGCAACAGGCCCATAGGTTATTAGTCGTATGACCTTGGTTATGACTGTAATGACACCCAGAGTTCCTTCCTCTGTGACCCATCTCCTAAGGGACCGTTTGATGTCAAAGTGTGAACGATGGCTCTCGACACTGTATTTACAGGTTTACCTCCCTGCGCCATACATTACAATAGACCCAAGTACTGTCTCTCACTCTATAACTCGGCTGTCTGAGAGTGTGTGTGTGTGTGTGTGTGTGTGTGTGTGTGTGTGTGTGTGTGTGTGTGTGTGTGTGTGTGTGTGTGTGTGTGTGTGTGTGTGTGTGTGTGTGTGTGTGTGTGTGTGTGTGTGTGTGCGTATGTGTGTGCGTGTGTGTGTGCGTGTGTGTGTAAGGGAGAAATAGACTAGAAGTGCCTCTCAATAACCTTCTCATTCTCCTATTCTCTCCCACTCATAATCTCTCCATCTCTTATGTGTTCCATCTCATGTGAAACCATTATGGCTCTGTTGGGCTTGGTCTTTCTTTCGCCCACCTATCTCACTTCTCATGTAGCCTATCGTCAAAATGGCAGAAGGGAACTGAGACGGACTGTATCTGTGATGCTAACTAGGGGAAGCCCCTATGGAGGGAAGCTGGGTGTTGTTAACAGTAAAAATGCAGGTTTTAACTTTTATGGAAGTTTTTTTATTGTTTCTACTGGAGAGTTACTGTAAACAACTGTAGAACACAAAGTACCTCCATGACTTTCTCTCCTATCTGTCTAGAGATGACCCATGTTCTTTATCTTTGTGCTGGGATTTTACCTCAGATAACTAAACAAAAGTGTAGGAGCATGACTCATGTTTTCACGAAAACCCTATATGTTTCTTCTTTATCAGGGAACTCATTTCACTCATCTCACTTGTACAATCGTACAAAACCCAACCCAGAGTTTTTTTTAATAAGTAGAAACATAGAAACAACCACATTATCTACTGTATATACAGATTAGAGCTTCACTTCATCTTTGTTTTTCTAACTAATAACAATGAGTAAGAAATACAGGATTTAGTGAGTTAGTTTGAATATGAATCAAAATATATTACAGTTAGCTCTGTCCCAGACAGTTCTGATCACTAAGTCTCAGTGCTAAACATGATGTAAAAATTGGGACTTTTATTCTCATATAACAGAACGTTCAGATGGAAATGTATTGTGTAGAACAGAAAATGTCACCTAACTGAACAGTTTCATGGTCCTGAATCACCCTAACAGCTACCTGTGGCCCTAAAGCCAAGCCCACTGGAACAGGGAGACATTAGTCAAACAGCAGTAAACTCCAGAAATAGGCCACAGTAAAGGTGCAAAGGTGAGACTTTCAAAGGACAGGCTGAGTTTTATGAGTGGTGTGAGTTTTTAGCAGCTGTTTACCAACTCTCCCTCCTCTTGGCCCTCTGACCATGTCCCCCACTTCTCTCTCACCCCCTAAATCCCCCGCCATCACTCCCCCCAGCCCCCTCACCTCACAAAGCCTAGATTGTTCCCTGTTGATGCCGGGAACTCGACCCAATCCAAGGGCAGCTGTCTGAATAAATCTCCACACCCTCTCCACACACACACAGCGTAGCTATATACACACACACACACACACACACACACACACACACACACACACACACACACACACACACACACACACAGGGGGCTTGTGGTCAGACATTAAAGGGGTGCCCCCTCCACCCCGTCCCAGACTCCCTCCCAGACTCCGGTCAAATCCTTCCCCTCCCCGGTCTTCCCCCTTAACAACCTCCCACGTCCCCCCTGATCTCCCCGTCCCAAAACAACCCCCACATGGCAGTCCCCTCCACCCCCCTCCACTAGCCAAACACTCTCCAGCTGTAGCTCACTGAGCAGTCCTCCTCGCCCTGTTAACCCCTTAGTGGCACCCACACACTCACCTAAACACACGAAGGTGCCATATACATGCTTACACACCTATGCATAGACAGACATACACAATACTAATACAAAACTCATGACATTAATAATAATAATATGCCATTTAGCAGACACTTTTATCCAAAGCGACTTACAGTCATGCGTGCATACATTTTTGTGTATGGGTGGTCCCGGGGATCGAACCCACTACCTTGGCGTTACAAGCGCCGTGCTCTACCAGCTGAGCTACAGAGGACCACACATTACAAAAAGTTCATACAAAAACTACCTAAATGTACAGAATCCGACTAAGCCACACACATACAAAAGAACAACCACACAGTGTGGTTTGTTTTTCTCTATTGCTGGGTTTTCCATCATGTTAGACAGCATGGGGGAGGAGGGAGGATGTGGTGAGTCAAGACTGTCAATCACAGGAAGTAGCTGTGAAACTGAGAAGAAAACAAATAGGATGTTCTGTACCGTGACATCAACCCACTGATACACACCTGGTTAGATGACAGTCTATGTATATGCGTCAAAAGATATCATTTGACATGCTATCATGAGTTACTGTTACAGAGAGAGGGAAATAAGTTAGCAAGTACATGTTTTCTCTTAGTATATCATACTGTATCTTCCACTGTGTCTATGAACAACTGGTGGTCTTCAGGTCAGGTCTGCTAAAGGTGTTCCTGCTAATGTGGTGTGGGCCTTTGTGTCTGTGCATGTGTGTGTGTGCGCACAGGTGTGTGTGGTGGACAGATTTTCTCTGACTGTGTTGATGGAGAGGAGGATAGGGGTATGGGGAACCCTTATGGAAAACAAGCATGTTGAGTGCTTCAAAAACAAACACTACTCCACTTAAGTGGGCCTTACCACTGGCCCCGCCACCACACCCAGGCCCTTCTCTCCTCTCTGGCCCTGATAACAGCTCCGACATCAGAGAGCAGCCGTCTGGGTTTTAACCCACTGGCAAACAATAATAAGCCAGCAGAATGGCTACAAGATGTGGGTCAACACACAGTATTTAGCAGGGCCTTCCCTGTAGGGAGTGGATTTAGATTTGGACTGACTAGGCTGGTCCCCCAGGTCGTGTTCCCCCAGGTCGTGACATGCAGGGTGTTGTTTCTCCCTCCTATCTCCCCCCTGAGCTGTTGTCATCAGCTTATTGGGTCAGGGTGATATGATCAAACCCAGACCTCTGAGGTGACCGAACAACAGCCAAACTACTCTACGTCAGAGTAACAGTATGTGTTTGTGTGTTTTCAAGTTGTATTAGTCGTATGTACAGGATACACATGGTATACACTGTCCAACTAAATGCTTATGTGCAGGTTCCTTCTCGACAATGCAACAACAATAATAAATAATAAAACATAAGACTACGAACATAAAGTAAATGCATATTAGCTTAAGTATAATACAGGAAGGTATAATGTATAGTCCAATATATACAGTATACATGTATCAGGGAAGGGGGTATTGGGGGGCAAGTGTTTAAATTGTGTAGTATTAGCAATAGTAAATAAGAGTCTGGTAGCAGCAGCTGTGATGTGTGTGTAGCATGAATGTGTGTGTGTGTCTGTGTGCTAAGTTGCGGAGAGTCAGTGCAGGTGCAGCTGCAGGTGGTCAGTTCATTTTCAGTTCATTTCAAGTGGCTTGTAGATAGAAACTGTCTCTTAGCCTGATGGTATCATTCTCATGCTCTGATACCGTCTGCCTGACGGTAAGGGAGTGAACAGCTTGTGGCTGGGGTGTGTGGGGTCCTTGATGCTGTGAGTGTGTGAGTGTGTATGTACAGTGCCGTGAAAAAGTATTTGCCTCTTTTCTAATTTTCTCTACTTTTGCATGTTTTTGATACTGAATGTTATCAGATCTTCAACCAAAACCTAATATTACATAAAGGGAACCTGAGTGAACAAATAACACAACAATTGCATACTTATTTCATTTATTTCATAAACAAAGTTATGCAACACCAAATGCCCCTGTTTGAAAAGTAATTTCCCCCTTAATAACTGGTTGTGCCACCTTTAGCTGCAATGACTCCAACCAAACGCTTCCTGTAGTGTTTGATCTGTCTCTCACGTCGCTGTGTAGGAAGTTTGGCTTATTCTTCCATGCAGAACTGCTGTAACTCAGCGACATTTGTGGGTTTTCAAGCATGAACTGCTCATTTCAAGTCCTGCCACAACATGTCAATTGGGATTAGTATATATATATATATATATATATATATATATATACAGTGGGGAAAAAAAGTATTTAGTCAGCCACCAATTGTGCAAGTTCTCCCACTTAAAAAGATGAGAGAGGCCTGTAATTTTCATCATAGGTACACGTCAACTATGACAGACAAAATGAGGAAAAAAAATCCAGAAAATCACATTGTATGATTTTTAATGAATTTATTTGCAAATTATGGTGGAAAATAAGTATTTGGTCAATAACAAAAGTTTCTCAATACTTTGTTATATACCCTTTGTTGGCAATGACACAGGTCAAACGTTTTCTGTACGTCTTCACAAGGTTTTCACACACTGTTGCTGGTATTTTGGCCCATTCCTCCATGCAGATCTCCTCTAGAGCAGTGATGTTTTGGGGCTGTCGCTGGCCAACATGGACTTTCAACTCCCTCCAAAGATTTTCTATGGGGTTGAGATCTGGAGACTGGCTAGGCCATTCCAGGACCTTGAAATGCTTCTTACGAAGCCACTCCTTCGTTGCCCGGGCGGTGTGTTTGGGATCATTGTCATGCTGAAAGACCCAGCCACATTTCATCTTCAATGCCCTTGCTGATGGAAGGAGGTTTTAACTCAAAATCTCACGATACATGGCCCCATTCATTCTTTCCTTTACACGAATCAGTCGTCCTGGTCCCTTTGCAGAAAAACAGCCCCAAAGCATGATGTTTCCACCCCCATGCTTCACAGTAGGTATGGTGTTCTTTGGATGCAACTCAGCATTCTTTGTCCTCCAAACACGACGAGTTGAGTTTTTACCAAAAAGTTCTATTTTGGTTTAATCTGACCATATGACATTCTCCCAATCCTCTTCTGGATCATCCAAATGCACTCTAGCACGGGCCTGGACATGTACTGGCTTAAGCAGGGGGACACGTCTGGCACTGCAGGATTTAAGTCCCTGGCGGCGTAGTGTGTTACTGATGGTAGGCTTTGTTACTTTGGTCCCAGCTCTCTGCAGGTCATTCACTAGGTCCCCCCGTGTGGTTCTGGGATTTTTGCTCACCGGTCTTGTGATCATTTTGACCCCACGGGGTGAGATCTTTCGTGGAGCCCCAGATCGAGGGAGATTATCAGTGGTCTTGTATGCCTTCCATTTCCTAATAATTGCTCCCACAGTTGATTTCTTCAAACCAAGCTGCTTACCTATTGCAGATTCAGTCTTCCCAGCCTGGTGCATGTCTACAATTTTGTTTCTGGTGTCCTTTGACAGCTCTTTGGTCTTGGCCATAGTGGAGTTTGGAGTGTGACTGTTTGAGCTTGTGGGCAGGTGTCTTTTATACTGATAACAAGTTCAAACAGGTGCCATTAATACAGGTAACGAGTGGAGGACAGAGGAGCCTCTTAAAGAAGAAGTTACAGGTCTGTGAGAGCCAGAAATCTTGCTTGTTTGTAGGTGACCAAATACTTATTTTCCACCATAATTTGCAAATAAATTCATTAAAAATCCTACTATGTGATTTTCTGGAATTTTTTTCCTCAATTTGTCTGTCATAGTTGACGTGTACCTATGATGAAAATTACAGGCCTCTCTCATCTTTTTAAGTGGGAGAACTTGCACAAATGGTGGCTGACTAAATACTTTTTTTCCCCACTGTATATATATATATATATATATATATACAGTTGAAGTCGGAAGTTTACATACACTTAGGTTGGAGTCATTACAACTTGTTTTTCAACCACTCCACAAATTTCTTGTTAACAAACTATAGTTTTGGCAAGTCGGTTAGGACATCTACAGTGTGTATGACACAAGTCATTTTTCCAACAATTGTTTACAGACAGAGTATTTCACTTATAATTCACTGTATCACAATGCCAGTGGGTCAGAAGTTAACACACACTAAGTTGACTGTGCCTTTAAACAGCTTGGAAAATTCCAGAAAATGATGTCATGGCTTTAGAAGCTTCTGATAGGCTAATTGACATCATTTGAGTCAATTGGAGTTGTACCTGTGGATGTATTTCAAGGTATACCTTCAAACTCAGTGCCTCTTTGCTTGACATCATGGGAAAATCAAAAGAAATCAGCCAAGACCTCAGAAAAAAAATTGTAGACCTCCACAAGTCTGCTTCATCCTTGGGAGCAATTTCCAAATGCCTGAATGTATCACGTTCATCTGTACGAACAATAGTATGCAAGTATAAACACCATGGGACCACGCAGCCGTCATACCTCTTGAAGGAGACGCGTTCTGTCTCCTAGAGATGAACGTACTTTGGTGTGAAAAGCGCAAATCAATCCCAGAACAACAGCAAAGGACCTTGTGAAGATGCTGGAGGAAACAGGTACAAAAGTATCTATATTCACAGTAAAACGAGTCCTATACCAACATAACCTGAAAGGCTGCTCAGCAAGGAAGAAGCCACTGCTCCAAAACCACCATAAAAAAGCCAGACTACGCTTTGCAACTGCACATGGGGACAAAGATCGTACTTTTTGGAGAAATGTCCTCTGGTCTGATGAAACAAAAATAGAACTGTTTGGCCATAATGACCATCGTTATGTTTGGAGGAAAAAGGGGTTCGCTTGCAAGCCGAAGAACACCATCCCAACTGTGAAACACGGGGGTGGCAGCATCATGCTGTGGGGGTGCTTTGCTGCAGGAGGGACAGGTGCACTTCACAAAATAGATGGCATCATGAGGAAGGAAAATTATGTGGATATATTGAAGCAACATCTCAAGACATCAGTCAGGAAGTTAATGTTTGGTCGCAAATGGATCTTCCAAATGGACAATGACCCCAAGCATACTTTCAAAGTTGTGGCAAAATGGCTTAAGGACAACAAAGTCAAGGTATTGGAGTGGCCATCACAAAGCCCTGACCTCAATCCTATAGAAAATCTGTGGGCAGAACTGAAAAAGTGTGTGCAAGCAAGGCGGCCTACAAACCTGACTTAGTTACACCAGCTCTGTCAGGAGGAATGGGCCAAAATTCACTCAACTTATTGTGGGAAGCTTGTGGAAGGCTACCCGAAACGTTTGACCCAAGTTAAACAATTTAAAGGCAATGCTACCAAATACTAATTGAGTGTATGTAAATGTCTGACCCACTGGGAATGTGACAAAAGAAATAAAAGCTTAAATAAATAATTATTTCTACTGTCATTCTGACATTTCACATTCTTAAAATAAAGTGGTGATTCTAACTGACCTAAGACAGGGAATTTTATCTAGGATTAAATGTCAGGAATTGTGAAAAACTGAGTTTAAATGTATTTGGCTAAGGTGTATGTAAACTTCCGACTTCAACTGTATATACACTACCAGTCAAAAGTTTGGACACACCTACTCAAGGGTTTTTCTTGATTTCTACTATTTTTTACATTGTAGAATAATAGTGAAGACATCAAAACACATATGGAATCATGTAGTAACCAATAAAGTGTTAAACAAATCAAAATATATTTTATATTTGAGATTCTTCAAATAGCTACCCTTTTCCTTGATGACAGCTTTGCACACTCTTGGCATTCTCTCAACCAGCTTCATGAGGTAGTCACCTGGAATGCATTTCAATTAACAGGTGTGCCTTCTTAAAAGTTAATTTGTGGAATTTCTTTCCTTCTTAATGAGTTTGAGCCAATCAGTTGGGTTGTGACAAGGTAGGGTGGTATACAGAAGATAGCCCTATTTGGTAAAAGACAAAGTCCATATTATGGCAAGAACAGCTCAAATAAGCAAAGAGAAACTACAGTCTGTCATTACTTTAAGACATGAAGGTCAGTCAATCTGGAACATTTCAAGAACTTTGAAAGTTTCTTCAAGTGCAGTCGCAAAAACCATCAAGTGCTATGATGAAACTGGCTCTCATGAGGACAGCCACAGAAATGGAAGACCCAGAGTTACCTCTGCAGAGGATAAGTTCATTAGAGTTACCAGCCTCAGAAATTGCAGCCCAAAGAAATGCTTCACAGGGTTCAAGTAACAGACACCTCTCAACATCAACTGTTCAGAGGGGACTGTGTGAATCAGGCCTTCATGGACAAATTGCTGCAAAGAAACCACTACTAAAGGACACCAATAAGATGAAGAGACCTGCTTGGTCCAAATTGGAGAATATTGGTTCAAACTGCCGTGTCTTTGTGAGACGCGGTGTGGGTGAACGGATGATCTCCGCATGTGTAGTTCCCACCGTAAAGAATGGAAGAGGAGGTGTTATGGTGTGGGGGTGCTTTGCTGGTAACACTGTCTGTGATTTATTTAGAATTCAAGGCACACAACCAGCATGGCTATCACAGCATTCTGCAGCGATACGCCATCCCATCTGGTTTGGGCTTAGTGGGACTATCATTTGTTTTTCAACAGGACAATGACCCAACACACCTCCAGGATGTGTAAGAGCTATTTTACCAAGAATGAGACTGATGGAGTGCTGCATCAGATGACCTGGTTTCCACAATCCCCCGACCTCAACCCAATTGAGATGGTTTGGGATGAGTCGGATGGCAGAGTGAAGGAAAAGCAGCCAACAAGTGCTAAGCATATGTGGGAACTCCTTCAAAACTATTGGAAAAGCATTCCAGGTGAAGCTGGTTGAGAGAATGCCAAGAGTGTGCAAAGCTGTCATCAAGGCAAATATATTTAGATTTGTTTAATACTTTTTTGGTTACTACATGATTCCATATCTGTTATTTCATAGTTTTGATGTCTTCACTATTATTCTACAATGTAAAAAATTGTAAAAATAAAGAAAAATCCTTGAATGAGTAGGTGTATTCAATATTTTGACTGGTACTGTATATATATATATATATATATATATATATACAGTGAGGGAAAAAAGTATTTGATCCCCTGCTGATTTTGTACGTTTGCCCACTGACAAAGAAATTATCAGTCTATAATTTTAATGGTAGGTTTATTTGAACAGTGAGAGACAGAATAACAACAAAAAAATCCAGAAAAACGCATGTCAAAAATGTTATAAATTGATTTGCATTTTAATGAGGGAAATACGTATTTGACCCCTCTGCAAAACATGACTTAGTACTTGGTGGAAAAACCCTTGTTGGCAATCACAGAGGTCAGACGTTTCTTGTAGTTGGCCACCAAGTTTGCACACATCTCAGGAGGGATTTTGTCCCACTCCTCTTTGCAGATCTTCTCCAAGTCATTAAGGTTTCGAGGCTGACGTTTGGCAACTCGAACCTTCAGCTTCCTCCACAGATTTTCTATGGGATTAAGGTCTGGAGACTGGCTAGGCCACTCCAGGACCTTAATGTGCTTCTTCTTGAGCCACTCCTTTGTTGCCTTGTCCATGTGTTTTGGGTCATTGTCATGCTGGAATACCCATCCACGACCCATTTTCAATGCCCTGGCTGAGGGAAGGAGGTTCTCACCCAAGATTTGACGGTTCATGGCCCCGTCCATCGTCCCTTTGATGTGGTGTAGTTGTCCTGTCCCCTTAGCAGAAAAACACCCCCAAAGCATAATGTTTCCACCTCCATGTTTGACGGTGGGGATGGTGTTATAATAATATGCCATTTAGCAGACGCTTTTATCCAAAGCGACTTACAGTCATGCGTGCATACATTTTTATTTTTTTGTGTATGGGTGGTCCCGGGGTTCAAACCCACTACCTTGGCGTTACAAGCGGCGTGCTCTACCAGCTGAGCTACAGAGGACCACATAGGCAGCATTCCTCCTCCTCCAAACACGGTGAGTTGAGTTGATGCCAAAGAGCTCGATTTTGGTCTCATCTGACCACAACATTTCCACCCAGTTCTCCTCTGAATCATTCAGATGTTCATTGGCAAACTTCAGACGGGCATGTATATGTGCTTTCTTGAGCAGGGGGACCTTGCGGGCACTGCAGGATTTCAGTCCTTCACGGCGTAGTGTGTTACCAATTATTTTCTTGGTGATTATGGTCCCAGCTGCATTGAGATCATTGACAAGATCCTCCCGTGTAGTTCTGGGCTGATTCCTCACCGTTCTCATGATCATTGCAACTCCACGAGGTGAGATCTTGCATGGAGCCCCAGTCCGAGGGAGATTGACAGTTATTTTGTGTTTCTTCCATTTGCGAATAATCGCACCAACTGTTGTCACCTTCTTACCAAGCTGCTTGGCGATGGTCTTGTAGCCCATTCCAGCCTTGTGTAGGTCTACAATCTTGTCCCTGACATCCTTGGAGAGCTCTTTGGTCTTGGCCATGGTGGAGAGTTTGGAATCTGATTGATTGATTGCTTCCGTGGACAGGTGTCTTTTATACAGGTAACAAGCTGAGATTAGGAGCACTCCCTTTAAGAGTGTGTTCCTAATCTCAGCTCGTTACCTGTATAAAAGACACCTGGGAGCCAAAAATCTTTCTGATTGAGAGGGGGTAAAATACTTACTTCCCTCATTAAAATGCAAATCAATTTATAACATTTTCTACATGCGTTTTTCTGGATTTTTTTGTAGTTATTCTGTCTCTCACTGTTCAAATAAACCTACCATTATAGACTGATCATTTCTTTGTCAGTGGGAAAACGTACAAAATCAGCAGGGGATCAAATACTTTTTTCCTCACTGTATATATAGAGCGAGAGAGCGAGAGAGAGAGAGAGCGAGAGAGACAGAGAGAGAAATAAATAAATAATGTAGATGTGTGTGGGTGTAGCATCGTTGAGAACCAGGCGGCGTGACAACAAGGTGTTTCCGATGTATATATATATTTTTTAACTTTGTTTATTTAGTAAACAATTTATTAACTCTTATCTTTCTTAAAACTGCATTGTTGGTTAAGGACTTGTAAGTAAGCATTTAACGGTAAGGTCTACACCTGTTGTATTCGGCGCATGTGTATTTCTGTAGAATAAGTAGGATAGAATGGTATATATACAGCAATAGTTTAATAGGATGACATTGACTAGAATACAGTATATATATATATGAAATGAGTAAAACACTATGTAAACATTATTAAAGTGACCAATGATTCCATGTCTATGTACATAGGGCAGCAGCCTCTAAGGTGCAGGGTTGAGTAACCGGGTGGTAGCCGGCTAGTGACAGTGACTAAGTTCAGGGCAGGATACTGGGTGGAGGCCGGCTAGTGATGGCTATTTAACAGTCTGATGGCCTTGAGATAGAAGCTGTTTTTCAGTCTCTCTGTCCCAGCTTTGATGCACCTGGACTGACCTCAACTTCTGGATGATAGTGGGGTGAACAGGCCGTGGCTCGGGTTGTTGAAGTCCTTGATGATCTTTTTGGCCTTCCTGTGACATCGGTGCTGTAGATGTCCTGGAGGGCAGGCAGTGTGCTCCCGGTGATGTGTTGGGCAGACCGCACCACCCTCTGGAGAGCCCTGCGGTTGTGGGTGGTGCAGTTGCCGTACCAGGCAGTGATACAGCCCGACAGGATGCTCTCAATGGTGCATCTGTAAAAGTTTGTGAGGGTCTTAGGGGCCAAGCCAAATTTCTTCAGCCTCCTGAGGTTGAAGAGGCGCTGTTCTGCCTTATTCACCACACTGTCTGTGTGGGTGGACCTTTTCAGATTGGCCAAGGATCTTGAAGCTTTTCACCTACTCCACTGCGGCCCCATCGATGTGGATAAGGCCGTGCTCCCTCTGCTGTCTCCTGAAGTCCACGATCAGCTCCTTCATTTTGTTGACGTTGAGGGAGAGGTTATTTTCCTAGCAGACTTGATTGTGTGTTTTGGATCATTGTCTTGCTGCATGACCCAGCTACGCTTCAGCTTCAGCTCACAGTCGGATGGCGTGACATTCTCCTGTAGAATGCTCTGATACAGAGCAAAATTCCTGGTTCCTTCTATTAAGGCAAGTCGTCCAGGTCCTGAGGAAGCAAAGCATCCCCAAACCATCACACTACCACCGCCATGCTTGACCGTTGGTATGAGGTTCTTACTGTGGAATGCAGTGTTTGGTTTTCGCCAGGCATAATGGGACCCATGTTGTCCAAAAAGTTATACTTTTGAATCTTCTGTCCATAGAACATTCTTCCAAGAGTCTTCATGATCATCCAGGTGCTTCCAGGTGCTTTTTGGCAAACTTTGGATGACATGGGTCCCATTATGCCATTATGACCTGGACGATTTGCCTTAACAGAAGGAACCATGAATTTTTCTCTGTATCAGAGAATTCTACAGGAGAATTTCACGCCATCCGTCTGTGAGCTGAAGCTGAAGTGCAGCTGGGTCATGCAGCAAGACAATGATCAAAAACACACAATCAAGCATACATGAAAATGGCTAAAAAGTAACACATTTGACGTTTTGGAATGGCCTAGTCAATATCCAGACCTAATCCCAATTGAGATGTTGTGGCAGGACTTGAAGGGGGCAACTACTTTTTCACACAGGGAAATTGGTGTTGCATAACTTTGTTAATTAAATAAATAAAATAAGTATATTTTTTGTCATTGTTATTTCTAAACTCAGGTTTCCTTTATCTAATACTAAGTTTTGGTTGAAGATCTGATTACATTCAGTATCAAAAATATGCAAAAACAGAGAAAATCAGAAAGGGGGCAAATACTTTTTCACCACACTGTATATGTGTATGCAAGTGTGTCTGTGTGTAAGCACCCCTTGGAGAAGGCACAGCTCACAGACAATAGAGGTCATGATGTGGGGTAAACAAGGTAGCATGAGGAACCATCAGGTTGACCAACAGAAGTGTTTTAGGACCCATTTTTTGCATTTAATTTGCAGTGATAAAGAAGTAGCCCTAAGAACTAGGGTGCCCTTTCCATACTATGACCAAAATGTATGGGTGTGTGAATAAGCTAAATGTACAGGTGTAAATAAGCCTACATGACTAGTGACAAAGCCTACAGGACTAGTGAATAAGCCTACATGACTAGTGACAAAGCCTACAGGACTAGTGAATAAGCGTACATGACTAGTGAATAAGCGTACAGGACTAGTGAATAAGCGTACATGACTAGTGAATAAGCCTACATGACTAGTGACAAAGCCTACAGGACTAGTTAATAAGCCTACATGACTAGTGAATAAGCGTACAGGACTAGTTAATAAGCCTACATGACTAGTGAATAAGCGTACAGGACTAGTTAATAAGCCTACATGACTAGTGAATAAGCGTACAGGACTAGTTAATAAGCCTACATGACTAGTGAATAAGCGTACAGGACTAGTTAATAAGCCTACATGACTAGTGAATAAGCGTACAGGACTAGTTAATAAGCCTACATGACTAGTGAATAAGCCTACATGACTAGTGAATAAGCCTACATGACTAGTGAATAAGCGTACAGGACTAGTGAATAAGCGTACATGACTAGTGAATAAGCGTACAGGACTAGTGAATAAGCCTACATGACTAGTGAATAAGCGTACAGGACTAGTGAATAAGCGTACATGACTAGTGAATAAGCGTACAGGACTAGTGAATAAGCCTACATGACTAGTGAATAAGCCTTTCTAAAATGAATTGTGTGTGTCAGCATGCTTGTGTATGAGTAAATGAGAGATCTTGCACATGTTTGTGTGTGTGTGTGTGTGTGTGTGTGTGTGTGTGTGTGTGTGTGTGTGTGTGTGTCAGCACATTATTTCAACACACAGATTCATACCACTCAGATCTGATCAACATCAGAGGGAGGAGCCTAGGCCACTCCTGCTGGTTACAGGTTGTAACTCGACATCCTACCCAGGGTGCGTTGTACACCTGTGGCAGGAAGCCAGCTCCTGTGAATGTCTCTTTGTTCATCAGATTAGTAAACCAAGATGACAGCTGATTATACCACCGGAGAGGTCTGTTGTTTTAGTTATGGCTAGGGCCAGCCACCCTATCAGCCCACAGTACGACAGATAAGAGGTCTTCTAACTTCAACCAGCCCAATCGAAAAAAAATTTGTTGTTGTTGCTGAGACCCACTTAATGCTTTTAGGCCACCAAGTCAACAAAACCAATGGTTAGTCAGGAAGTAATCTGAAAGTAGTCTGAAATTGTAACCGGAAGGGAATCCTCCCCAACCCACCAGTCCCAACGCACTATTTAGGAAACTAGTCTGGCATCACTTAGCTGAAGGAGGAGGTGATTATAGGCTATAAGGGGCGTTCGCTGAGTGTTAGGCTTCAGGGAGTTTGTGTGTGGGAAAGTGTGTGAGATTTGAGTATGTTTTGGTGCTAGGCTTTGAGATGTGTGTGTGTGTAGTTGTGTGTGTTGGTACTAGGCTTTGAGATGTGTGTGCGTGTAGTTGTGTGTGTTGGTACTAGGCTTTGAGATATGTGTGTGTGTAGTTGTGTGTGTTGGTACTAGGCTTTGAGATGTGTGTGTGTAGTTGTGTGTGTTGGTACTAGGCTTTGAGATGTGTGTGCGTGTAGTTGTGTGTGTTGGTACTAGGCTTTGAGATATGTGTGTGTGTAGTTGTGTGTGTTGGTACTAGGCTTTGAGATGTGCGTGTGTAGTTGTGTGTGTTGGTACTAGGCTTTGAGATGTGTGTGTGTAGTTGTGTGTGTTGGTACTAGGCTTTGAGATGTGTGTGTGTGTGTAGTTGTGTGTGTTGGTACTAGGCGTAGGTCCTATTCTCCCCATTCTCCTCTCCCAGAGACAGGATGCAGCCAAGGCAGCTCCAACACATGTCAGTAAACACAATAACTACAGGAAGCAAGGGAGCACGGAGAGCTGGGAGGCCCACAATAGAGTAGAGGAAACGCAGGTTGTCCAAAGCTCCTCTCTCTCTGGCTCTGCTCTATATTTCTCCTAACCTCCTCTTACGTGTCTTTCTTTGTACCTCTCCTCGGTTCTCCTGTCTCAAATCTCTCTATTTACTCTGTTTCTCAGTCATCTTTCACCTGTCTCTCTCCGTTTACATCCACTCCTTCGCCTCTGCTCTCTCTACCTTCTCTCTTTCTCTCTCACTGCAGCTGTTGGTCCCGATGAGGCGTTATGTCACAGCCACCCCCCGCCAATCAGGTGCTGTTGTCGAGGGAGAACAGAGCAACAAAGCAGAGGAAAGAAAGTAGGAGGGGTGGAGAGGGGAGGAGGAAGGGTGGGAGTTGGTGTAGATTATGGGTGTGTTCCTCTGCCCAGACGTTGCTGACGCATGCCAGATCTTACTACACCTGGATAGGTACTGTATTTTACGTATCAGATAACCACAACATATGTTATAGCAATCTGTCAGTCAATGACGTGGCATATGACCATTGGTTGATGCATGCAACGTCCGAGCAGGGGAATGCGACCAAAAAACCCTGTAGTTAAAGGCCCTCCTCCTTGTGAACAGCGATGAGATCCAGATCACCATACCTCTGTGTTTAGTTTATTTTCCTGGCCTGAACAATCAACTCTTCAAGGAGCCTAGCCAAGCCCAGTGTTTATCATCATATTCCCCTGGACTGATTTCATAAGATGTAAACAACACACAGGTCCTTGACTGTGAGTCTTATATGAAATAGGTGAGGCCACATCCACCTTCTGCCACAACTACCACCACCACGAGAGTCGTGATAAAGGGGGGAATAGTTGGAGTGTGGCGGGGCTGGAATGCACTGATCCTGAGGAGAGAGGGCTGGGCTGGGTTGCTGCTTAGCCATCTGCCTCTTTGTGTGAGAGGCAGGCAGGCTGGAGGGTGTGGGCACAACAAGTAGCAACTCATAACAAATGAGAGAGGTGGAGACAGCCAGCGGTGGAATGCAACGATTCAACGGTGATGTCATGTTTCGTCTTCCCTCTATGTTATATTCCCAGTTTATTTTCCCACCCTTCTTTCTTTAGCCATGATTTGAGTTGTTTCATTAAAACATGCATGAATGAGTGAATTATCATTGACTAGAATCATTGAAGACTCATCTGTCTCTCCTGTTTCCTTGACCTATTATTACATTAAGATGCACTGTGTTCAGTGACGTTTTATGGTGTGTTACTGTCTTTGTCTTGTTAAAAAAAGAAAATACTTTAAAAAATGTACATTATGCTGCGAACAAAACATCTCATAGGAGAGACTTAAGTCAGTAAAGATACTCAAAGACAAGAAGCTAATCTTTCTGAAAGAAGGAAAATACAATAGCTGACAGGTCTTCCTCAAAAACATTTTCTTTGTTGAGGGTATTTTAGGTGTGAGTCTGCCCTCTGGTGGTGAAAAGACAATGATCAGATTAAAAATATTAGCCAGCAAAGCATTGTGAGAGATCCACGCACAGCAAAGGTAAAGCTATTTATTGACAAATGTACACCTCAGCAACTTCAGCATAGATCCAGATACACATCACAGCTTGATACCACTGATATTGGGCTCTGTAGTTTTGCAGTTCATTTCTTCAATGACGTAGACAAGCTAACCTTTAGCTCCTCAGACGGAAAGTCTACCTCTGTAAACAGTTTCACAAGTGTTTCAGTTGAAAGAATCCATCTGTTCAAGAGAACTCTCCAAACCAAAACTTCAGAGTTTTAGAGCTCCGTGAGTAGACGCAGAAGTAAACAGTACTGGTTCTGGAAAACTCCTTGCAGTCAGAGAAATACAAAACCAAAACAAACGTTCTTGTATCATGATATGCCATTTAGCAGACGCTTTTATCCATTATTGTATCATGATTATGAAGACTAGAGGTCAAATCTAAACTGGAACTAGCTTTAGTGCGGGTGCTGCTTCTCAGAAGCAGCAGGATGAGTATGCTAAAACAAACAAACAAAGAATGATCTGCTCATGCTCACATCTGAACATTCTTAACCCAGTCTCCATGACAACGGCTTCTCTCTCTCTGATTGGTTCTGAGTTCCGAGATAGGAGTCCCGCTCACTCTGTGTTTGTGGCAGGAGACAGGGCTCCAGGAGTGGGTGGAGCTGGTTGGCGCTAAGGGGAGCAGGTGCTGTGTTGTACCCTGGGAAAGATGCTCTGTTTGGGGGTAGGTGTGTCTCAGCAGCCCTCCTCTCATGTTTCCTCATCCTGAACCAGCCCTCCCTGCTGGATGGCAGCTGTCGCCATGCTGATGGCCTCCTCTAACGTCTGCTGCTCCTCCAGCTACACACACACACACACACACACACACAGTATTAACAATCAGTGTAATGCTCAGAGTGCCACTTGACAGGTTGTTAATCTCGGTGTGTGTACTCTGTACTGACCTGAACAGCAATCTGGGTGCCGTTAGCTGTGGCCAGCAGCGCCACCTGCTGGTAGTGAGGGCCAGAGCCCTGCGAGCCGCCTGTCATAATACCCTCCGATGTCACTATGGCAACCTGGAGAGGAAAGACAAACCACCAATAACATGATGATCCACTTTACAGTACAAACACTGACAGCAAGAGCAAATACTGCTTCACACAGATAGCTTCGTGTGGGCTAAGGTGTGTGTGTGTGCAACATACCGGCTGCAGCTCCTTGCCCTCCCCTGTAACCATAGTGATGTGGTGGTGTCCCATGGCGGTCATGTCCGTCTGGTGGGTCGGCAGGGAAATGGTTGTGCCGTCCTGTGTTACCATGGTGATGGCCGTGCTGAGTGCCTGTAGGTCCTCTGTCGACAAACCCACCTGCCAGAACAGAACCGGTCAAAGTGAAGGACAGAGAACCAACCCTTTTTTATAATACAGTTCTAATAAATGCAACAGCTTGAGACTGTTTTGACAGCATGTACTAAACCGGAGCATGCTGCAATCAAAAGAATGGTAATGGAATGTTTCAGGAGTTGACTGCATCCACAAAGTCTTTGGTGGGACAGCTGAGAGCTTAAGCTCTTTTCTATCTAGATCACACAAGTTTAATTACTAGATAGGAAATTATTAACTACCTGAGAACCGATGATAACCTGGGAATCCGACCCATCCTCTTTCTGCACCGCCCCCTCCAGGAAGGAAGCCTGTGATTGGTCATCCATCGCTTCTGCAACCAATTAATGAATTAATACTGTTCAGTCCTTCAAGAGTAAATTCTGTCCTCATCTGGTGTTTGTTACATGAGTGTGTGTGTCTACATACCTTCCCCGTCCTCTGTGGCCTCAAAGTCTCCATGCGTGGTGCGTTTGTGCATTGCCAGCGTGGAGGTCTGTCTGTAGGTCTTGCCACAGTGGTTGCAGGTGTAAGGTTTGCAGTGTGTGTGAACCACATGGTGCTTGTACAGGCTGGAGTACTCTGTAAATCGCTTCCCACAACCAGGCACTGTACACAGGTAGGGCTTCTCTCCTAGAGGAGAGAGGGGGCAGAGAGGGAGATATAGAGCGAGGGAGGGAGCAGGGGAGAGAGAAAGAGTGGAGCACTTATTTAATGTCAATTATAAACTGGGTGGTTTGAGCCCTGAATGCTGATTGGCTGACAGCTGTGGTATATCAGACCGTATACCATGGGTATGACAAAACATTTATAATAGCAATAAGGCACCTCTGGGGTTTGTGGTATATGGCCAATAGTGCTGTGTCCAGGCACTCCGCATTGCGTTGTGCTTAAGAACTGTCCTTAGCCGTGGTATATTGGCCATACACCACACCTCCTCTGGCATTATTGCTTAAGTATCTAGTAATGTAACCTCTTACCTGTTTGTATTCTCATATGATTTTAGTAGTGTGTGTGTGTGTCTTACCTGTGTGTATTTTCATATGATTTTAGTAGTGTGTGTGTGTGTCTTACCTGTGTGTATTCTCATGTGGTTCTTGTAGTTGGTGGCACTGGCAAAGCCTCGTCCACAGGAGGGTTCAGGGCACATGTAGGGGCGCTCTCCCGTGTGTGTTCTGATGTGGACCTTCCTGATGTTAGAGGTGGTGAAGGAACGGCCACACCCCTCAAACGGACACTTAAACGGCTTCTCACCTGACAGAGGGAGAAGTGTAAGGGGGAGATATGGAGAGAAGGAATGAAAGACAGAGGGAGAGAAGGGGGATATTAGATATGGGGAAAGAGCATCTAAACATTGTCCCATCGAACAAAAAGAGGGAGGGAAACAAGGAGGGGAAGAGAGGCAGGAGAAAAACGAGGGAGAGAAAGAGAGAGGACTAGACAGTGGAGATATACGGAGAGATGAGGAGACTGAAGAAAAGAGAAAATGACAGAAAAATAGGAAAAGTAGTAGTGGGGGAAAGAAGCAGGGGGTCCTACTACCTGTGTGTGTCTTACTACCTGTGTGTGTCTTACTACCTGTGTGTGTCCTACTACCTGTGTGTGTCCTACTACCTGTGTGTCCTACTACCTGTGTGTCCTACTACCTGTGTGTGTCCTACTACCTGTGTGTGTCCTACTACCTGTGTGTGTCCTACTACCTGTGTGTCCTACTACCTGTGTGTGTCCTACTACCTGTGTGTGTCTTACTACCTGTGTGTGTCCTACTACCTGTGTGTCCTACTACCTGTGTGTGTCCTACTACCTGTGTGTGTCCTACTACCTGTGTGTGTCTTACTACCTGTGTGTGTCCTACTACCTGTGTGTGTCCTACTACCTGTGTCCTACTACCTGTGTGTGTCTTACTACCTGTGTGTGTCCTACTACCTGTGTGTCCTACTACCTGTGTGTCCTACTACCTGTGTGTGTGCGGACGTGTTTCTGGAGGTCTCCGGATGTTTTGAAGGCCTTGAAGCACATGTCTTCAGGACACTTGTATGGTTTCTCTCCAGTGTGTGTCCGCAGGTGACTCTTCAGCCCGTAACCCGTAGCGAATGCCTTTCCACACGTCAGCACATCACACCTGTATGGCCGGACACCCGTGTGAGCCCTCTCATGCACCTGACAAGACAGGGGCAACGTTAATATAACATGAATATCTTATCAAGTGGTAACAAATGTGTGTATGCGTCTGGTATCTTAAGGTGGTGTACTGTTGTGGAAGGTCAGTGTGTGTTGTGATGTAGAGGGTGTGTGTGTTGTGATGTAAAGGGTGTGTGTGTGTTGTGATGTAGAGGGTGTGTGTGTGTTGTGATGTAGAGGGTGTGTGTGTGTTGTGATGTAGAGGTTGTGTGTGTTGTGATGTAGAGGGTGTGTGTGTTGTGATGTAGAGGGTGTGTGTTGTGTTGTGATGTATTGGGTGTGTGTGTGTTGTGATGTAGAGGGTGTGTGTGTGGTACCTTGAGGTGGTGTGCTGTGGTGTAGAGACGTCCACAGCCCTCGTAGTCACAGCGGAATGTCTTCTCAGCCGTCTGCTGACCCTTAGGGGAACCCCATGACCCCATCACCTGTACAATAGGCTCTATGTCCTGGAGTCCATTGGTACTGCTCATGGTCTCATCCACCTCCACCTCAGACCCCGTCATCTAGGGAGAAAACAGGGGAGAACAGAGTTTGAGAGCATTATAATGATTAAAAGTCCTACATTGCTTATTCCACCACAACAAGTACAACTGCATAGTATCTGTGAGAGAGAGAAAGAGACGTGGGGGGAAAAACAGAGCTTGCAAGAAAATTAACTGAGAAAGAATTCACACGAAACAGTGAGTGATAGAACACATGAGTGATACAACAGCAGAAAAAGAGAGAGAGAGACCTTGGCATAGTTCTCCAGGGTGGTGATGGTGTCTGCGTCCACAGTGTCGTCTGCAGCCAGCTCCTCCAGGGCACCCCCTGGCTGCAAAGTCAGGATGGTGCTGCCAGCCTGCAGGCCCGAGGGGTGGTGGATGTATGCTGTGCTGCCATCCTCCAGCTGCACCGCCTCCACCGCACTGGGATCATACCCGTCTGCAGGGGTTAGAAGTCAGAGGTTAGATGGTCCTGTTTGAAAATGTTTGAAATCACTTTCCTTCCATCCTTTGTAGAAGTAATAATAATTGATGTGTGATTGGACAATTAGAAAACAAGATGACGACCGCCTTATTGCTTCAATAAGCTAACCTTTACTAGAGTGGTGAATACAGCATCTAGTTAGATGTTAATATACCTTTGGGTGTGTGGTGGATGTATGCGGTGGTCCCGTCCTCGAGCTGCACTGCCTGTCCGTCCTCAAAGGGCAGGGGCTCTTGGGAGAGGACAGGAAAACAGCCAGCATCAGGAGCGAGACATGAGCTCACAGAAGACACAAATGGTTATTCACAAACCCTCCGGCAGACATGTTGTTCTGAGGGTGTAGACTGACCTTTCTGCTGTACGGTGACCTGGTGGATGTAGGCTGTAGTACCATCCTCCAACTGAATTGTATCGCCTTCCACTAGGTTGCCATCTGAAGAAATCAGTATATTGTTGATATCAGTGGCAGCCATACATACTCTGGTGGACATGTGAATGTTAGCTTTGAGTTGTGCGTTTCATTATTTTTCAGTAGTGTGCGTGAATGTGTGGGTTTCTCACCTTTGATGGCTTGTTCAATGTAGGCAGTGGAGCCGTCACTGAGGGCAACAGTCTGCAATCCCAAACTCTCCATCCTTCTGCTCAGCTACAGATGCTCTATCTGACAATAAGAGAGGGAGACACACACACACTTAGCTACTGAAACAGTGGCAATCACAGACATTGAACTGCAGACATGCACACACACACACACACACAGGGCTACGGATACTCCACTGCCGAGACAGGCAGTTGCCTTGAGCTGACGCTCTTCTGCTACACACACGCTATGGAGGATCCCCAGCAATCCTGTGTCCTGCTGCATTGCATTGTTCATATTTATGTAGGCTAGCTATTGTCCTAACATCTTGCTCTGTAGCAAGGTTAGATTCCCTGGGTCAGCTGATGTGACCTCATTGCAGTGATGATGACCTAGGGGTTGTGTGGTAGCTTGATACGTCATAGAAGAGAAAGGGAGGCGAGTGATGTGTGTTCCCAAAATGTGGCTGGCATGGACCCTCAACCAGTGAATATTGCAAATTATAAAATGTGTATTATGTGTATGCACCTAGGTTAGGTTCAAGATGAGTCTATAGGGAGGGCAGACTATTATTTTACTGTCAATGGACATAGCTATCTGCTTATGATTAAGTTTAGAATATGGCATAAGCAGTTTGCCATCATTGGGTGCATTTCCATCCGGTTGTCACTGTGCCATTATTGAGTGCATTTCCATCAGGTTGTCACTTAGCTTAATAACGCAACGTTATACACTATATATACAAAAGTATGTGGACACCCCTTCAAATTAGTGGATTTGGTTATTTCAACCACACCCGTTGCGGACAGGTGTATAAAATCGAGCACACAGCCATGCAATCTCCATAGACGGTCGCAGTTGTAAATGAGAACTTGTTCTCAACTGGCTTAGCTGGTTAAATATAGGTGAAATAAAAATAAAAATATATTTAAAAAATAGACAAACATTGGCAATAGAGTGGCCTTACTGAAGAGTTCAGTGACGTTCAACGTGGCACTGTCATAGGATGCCACCTTTCCAACAAGTCAGTTTGTAAGATTTCTGCCCTGCTAGAGCTGCCCCGGTCAACTGTAAGTGCTGTTTTGAGAAGTGGAAACGTCTAGGAGCAACAAAGGCTCAGCCGCGAAGTGGTAGGCCATACAAGCTCACAGAACGGGACTGGCGAGTGCTGAAGCGGGTAAAAATCGTCTGTCCTCGGTTGCAAAACTCACTACCGAGTTCCAAACTGCCTCTGGAAGCAACATCAGCACAAGAACTGTTCGTTGGGAGCTTCATGAAATGGGTTTCCATGTCCGAGCAGCCACACACAAGCCTAAGATCACCATGCGCAATGACAAGCATCGGATGGAGTGGTGTAAGCTCGCCGCCATTGGACTCTGGAGCAGTGGAAACGCGTTCTCTGGAGTGATGAATCACACTTCACCATCGGACAAATCTGGGTTTGGCGGATGCCAGGAGAACGCTACCTGCCCCAATGCATAGTGCCAACAGTAAAGTTTGGTGGAGGAGGAATAATGATCTGGGGCTGTTTTCTATGGTTCGGACTAGGCCCCTTAGTTCTAGTGAAGGGACATCTTAACGCTGCAGCATACAATGACATTCTAGACGATTCTGTGCTTCAACTTTGTGGCAACAGTTTGGGAAAGTCCATTTCCTGTTTCAGCATGACAATGCCCCCGTGCACAAAGCAAGGTCCATACAAAAATGGTTTGTCGAGATCGGTGTGGAAGAACTTGACTGGCCTGCACAGAGACCTGACCTCAACCCCATAGAACACCTTTAGGAAGAATTGGAACGCCGACTGCAATCCATGCCTAATCGCCCAACATCAGTGTCCGACCTCACTAATGCTTGTGACTAAATGGAAGCAAATCCCCGCAGCAATGTTCCAACATCTAGTGGAAAGCCTTCCCAGAAGAGTGGAGGCTGTTATAGCAACAAAGGGGACCAACTCCATATTAATGGCCATGATTTTGAAATAAGATCTTTGACGATTAGGTGTCCACATACTTTTGGCCATATAGTGTACACTGAGTGTACAAAACACTAGGAACACCTGCTTTTTCCATAACAGATTGACCAGGTGAATGCTATGATCCCTCATTGATGTCACTTAAATCAGTGTAGATGAAGGGGAGGAGACGGGTTAAAGGATTTTTAAGCCTTGAGACCGGTTGTGTATGTGTGCCAATCAGAGGGTGAAAGGGCAAGACAAAATATTTAAGTGTATTTGAGTGTGTCAACTGCAATGCTGCTGGGTTTTTCACACTCAACAGTTTCCTGTGTTTATCAAGAATGGTCCACCACCCAAAGCACATCCAGCCAACTTGACACAACTTTGGGAAGCATTGGAGTCAACATGTTTTGTTCTGAGGACAAAGTGGGGTGCAACTCAATATTTGGAAGGCGTTCCTAATGTTTTATACACTCAGTGTATACTACAGGGACCACTACAACTAATTGTCACTATCGGTTTAGATGGGTTCATTGTTGGGAATGAGGGATAGATTTGTGAATGGTTGAATTCACTATTCTACAGCTGGTTACTTTAGCGGACTAAACGCCATTCTGGGCAGACCACACAGCTAGCTTTCATTCGAGTCAATAATTACTGGGAATATAGTATAACATTATGCCATGAATCCTATAGCTAGCTAGTCAAGAATAAATGTGGACTCAAATAGTATATTTCAAATGGCAAGCTAACTGGTTAACCAACAAACTAGGGGTCGAGTGACAGCTAGGTATCTAGCAAGCTAACGTCGCCATTACACTGAATGGCAAAGTTAGCTAGCAGCTGGCTGGCTTTTGGTGTTATGGCTAGCTTGAAAACTTCAATAAACACATTTTCTTCGCCAACTAAGTCAAATATCATAAACATCCCTAATAGTAAATAGCTAACGCCCCAACATTGACTACGTTTGCAATATGTATTTTGACGTGACTAACTAGCTAACGTTAGATAAGGCGAACGGCAGTGGAAATACAACCAGGCCTCATTCACTACAACACGTTTGCGCTTGAATCAGACATTTGCAACGCAACCGGGTTACTCCCATCCGTAACGCCGATAATCGATCCCTAACAAAGCGTTTTCTATATCTTGATATTTGTTCTCAAACTCAAAAGAATTCCAGAAAATCACAAGCTCTTATTTTCCTCTCCCTATCCCCCATTTTTATATCCCATCTCTCCCTCGGCTTGACAAGTTGCAGCGCAAACTGGGATACTCACCTCCAGCAGACCGCCATGCACCAGTCACCACAGAAGCACCCGGGAACCTGAATGGTGTGAAAACGAGTTGGGTCATTACACCAGTCACCAGACTGATCTAGGGTCAGTTTTGTTCTACAGACCTCAAAGGCTAGGGTTTGATACCTGGGTGCGAAGGACTGGTTATAGATCATTTTTAGGATCAGCCATTTCTGAGGCAGGCTGCTTAGATGTGTAAAAGGCGAAAATAATCAAACTAACTTCTGGAAAATATGTATTTGTATTTATTAGGGATCCCCATTAGCTGCTGCCAAGGCAGCAGCTACTCTTCCTAGGGTCCAAACATATTAAAGCATTTACATTACATATAAAACAAAATTTAAAACAGTACATCATATGACATTTTTATACAGTGGGGAAAAAAAGTATTTAGTCAGCCACCAATTGTGCAAGTTCTCCCACTTAAAAAGATGAGAGAGGCCTGTAATTTTCATCATAGGTACACGTCAACTATGACAGACAAAATGAGAAAAAAAATCCACAAAATCACATTGTAGGATTTTTAATGAATTTATTTGCAAATTATGGTGGAAAATAAGTATTTGGTCAATAACAAAAGATTCTCAATACGTTGTTATATACCCTTTGTTGGCAATGACACAGGTCAAACGTTTTCTGTAAGTCTTCACAAGGTTTTCACACACTGTTGCTGGCCCAATTTTGGCCCATTCCTCCATGCAGATCTCCTCTAGAGCAGTGATGTTTTGGGGCTGTCGCTGGGCAACACGGACTTTCAACTCCCTCCAAAGATTTTCTATGGGGTTGAGATCTGGAGACTGGCTAGGCCACTCCAGGACCTTGAAATGCTTCTTACGAAGCCACTCCTTCGTTGCCCGGGCGGTGAGTTTGGGATCATTGTCATGCTGAAAGACCCAGCCACATTTCATCTTCAATGCCCTTGCTGATGGAAGGAGGTTTTCACTTAAAAATTCACGATACATGGCCCCATTCATTCTTTCCTTTACACGGATCAGTCGTCCTGGTCCCTTTGCAGAAAAACAGCCCCAAAGCATGATGTTTCCACCCCCATGCTTCACAGTAGGTATGGTGTTCTTTGGATGCAACTCAGCATTCTTTGTCCTCCAAACACGACGAGTTGAGTTTTTACCAAAAAGTTTTATTTTGGTTTCATCTGACCATATGACATTCTCCCAATCCTCTTCTGGATCATCCAAATGCACTCTAGCACACTTCAGACGGGCCTGGACATGTACTGGCTTAAGCAGGGGGACACGTCTGGCGCAGCAGGATTTGAGTCCCTGGCGGCGTAGTGTGTTACTGATGGTAGGCTTTGTTACTTTGGTCCCAGCTCTCTATAGGTCATTCACTAGGTCCCCCCGTGTGGTTCTGGGATTTTTGCTCACCGTTCTTGTGATCATTTTGACCCCACGGGGTGAGATCTTGCGTGGAGCCTCAGATCGAGGGAGATTATCAGTGGTCTTGTATGTCTTCCATTTCCTAATAAATGCTCCCACAGTTGATTTCTTCAAACCAAGCTGCTTACCTATTGCAGATTCAGTCTTCCCAGCCTGTTGCAGGTCTACAATTTTGTTTCTGGTGTCCTTTGACAGCTCTTTGGTCTTGGCCATAGTGGAGTTTGGAGTGTGACTGTTTGAGGTTGTGGACAGGTGTCTTTTATACTGATAACAAGTTCAAACAGGTGCCATTAATAAAGGTAACGAGTGGAGGACAGAGGAGCCTCTTAAAGAAGAAGTTACAGGTCTGTGAGAGCCAGAAATCTTGCTTGTTTGTAGGTGACCAAATACTTATTTTCCACCATAATTTGCAAATAAATTCATAAAAAATCCTACAATGTGATTTTCTGGATTTTGTTTTCTAAATTTGTCTGTCATAGTTGAAGTGTACCTATGATGAAAATTACAGGCCTCTCTCATCTTTTTAAGTGGGAGAACTTGCACAATTGGTGGCTGACTAAATACTTTTTTTCCCCACTGTACCACTACCTATCTACAATACAAAATGTTTAATACCACCATACAACAATATCACAATGTGTGCGTATGCATGTGTCTATACCCTTGTGTGTGTCTCTTCACAGTCCCGTTGTTCAATAAGGTGTATTTTTACCTGTTTAAAAAAAAGAAATCTGATTCTAATGCTTGCATCAGGCACCTGACCACACTACTGAACAGTAGTCTAGGTGCGACAAAACTAGGGCCTGTAGGACCTGCCTTGTTGATAGTGTTGTTAAGAAGGCAGAGCAGCGCTTAATTATGGACATACTTCTCCCCATCTTAGCTACTGTTGTATCAATATGCTTTGACCATGACAGTCTAGAATCCATGGTTACTCCAAGCAGTTTAGTCACCTCAACTTGCTCAATTTCCACATTATTCTTTACGAGATGTAGTTGAGGTTTAGGGTTTAGTGAATGATTTGACCCAAATACAATGCTTTAAGTTTTGGAAATATTCAGGACTAACTTATTCCTTGCCACTCATTCCGAAACTAACTGCAATTCTTTGTTAAGTGTTGCAGTTATTTCAGTTGCTATAGTAGCTGACATGTATAGTGTTGAGTCATCCGCATACATAGACACACTGGCTTTACTCAAAGCCAGTGGCATGTCGTTAGTAAAGATGGAAAAAAGCAAGGGGCCTAGACAGCTGCCCTGGGGAATTCCTGATTCTACCTGGATTATGTTTGAGAGGCTTCCATTAAAGAACACCCTCTGTGTTCTGTTAGACAAGTAACTCTTTATCCACATTATAGCAGGGGGTGTAAAGCCATAACACAAGTTTTTCCAGCAGCAGACTATGATCGATAATGTCAAAAGCCACACTGAAGTCTAAGAAAACAGCCCCCACAATCTTTTTATCATCAATTTCTCTCAGCCAATCATCAGTCATTTGTGTAAGTGCTGTGCTTGTTGAATGTCCTTCTCTATAAGCATGCTGAAAGTTTGTTGTCAATTTGTTTACAGTAAAATAGCATTGTATCTGGTCAAACACAATTTTTTCCAATAGTTTATTAAGGGTTGGTAACAGGCTAATTGGTCGGCTATTTGAGCCAGTAAAGGGGGATTTATTATTCTTAGGTAGCGGAATGACTTTTGCTTCCCTCCAAGCCTGGGGTCACACACATTCTAGTAGGCTTAAATTGAAAATATGGCAGATAGGAGTGGCAATATCGTCCACTATTATCCTCAGAAATGTTCCATCCAAGTTGTCAGACCCCGGTGGCTTGTCATTGTTAATAGACAACAATAATTTGTTCACCTCTTCCACACTCACTTTACGGAATTCAAAATTACAATGCTTGTCTTTCATAATTTGGTCAGATATACTTGGATGTGTAGTGTCAGCAATTTTTGCTGGCATGTCATGCCTAAGTTTGCTAATCTTGCCAATGAAAAAAGTATTAATGTAGTTGGCAATATCAGTTGGTTTTGTGATGAATGAGCCATCTGATTCAATGAATGATGGAGCTGTTTGCCTTTTCCCCAAAAATTTCATTTAAGGTGCTCCAAAGCTTTTTACTATCATTCTTTATGTCATTTATCCTTGTTTCATAGTGTTGTTTCTTCTTCTTTTTATTCAATTTAATCACATGATTTCTCAATTTGCAATACGTTTGCCAATCGGTTGTGCAGCCAGACTTATTTGCCATTCCTTTTGCCTCATCCCTCTCAACCATACCATTTTTCAATTCCTCATCAATCCAATGGGATTTAACAGTTTTTACAGTCTTTTTCTTAATGGGTGCATGTTTATTAGTACCTGGAATAAGCAATTTCATAAATGTGTCAAGTGCAGTGTCTGTTTCCTCCTCATTACACACCACGGACCAACATATATTCTTTACATCAACAATATAGGAATCACTACAAAACGTATTGTATGACCTCTTATTCACAATATTAGGCCCAGCTTTGGAACTTTGGTTTTCCTAGATATGGCTACTATATTGTGATCACTACATTCAATGGATTTGGATACTGCTTTCAAACAAATCTCTGCAGCATTAGTAAAGTAGCTACTTAGGAAAAAGCCCTGAAAGTACTGCACTTTTTGTTAATCTCTGCATGCATAACTGACAAGCAACACAGCACACAGAGTAGAGCAGAAAACTTTTATTTATAAACATTATATAAACCTTCAGCATCTGACAAGAGTGCATGAAATCAAACTATTTGATATAATGCACTCTGATTTTAAGATCCAACACAGAAATTATTGCACATTTTATAAGGTTTCATTTTGTCAAGGGATATCTGAAAATACAAGGGTCAAATCAGTGTTGATTTCCATGACACCTATTAGGCACACACACACACACACACCAAAACAAGTGTCTAATTCATGACTCACATTGCAATTTGATCATACAAAGCTATTATTCAAAGCCAATTTAAACAAGTTGAATTGTCTGCTTTCACCAAAGCAATCACATTTAAAGGTCCACTATGCAGAAATCGCTCAGCTATTTCCTGGTTGCTAAAATTCTAATAGTTTCAGTTTGTGACAAAACAAGCAACTATAGTGTAGAAAATCATTGTACCATCGAAACTGCTGTAAAATATATCTTCCATAACCACAAATATTGTATTTTCAACTGTTTGAATCTGGTGTACAAAACCAAAAGTAAAAGACACAAAAACAAAACGTAAGAACGGGAAGCATATAAATAGTGCACATAACAGCTCTACTACCGATTCTTAGACTTGCTTTCAATGAGAATGACAGATCTATAACTCACATATCTATGTGAATTTGGTCATGTGGCCCAGAAAGTTACGTATTGCAGCTTTAAAGCCAGTGACATACATTACCCTGTTTTCATCACAAAGAAGCCTTGAACCACATATATATTTTGAGCAGCAAAGAAGACGTAATGATAAAGATATCTCACCCACCCAACTGGGCTTCAGAGTGAAGAGATAGAAAACCCCCCAACTGGGTTTCAGACTGGATTATCCACCCAGAGAATTTACTCAAATAAGGACATTTTTGGCACTATCCCCAGAGTTCATATGAAGGGAATTGGATATGTGTCCTACCAAAGAACTGTTGCATCCACAGTATGTATATGCAATATGGCAGTAGTACATGCCAATACATCCGCAGTCATGAAGTCTAACAGTAATAACCACTGTTAATAGTTTAGGCTTCAATACAGTGGCTTGCACAAGTATTCACCTCCCTTGGCATTTTTCCTATTTTGTTGCCTTACAACCTGGAATTAAAATGGATTTTTGGGGGGTTTGTATCATTTGATTTACACAACATGCCCACCACTTTGAAGATGCAAAATATTTTTTCTTGTGAAACAAACATGAAATAAAGACCAAAAAAAGAAAAGAAAACTTGAGCGTGCATAACTATTCACCCCCCCAAAGTCAATACTTTGTAGAGGCACCTTTTGCAGCAATTACAGCTGCAAGTGTCTTGGGGTATGTCTCTATAACCTTGGCACATCTAGCCACTGGGATCTTTGCCCATTCTTCAAGGCAAAACTGCTCCTGCTCCTTCAAGTTGGATGGGTTCCGCTGGTGTAAAGCAATCTTTAAGTCATACCACAGATTCTCAATTAGATTGAGGTCTAGGCCATTCCAAGACATTTAAATGTTTCCCCTTAAACCACACAAGTGTTGCTTTAGCAGTATGCTTAGGGTCATTGTCCTGCTGGAAGGTTAACCTCTGTCCCAGTCTCAAATCTCTGGAAGACTGAAACAGGTTTCCCTCAAGAATTTCCCTGTATTTAGCGCCATCCACCATTCCTTCAATTCTGACCAGTTTCCCACAGCATGATGCTGCCACCACCATGCTTCACTGTGGGAATGGTGTTCTCAGGGTGATGAGAGGTGTTGGGTTTGCGCCAGACATAGCGTTTTCCTTGATGGCCAAAAAGCTCAATTTTAGTCTCATCTGACCAGAATACCTTCTTCCATATGTTTGGGGAGTCTCCCACATGCCTTTTTGGCGAACACCAAACATGTTTGCTTATTTTTTTCTTCAAGCAATGGCTTTTATCTGGCTCTTTTCCGTAAAGACTAGCTCTGTGGAGTGTATGGCTTAAAGTGGTCCTATGGACAGATACTCCAATCTCCGCTGTGGAGCTTTGCAGCTCCTTCAGGGTTATCTTTGGTCTCTTTGTTGCCTCTGATTAATGCCCTCCTCACCTGGTCCATGAGTTTTGGTGGGCGGCCCTCTCTTGGCAGGTTTGTTGTGGTGCCATATTCTTTCCATTTTTTAGTAATGGATTTTATGGTGCTCCGTGGGATGTTCAAAGTTTCTGATATTTTTTTATAACCCAACCCTGATCTGTACTTCTCCACAACTTTGTCCCTGACCTGTTTGGAGAGCTCCTTGGTCTTCATGGTGCCCCTTGCTTAGTGGTGTTGCAGACTCTGGGGCCTTTCAGAACAGGTGTATATATACTGAGATCAAGTGACAGATTATGTGACACTTAGATTGCACACAGGTGGACATTAACTAATTATGTGACTTCTGAAGGTAATTGGTTGCACCAGATCTTATTTAGGGGCTTCATAGCAAAGGGGGTGAATACATATGCACGCACCACTTTTCCGTTATTTATTTTAGAGATTTTCTTTAACAAGTAATTTTTTTCATTACACTATTTTGTGTATGTCCATGACATGAAATGCAAATAAAAATCAATTTAAATTACAGGTTGTAATGCAACAAAATAGGAAAAACGCCAAGGTGGATGAATACCTTTGAAGGCACTTTACATGGACATCATTTGAACATGACACATTAAATATTGATAAAAGAAAGTAGCTCTGATAAAAAACAAAATCCCCTTCAAAATATACAGGTAACTGCCCAAATAAAGGAAACACCAACATAGTGCCTTCATAGGGTGTTGAGCCACCAGAACAGCTTCAATGCGCCTTGGCATAATTTCGACAAGTGTCTGGAACTATGCTCCTTTGACACCCTTCTTTCAAAGTCACTGACATCTCTTCTTCTAGCCATGGTAGCTAAATAATGGGCAACTGGGCAATTTTATACATGACTAAGCATGATGGGATGTTATTTGCTTAATTAACTCAGGAACCACAAATGCTTTCAATATACTTTGTATCCCTCATTTACTCAAGTGTTTCCTTTATTTTGGCAGTTACCAGTACATAATCACGTTGTTATTGATGCATTCAGAAAACCAAAGTGACAGGGAAGTCTAAAAACAGATTAACTTAAATGGTGACAATGTATAGCTTAACAACAAGGTCATAACCTGAAGATGTGTAAAATTGTGAATTCTGAGAGATTAAAACTGCATAAATATTATGTTGACATGACTATGTTGAGCAATAGAACTGGATAAAATCTCAGAACATCGACAGTGTGACACAACATCAAACACTGTGACATCGTCAACAAGTTCTGGATAGTTAAAGTGCTTACACGGGCGACAGGGAAAAAAGCATAGACAAAACAGTCAGTGAAAAGAACATTAACAAACAGCATTTAACTCCTGTTAAAAGTATGGCACAAGCACTTACCGTCAACTATATATTAAAATACAATATCTGCACTTTCAGTTATCAAAAGCAATTCACCTTAAATGTATAAATCAATTTTATACATCCTCCTAACCAACTGTCATTGTTACACTAGCAGCGACATGTTGAACTTAGATGATGAATACAGGCCAGTTTAAGAGTGAGTAGATGAGGGAGGGCAGCATCACAAAACTGTCCCATTGTACCAGTGTGATTTGATCACAACTAAAATACATAACCGAAAACATCTTGAACATTCCAACTGAACACAGCATAGAGGCAAAGGCCTTCTGATGTTCCAAAAAATTTGATCAGTCACTCTCTCCATTTCTCCTCTTTGGGCTTGATACACACCTCTTGATCTGTGAGGCGAACAGTCAAGAGTGGGAGAACGTTCCAGCCTTTTCCTCACCGACACACACCTCCAAGCCTGAGAGTGGTCCGTCCCTGCTTATAACCATCCAGTTGTCGCAGATCTGTGACGGGATATCAACGAAGAGGCACAGGTAGGGGCTAGAGATGAGTTTGGTATTAGGCCAGAGAGGGGTAAGGGTTAGGGATTGGTTTGGTATTAGGCAAGAGAACGGTAGGGGCTAGGGATGCTTGTAGTATTAGGGGAATCTCTTCAGTCTCTTTTGTGCCTGTGGAAAGTGTACTTTACCAGACCTAGAGGAGGGCGAGACTAGCCTGCAATGGACAGTTAAAAGGTCCAATCACAGGAAGGGATATATTCTCAGCAAGTAGGATGAAGTCTGGACTGGGGTGAGGGTTTAAGAGTTCTGGATGGCAAGTCCAAACCCTCCATCCTCCTCCCCTTTACTCTCTCCCTCTTCCTCCAATTCTGTCTCGTTCAGTTGTTTCTCTCCTCCCTCAGAAAGCTGAGCCGTCACAAACAATGTTCTGGTCTCGGCCGGGGAACAGCTCCATCTGCCAGTAGCGCGGGTCAGCATACACTGGCAGGATCAAAGTACAAAGGTCACAATCAGGTCAAACTAAATGCAAACTTGTATAGGTCTAAAATCAAGCTTTTGTTACAGCCTAGCACAAACACATCTGATTCAAATAATAATCACAGTATACTTACACAGTATACTAGCATACGTGCGAGTGTGTGTGTTCGTTCTCACCCATATCTCCTGGTCCCAGCCAGAGGTTGAAGGAGCTACAGTGTTTTTGACAGCGGTGGACAGGGACCACTCGAACCGTGGGTAGCCCCTCTCCTACCACCAGCCAGCCCAGCACTCGCACCCCCTAAAACACACACAATACCACTAACAACACACTGCTGAATCACACCCAAAACCATAACAACAAACAGGCTTGTTTGTATATTTGGGCTGTGTTAGAGGCCAGACTCACTCTGCTCTGAGAGTTGGCACTATGCGTGACCAGGCAACGCTGCAGTGTTGTTCCAGCGCTGTCCAGTAGGGGGCATAGCTCAGCTTTGGGGAACAGCCACCTCAACACCTTCTCTCTGGCCCCAGATGCAAACCTCCTAGGGAATGGAGGGTGGAGGAGGTGGGGAGGCGAGAGGAGGGGATGTAGTCAGATGACAATGACAGACAAAAATGCGTCCTTGTTTTCTTCCTTCCTTGAGACCTGTTTTCTAAATTACCAAGTCATGCTCATTACAGTGCATTCAGAAAGTATTCAGACCCCTTGACCTTTTCCACATTTACAGCCTTATTTTAAAATGGATTCAATTGTATTTTCCCCTCATCAATCTACACACAATACCCCATAATGACAAAGCAAATTAAAAAAAAATAAAAACGGAAATATCACATTTACACAAGTACTCAGACCCATTACTCAGTACTTTGTTGAAGCACCTTTGGCAGCGATTACAGCCTCAAGTATTTTTGGGTATGACGCCACAAGCTTGGGACAACTGTATTTGGGGGAGTTTCTACCATTCTTCTCTGCAGATCCTCTCAAGCTCTGTCAGGTTGGATGGGGAGCGTTACTGCACAGCTATTTTCAGATGTTTGATCTGGTTCAAATCCGGGCTCTAGCTGGGTCACTCAAGGACATTCTTGTGCCGAAGCCACTCCTGCGTTGTCTTGGCTGTGTGCTTAGGGTCGTTGTCCTGTTGGAAGGTGAACCTTCACCCCAGTCTGAGGTCCTGAGCGCTCTGGAGCAGATTTTCATCAAGGATCTCTCTGTACTTTGCTCCGTTCATCTTTTCCTCGATCCTGACTAGTCTCCCAGTCCCTGCTGCTGAACAACATCCCCACAGTATGATGCTGCCACCCCCATGCTTCAACGTAGGGATGGTGCCAGGTTTCCTCCAGACGTGACGCTTGGCATTCAGGCCAAAGAGTTCAATCTTGGTTTCATCAGACCAGAGAATCTTGTTTCTCATGGTCTGAGAGTCCTTTAGGTGCCTTTTGGCAAACTCCAAGTGGGCTGTCATGTGCCTTTTATTGAGGAGTGGCTTCTGTCTGGCCACAGAGGAACTGACCAAGGCCCTTCTCCCCCGATTGTTCAGTTTGGCCGGGCGGCCAGCTCTAGGAAGTCTTGGTGGTTCCAAACTTCTTCAATTTAAGAATGTTGGAGGCCACTGTGTTCTTGGGGACCTTCAATTCTGCAGAAATGTTTTGGCACCCTTCCCCAGATCTGTGCCTCGACACAATCCTGTCTCGGAGCTCTACGGACAATTCCTTCGACCTCAAAGTTTGGTTTTTGCTCTCACTTGCACTGTCAACTGTGGGACCTTATATAGACAGGTGTGTTTGCCTTTCCAAATCATGTCCAATCAATTGAATTTTCCACAGGTGGACTCAAATCAAGTTGTCGAAACAGCTCAAGGATGATCAATGGAAACAGGATGCTCCGGAGGTCAATGTTTAGTCTCATAGCAAAGGGTCTGAATACTGTAAATATTTTATTTTTAATACATTAGTTCAGGGCTCTAACGCTGAATGTTTTTACAAGGAGTACATAAGTTGATATTTATGAGCACACAAATAAATTCAGGAGCACAATTAAATTATGTGAGTGTTTTAATGATAAGACATGACTAAACGTTTATGAATAAAAAGGTATTTGCAGTGTTCCACGCTCAATCAAGCACAATGTACCCCCAAATATTTGAGTCATTAGGTGACACAAAAATGTTCAGCTGCTTGCTTGAGAATTACTGTGGTAACAGCACTCAGTGTCTGTCAGAGATGAGATTGAGAATCTCTGTGTCAGACAGTTGCAGCAAACTCAAATTAATATTGAAAAACAACCTAGCGTGTGAACAACTAGCCAAGAAACACGAGGACAAAGCCACACTTTAGTAGCCTTTCAGGTCAATTTGACCAACTTCTACATTTGGGCTTTGGTTTGAAAAAAACTGTTCCCAAAAGCTGTGTGTGACCAGCCGCCAACGTGGCTGGTGATATTTTTACCCTAATTTCCCACCCTGATGAGCGTCTGCTAAATGACTAAAACGTCAAATGTTATGTAAATGTACCAGAGCAGGGTAAAGTTTGCAGGGCCCTGTGGAAAACCCTCATCATGTGACAGTAGGTTGTCTTCCTCCAGTAGTATACTCATGGAGCTGGAGTGGGCTGAATAGAGCTCCTCTAGCTGCTGCCTCTGCAGACACAGAGACTCCCCACCCTACACAGAGACAGAGGACATATGTCAGGCACAGCCACAGACAAGACTAACTGCTGATATTAGCTAAATGAACTAGCTCAATAAAGATCATTCTGTGGTGGATCTGTAAACGATGAGCAAACTGGACCCTCACTTTCAGGGAAATTGTTGTTTTTCAGTCTAAACTTCAATGAGTGTCTTTCTCTTTCTCTATTGTTAGTGGTGGTCATACCTTGACCAGCACAGGCTGTGGTCCTCTGCGCATGACTGCAGACTCTCTGAGGGTCTCAGGGACCTCCAGCACAGAGGATACCTCAGCACAGCCAGAACAGTTGACCAGGCCCTGTCGCAGAGCCCCTGCACTCCACCACTCATGGAAACCTATAGGAGAGAGACAGTAGGGAAACTGCTGTTACACACACTGGCTAGGAACAAAGACCCATTGTCTATAGTGAACAACTAGGGATAGTGTCTAAAATAGTGTTTTCCCCTGTTACTGTACCTTGCAGGTTGTATTTCTTGGCAATGGGCAGAGTCAGCAGTCTGATGTGGCTGAGGGGGGAGGACCAGTTATGTCCCCCTGTGTACGTCACACCTAGCTGGGGCCGAGTCTGGGGGTAGGTGAAGGCCAGCACCACCACCAACAGAAAGCCTACTGCTACAACAAACTACAGGATGGAGAGAAGAGGAACTAGTGAGAGGATGGTTCATCAATGCAGGGATTGACATTAAGGGTTGCCTTATTGCCCAGGGCAAGTGACCAGAGCAATCGCAGAAGTTGAGCCTGCTCTGTGGTTTCTCCATTGGGCAGGTGATTTTGTTTTATTGATAACAAACAAAATGCAAATAATTCCAGTAGTCTCTTCTTCCTGGTTCCTCCCTTGTAGGTGAAAATAGCCATCTAAGATTTTTCTGCAAGTGATCATAATCTTTGGGCAACCCAAAAATACTCCTGACTTGCCCGATGGGCGAGTGCCTTTTAGACAATCCCTGTGTATGATCTTACATGAGTGTGTGTGTGCATCTTACCTTGATGGTGGCTCGAAGGATGGGGAATTGTGGTGGGTCTCTTCGAGGCTCGTTGGTCTCCAAGACTTGTTTGATAAACTTCTCGATCTCCCTCTCTGACATGCCATAGCGATACCCCGACTGGCGGAGAATATCGATGCTCTCAGACAGCTTGTCGTAGATGCAAGGCTCACTCAGTGTGGTGCCCATGGCAACCAATATGTGGTCCAACTGATTTCAGTCAACAGTTCATTTTAGGGGGACAGTGCCTCTAGTCTTCGGGTTGCAGCTGTTCACTCATATTGTCTTTCCTGTTTGAAGTTGAAGAGGTTGGTAAGACAGCACTTTCAAAGTCCCAGACAGAATATACACAAACAATCCTGATTATATGGCTGAACTTGGCCTTGGACTGTGGTCAAAACAGACACCTTGTCAATGTCAACACATGCATTCAGAGGCCCATGTGAACTGTAAGCAATAAGTAGTCGTTATTTGCATGTGTGAATAACATCAATAAACAATTGAGGGAGGTTAAAAAAACGTTGGACAGAAGCTAAGCAGGCAGAGAACGTTACTAAGTTCAACTCGATGTCAATCTAACCATTGTAGATAGTTATGTTACTCTAACTTTCTCGTTTTACCATGATCATAAAGTGAGTGTGCCAGTGACAGCAGTGGGTTAAACAAATAAACAAAGCTAACGTTAGCTAGC
Organism: Coregonus lavaretus; assembly: GCF_964263955.1. NCBI lineage: Eukaryota > Metazoa > Chordata > Actinopteri > Salmoniformes > Salmonidae > Coregonus > Coregonus lavaretus. The sequence goes on along the minus strand of NC_139995.1, from coordinate 43,377,913 downwards.
TAATTGGCTAGGATCCTAACTTAGCGTTGCTTCTTTTAACAGGTATAGCTAGCTAGATTTCATAAGATCAAGTAAACGTCATATTTCAAACAGTGATCATGAACTCACCGTCATTATTTTATTTTTTACAGATCTATTGTCTCGTTCATATGTAGCTTCGTGTCGACCAAGCAACCTTTTCCCACCTTGCTGCTTGAGAATTTGCGGTCGTCACTAGTTACCACTGCCACAAAGTCATAAACCAACCCCGCCTATTTCTACAATTGATCTTCTAAAAATCAGATTTTAAACCTAACCTTAACCACACTGCTAACCGTATGCCTAACCCTAACCTTATATTAAACCCTAACCCAAATGTTTTTTAAAACAACTTTGTGGCTGTGGTAACTAGTGGAAACCAGAATTTGCCGATGTCACTTGACTTCGCTGTTGGACAGATTCACGTTTTGAGCCTCAACAGCAGATTCGTGTAGCAAAACTCAAGATTGATATTTAAAAAACAATATAATTTGTAAAATTATATGAATTAAAATTAGTCTCTATTTATACACTTGTTTTTCTTGTATTGGCAGTATTTTTTATTTTATTACATTTAAGAAATGTGTTGACGAATCTGCCTTGTCACAAAATGTAATATTTTGTGTAATATGCATCTTATCAACCCGCAGAGGGCGCATTTTCGTGAGTGAATTGCAACAACTAAGCTCGACCCGTTGAACCTCCTTTCACCAAAGCGCCCCTCTCAGCTCATTGTTTCGCGGATCAGTTGTGCGTGGATCTAAAACCCCACCCAATGAGGAAGGAAAGACGTGAAGCGAAGCAATACGGACCGCAAGAAAATAAGAGGCTTCAAAGCGATTGTCATTCAGTAAAGGCGTAAAATCAAAACACTGCCGTTTATATTGCGATCATTAAAGACTGAAACGGGCTACATCTTCGCATTCCTCCCTTCTGAGCGCCGTGGCGGTGAAGACAGCCAGTCAGCTGATATTTTGCTACCAGCTCCTAGTCGCTCTCTCAAGATGATAGCCCTGTTTAACAAGCTGTTGGACTGGTTCAAACAGCTATTTTGGAAGGAAGAGATGGAGTTGACACTGGTCGGTCTGCAGTATTCGGGAAAGACCACCTTCGTGAACGTGATAGCGGTAATTTCGCCGTTGACCTGCTCTGTGTCTGTCTTCATATCATATGTGCATCGATTTACGACGGGAATAGACCGTGGCACATAGTAGCGGTCCCGTGATTTGAAACGCCGCTCCTCCCTTTAATTGCTACAGTGTCGCAGTATTATTTATAATCAGGACCTTTTCGTCCTGGTCAGAAACAAATGGACTATATGTGTGTGGAGTGAATAATATCCAGATTTAATTGTGAATAGGACGGATGGTAGGCAAAATTAATTGGCCTATTTGAATTATTGAGGGATGGAGACTGGCTGGCTATTTCATCATATGATGTGCTCGCTAGTAATGATGACGACATCACAAGTGACATCTTGGTTTATGCTGTCATGAAATACGAGCATTACAACCTTGAAATGGGGCACTGTTATTTAATTGTACACCAGAGTTACACATAACCTAGATAATTATGTGCAGTGTAAAATGTTTTCAGGCTAAATCTGCTCAGGAATGTCCAAGCCAATGTCTTGGATTACGATGCTGAGACTGCTTACATGAATGTATGACAAGCAACTAGAAAAGGCCAAGACTAGGAACCAGAAAGGACCAAGGCCATTGGCTGTAGTAGCATAGTGTTCACGCTGCAGGATACACTTGGCCGTACAATATTTTATCTCAGTAGCCTAGATTACAGTTGGGCTGCTACATATATTAGCCTCAAATACATGCCGCCTCTTTGACTGTATTCATTGTATCACCCAGACCTCCTCATTTGTTACTACTTTGTGACAACAACATCCCTTCCACCTGCTCCATTGCAACACTGTATCAATCCTCTCACCAGACAGTCAGTGTGGGTCCTCATTTGACTTCTGTTGGCTTGATGAGGATTTGTGGGATTGTAGTGATATCCCTGCAGTGATATCATAAAGTATGGTAGTAGGTTGATGGATGTATAATGGTTTGTAAATTCTACAGGTTTAGGAATGGTATGTTGAATGAAAAGGAAATGATTACCCTATCTTTATTGTTAGAATTTGTGTTAATACTGTAGATGTGTGTGTTCACCCCGCTACCGGTGCTGATGAGTATTCCCTCTGAGAACACACATAAAACCAGGCTGTGCAGAAGAAGGTCATCTGTGGATAAATTCACACCTTACAGTCAGAGCACATAAATTAAACCTGGACCTCGTCTCCTTGCATCTGCCTGCTCCAGCTGAGCCCAATCACCCAGCCACATCCCAAGCCCTGCCTCAGACCCTGCCCAGTCCCAGCTGAGCCCAATCCCCCAGCCACATCCCAAGCCCTGCCTCAGACCCTGCCCAGTCCCAGCTGAGCCCAATCCCCCAGCCACATCCCAAGCCCTGCCTCAGACCCTGCCCAGTCCCAGCTGAGCCCAATCCCCCAGCCACATCCCAAGCCCTGCCTCAGACCCTGCCCAGTCCCAGCTGAGCCCAATCCCCCAGCCACATCCCAAGCCCTGCCTCAGACCCTGCCCAGTCCCAGCTGAGCCCAATCACCAAGCCACATCCCAAGCCCTGCCTCAGACCCTGCCCAGTCCCAGCTGAGCCCAATCCCCCAGCCACATCCCAAGCCCTGCCTCAGACCCTGCCCAGTCCCAGCTGAGCCCAATCACCCAGCCACATCCCAAGCCCTGCCTCAGACCCTGCCCAGTCCCAGCTGAGCCCAATCACCCAGCCACATCCCCAGACCCTGCCTCAGACCCTGCCCTTGCTCTAGCCCCACCTGAGCCCAATCACCATCCTCCTCCCCTCCTCCAGCCCATCCCCAGCCTCAACCATTACCCAGCCCCTGCTCCATCCACAGCCCCAGGTCCAGCCCATCCCCAGCCTCAGCCCATTACCCAGCCCCATTCTCTGCCCCTTCCCCAGCCTCAGCCCATTACCCGGCCCCATCCCCAGGCCCACTGTTTAGTTCATGGCTTTCAAATTCACTGTCTGGGGGTCATATCCGTCTGGTTTCACAGACAGTCCAATACCTAAGTTACTGATCCTTATGGTGTTTCTGTTGAGCTGCCACAGATGGCAGTGATTGGGGTTGTGCTGTCTTGTTGGAGGAGTGAGAATGAGAAGGCTGTTGGCTCGGCCCTGGCTCTGGCTCCCAACGGAGTCCTAGACAGGGATTTGGGAAGACCGTGACTTAGTGACTCGTCCTTGTTTGTCAGATCCTCCCATCTGGGCGTTTTGGTGTCTCATCCATCTCATAACAGTCCCAGTGAGCGGCAGTTAAGTGTCCTTTAGCAGTCTGCTTTTATTACACAACTGAAAGCCCAGAGGCTAACTTAGCCATTCTCTGAGCAGTAGGCAGAGTTAGTGGGTGACTGCAGTAGGACCACTTAGTGGGAATGTGTATCTTTAAAGGCGTTAACTTTTTGGGATGACACGTTCAGATAGAGATGTAATGTATAGAGTAGAAATGGTGTTCGGTTCCACTTAATAGAGAGGGGACCATATCAATTCTAGACATTACATTTCTATGTCCAGGTTGTTGTGAAAGCATTGAAGCAAACTCCCACTGATGCTCAGAAATCCATGTACAGATCTGTAGACTAGGCTATAGGCTATGTGTTTATAGTTAAATCAGATGGGGTAGATGCGGTGACATATCCCCAAGTAAAGCATGTGAGACTGGGACCCAGTGAACAGAGCTATATAAATGCAATATGTTATAGCTAGGGGCCTGAGTCTTTCCTAAGCATGTGACCTGACCAGGGAAAACTATAGGCACTTGTTCATAGACTCAGGTCACATGGTCAGGAAACTCTGGGCCCTGATTATATCATCATATCCAGACAATTACATCTGACTTAACAATGAGTTTCATGTGATGTTAATACCGTGTTGTGAGGACAATGGCCCTACTTCAGTGTTCTCCTGAGGATCAGAGGGATACACTGGGATGCTCTGAGATACTCTGGGATGCTCTGAGATACACTTAGATACTCTGGGATATTAAGGTCAGTTGTTGTTCAGTGGTTATGAAGGTGATACAAAGGCCTCATTTATTTCCTCCCAAGATAATATGGGGTCACTCCATGATCTAATCAATAGGTTGGCTGTAGGCTAATCCTATTGATCTTCTACATAGACTCCCAGGCTTGAGTTTATATATCCAGGAATGTTTGCCATTTGAAGAAATTGTAAAAAAAAAAAAAAAAAAAAAAAGTGATTTCTGTATCATTCAATTTGGACTGTTATGGAAGTTTACATTGAAATAAGGATTTAGGTCAAAACCACAGTTTTGATTGATTCCATGTGATCTTTTAGCACAATATTTTTGCATTAGGAAATATGCAGCTTTTGCATTAGGAAATACACAACAGATAACCTAAATCTTATCACATTGTGTCTGTTGATCCCAATTTTGATCCCAATTGATCATCAGGCTATTTATTATTTGAAATACACAAACAGGCTACACACACTTCAGATACACACAAGTGAATGGGGTAAATCCATTTAAATTCAATCACTTTTTGACAGCACCCCTTTTGATTTGAACGAAACCTGCTCAGAAAGTGACTGTGTAGCTTATACTCTGTTTTAAATCATCTGAGGTTTTTGTGTTGTCCCCACCATCAGTTGAGACACAACATGCTATTAAATACAGGGCGGATGACATGTTTTCTGGCTGATAAATGTACTAAAATGGGAATCAAATAGAAATGTCAACATTTTAAAATGGTGCCACAAAGATGGTTGGAGGTCCACACATCAGAGAATGTTGACTTATTGGGAATATCTGTTTTAAATTATACTGCCAATCCTCCATAGGAAACCTAATGAAATCATAGAAATATAAATAATAGAATAGACATGACCATTTTAAGTTGACATTCGACGGTGGGTGGACTGGCCACCATCTTTTGTGGTAGTAATTAGAAGTTAAGATGTACATTTACATTTCAATGGTGTACCAGCTAAATTGCAGTGGTCTGAGGTGATAGGTCCATTCTATTAATTATATTTCTATGACTGAAATTACACCAACCCTGTATTAACGAGCAGGTTGTGTCTCAACCGATGGTGGGCACAACACAAAATCCTCAGATGATGTGAAGCAGGGTCTAAGCTACAACATACAGTGGGGAAAAAAGTATTTAGTCAGCCACCAATTGTGCAAGTTCTCCCACTTAAAAAGATGAGAGAGGCCTGTAATTTTCATCATAGGTACACGTCAACTATGACAGACAAAATGAGAAAAAAAAATCCAGAAAATCACATTGTAGGATTTTTTTATGAATTTATCTGCAAATTATGGTGGAAAATAAGTATTTGGTCAATAACAAAAGTTTCTCAATACTTTGTTATATACCCTTTGTTGGCAATGACACAGGTCAAACGTTTTCTGTAAGTCTTCACAAGGTTTTCACACACTGTTGCTGGTATTTTGGCCCATTCCTCCATGCAGATCTCCTCTAGAGCAGTGATGTTTTGGGGCTGTCGCTGGGCAACACGGACTTTAAACTCCCTCCAAAGATTTTCTATGGGGTTGAGATCTGGAGACTGGCTAGGCCACTCCAGGACCTTGAAATGCTTCTTACGAAGACCCTCCTTCGTTGCCCGGGCGGTGTGTTTGGGATCATTGTCATGCTGAAAGACCCAGCTACGTTTCATCTTCAATGCCCTTGCTGATGGAAGGAGGTTTTCACTCAAAATCTCACGATACATGGCCCCATTCATTCTTTCCTTTACATGGATCAGTCGTCCTGGTCCCTTTGCAGAAAAACAGCCCCAAAGCATGATGTTTCCACCCCCATGCTTCACAGTAGGTATGGTGTTCTTTGGATGCAACAGCATTCTTTGTCCTCCAAACACGACGAGTTGAGTTTTTACCAAAAAGTTCTATTTTGGCTTCATCTGACCATATGACATTCTCCCAATCCTCTTCTGGATCATCCAAATGCACTCTAGCAAACTTCAGACGGGCCTGGACATGTACTGGCTTAAGCAGGGGGACACGTCTGGCACTGCAGGATTTGTGTCCCTGGCGGCGTAGTGTGTTACTGATGGTAGGCTTTGTTACTTTGGTCCCAGCTCTCTGCAGGTCAATCACTAGGTCCTCCGTGTGGTTCTGGGATTTTTGCTCACCGTTCTTGTGATCATTTTGACCCCACGGGGTGAGATCTTGCATGGAGCCCCAGATCGAGGGAGATTATCAGTGGTCTTGTATGTCTTCCATTTCCTAATAATTGCTCCCACAATTGATTTCTTCAAACCAAGCTGCTTACCTATTGCAGATTCAGTCTTCCCAGCCTGGTGCAGGTCTACAATTTTGTTTCTGGTGTCCTTTGACAGCTCTTTGGTCTTGGCCATAGTGGAGTTTGGAGTGTGACTGTTTGAGGTTGTGGACAGGTGTCTTTTATACTGATAACAAGTTCATACAGGTAACGAGTGGAGGACAGAGGAGCCTCTTAAAGAAGAAGTTACAGGTCTGTGAGAGCCAGAAATCTTGCTTGTTTGTAGGTGACCAAATACTTATTTTCCACCATAATTTGCAAATAAATTCATAAAAAATCCTACAATGTGATTTTCTGGATTTTTTTCTTCTCAATTTGTCTGTCATAGTTGACGTGTACCTATGATGAAAATTACAGGCCTCTCATCTTTTTAAGTGGGAGAACTTGCACAATTGGTGGCTGACTAAATACCTTTTTCCCACTGTATGCAAATTGATGTTAAAGGTAAAATGTCATTTTTATTTAAAAAAATATTTTAAAATTAAGACATTATAAAATAGTTTCACAACCCTGTTTGTAAGCTTTTAAATTATATCAAACTCAACAATGTATATTTTCCAGTAATGAAGACATGGATGTCTCATGGTATGGTGGGGTATTGCCAAATGGGTCAACTTTGAGCCATTCCCTTGAATGTTTTGGCATTCAGGTCCCAAAAGTAACTTTCTGACCACTTCTTACATGAGGAAACATTTATGGAAAGTTTTGTTTAAATCAAATGGGATGCTTTCAAAAAGTGATTGAATTCAAATGGATTTACCTTATGAACCCCATACCTGCCTCTAAAAATCTGAGAGACTTGTTCTCTTGGCTTTACAGTTCTTTGGTATTAAAGTGTCGGTGTGTCTGGCTGAAAGATAGTTCCTGGTTGCATTGCTCCGCCAGTGCATTAGTCTTGTCTGAAACACCTCTAAATCAAATCAAATCACATTTTATTGGTCACATACACATATTTAGCAGATGTTATTGTGGGTGTAGCAAAATGCTTGTGTTCCAGGCTCCAACAGTGCAGTAGTATCTAACAATACACAACAATACACACAAATATAAAAGTAATATAATGGAATTAAGAAATATATAAATATTAGGACGATCAGGGCAACATGTGATCAGGGCAACACATCGGCCCAGGAGGAAGGAAATTGCACTAGGCTCAAGGCCTATATTGAGAAAGTGTAATATTGATGTCAAGTAGAGATATGGCCTTGTGCTGTATAGGCTAGCAGTGTCTTACTTGTGCTTAGTATACTGCTTTAACCTTGCCTCGAGAACTGACTTAGAAAACGAAGTACATCAGGTGATGGTGTGGAATAACCTGTTTTCTAATTATGGCCCAAGGACAACAGCAGCGGAGGCGTTTTTTGAGTTAATTTAATAGGAAGCAGAGGAAATGGCTGCACGTGATGCTCTCAACTTGAAAAGGTTGTTCATCACAGACAGTACAGTAGCAGCATTCTGACAGTACAAGATGAAGGCTTTCTTCTTGAGTTAACCTACAAGTGCCTCAAATGGAGTCTTTGATAATGCAATTCATACTTTCACTATCAGATATTACAGGAAGGTTTATATTTGTAAACTGATTTAGAATGGGAGATTAAAAGGACATTAACACTGCATATATTTGAACATTTCCATATTTTCCTCATCAGATAAATAAATACTAAAAATACTAAAAAAACTAAATACAATGTTTTCCTAAAAGTTTACGGTCTAGTAGTGCTGTCTAGACTGACCTCTAGTGTCAGTGCTCTGCAGATTAATGACTAGTCAGAAATGTCAGCTCCAGGGAGAAGTTCCCCTAGGTACAGATCTTCGGTACAGATCTAGGTTCAGCTTCCTCTCCCCTCTCCCAATCCTAACCTTAACCATTAGTGGGGATTGGGGAAAATGCTAAACTGACCCAAGATCAGTATCTAGGGGCAACTTCACCCTGCACCAAAATGTCAACCTTTTTAAAGCCTCAACAACACTGTGATCCAGACAGACACAGTGACACCTAGCATGAGACATCAACCAGGAATTTGACACAGTGTTTCAGCGTGGAACCTGTAAGCTATTTCAGTTAGTTTTTGTCAGCTTACTCTCATAACGATCGTCTGAAACAACTCAATGTCTCCATTCTGTTTAAAGCAAAACCTCTTGAATATTGGGCAATTTACAATCGCTTGATAATAAAGTGGACGAACTACAGGCACGAATATCCTACCAACAGGACATTCAAAACTGTAATATCTTATGTTTCACAGAGTCGTGGCTGAACGAAGACATGAATAACATACAGTTGGTGGGTTATACACTGTATCGGCAGGATAGAACGGCAGCCTCTGGTAAGACAAGGGGTGGTGGTCTATGTATATTTGTAAACAACAGCTGGTGCACGATATCTAAAGAAGTCTCAAGGTTTTGCTCGCCTGAGGTAGAGTATCTCATGATAAGCTGTAGACCACACTATCTACCAAGAGAGTTTTCATCTATATTCTTCGTAGCTGTCTATTTACCACCACAAACCGATGCTGGCACTAAGACCGCACTCAATGAACTGTATACAGCCACAAGCAAACAGGAAAACGCTCATCCAGAGGCGGCACTCCTAGTTGCCGGGGACTTTAATGCAGGGAAACTTAAATCTGTTTTACCTCATTTTTACCAGCATGTTAAATGTGCAACCAGAGGGAAAACAACTCTAGACCACCTTTACTCCACACACAGAGATGCGTACAAAGCTCTCCCTCGCCCTCCATTTGGCAAATCTGACCATAATTCTATCCTCCTGATTCCTGCTTACAAGCAAAAACTAAAGCAGGAAGCACCAGTGACTCGGTCAATAAAAAAGTGGTCAGATGAAGCAGATGCTAAGCTACAGGACTGGTTTGCTAGCACAGACTGGAATATGTTCCGGGATTCTTCCGATGGCATTGAGGATTACACCACATCAGTCACTGGCTTCATCAATAAGTGCATCGATGACGCCATCCCAACAGTGACTGTACGTACATACCCCAACCAGAAGCCATGGATTACAGGCAACATCCGCACTGAGCTAAAGGGTAGAGCTTCCGCTTTCAAGGAGCGGGACTCTAACCCGGACGCTTATAAGAAATCCATCTATGCCCTTCGACGAACCATCAAACAGGCAAAGCGTCAATACAGGACTAAGATCGAATCGTACTACACCGGCTCCGACGCTGGTCGGTTGTGGCAGGGCTTGCAAACTATTACAGACTACGAAGGGAAGCACAGCCGCGAGCTGCCCAGTGACACAAGCCTACCAGACGAGCTAAATTACTTCTATGCTTGCATCGAGGCAAGTAACACTGAAACATGCATTAGAGCATCAGCTGTTCCGGACGACTGTGTGATCACGCTCTCCGTAGCCGATGTGAGTAAGACCTTTTAAACAGGTCAACATTCACAAGGCTGCAGGGCCAGACGGATTACCAGGACGTGTACTCCGAGCATGCGCTGACCAACTGGCAAGTGTCTTCACTGACATTTTCAACCTCTCCCTGTCTGAGTCTGTAATACCAACATGTTTCAAGCAGAACACCATTGTCCCTGTGCCCAAGAACGCTAAGGTAACCTGCCTAAATGACTACCGACCCGTAGCACTCACATCTGTAGCCATGAAGTGCTTTGAAAGGCTGGTCATGGCTCACATCAACACCATTATCCCAGAAACCCTAGACCCACTCCAATTTGCATACCACCCCAACAGATCCACAGATGATGCAATCTCTATTGCGCTCCACACTGCCCTTTCACACCTGGACAAAAAGAACACCTATGTGAGAATGCTATTCATTGACAACAGCGCAGCGTTCAACACCATAGTGCCCTCAAAGCTCATCACTAAGCTAAGGACCCTGGGACTGCAACTGGATCCTGGACTTCCTGACGGGCTGCCCCCAGGTGGTAAGGGTAGGTAACAACACATCCGTCACGCTGATCCTCAACACGGGGGCCCCTGAGGGGTGCGTGCTCAGTCCCCTCCTGTACTCCTTGTTCATTCATGACTGCATGGCCAGGCACGACTCCAACATCATCATTAAGTTTTCTGTTGACACAACAGTGGTAGACCTGATCACCGACAACGACGAGACAGTCTATAGGGAGGAGGTCAGAGACCTGGCCGTGTGGTGCCAGGATAACAACCTCTCCCTCAACGTGATCAAGATAAAGGAGATGATTGTGGACTACAGGAAAAAGAGGAGGACTGAGCACGCCCCCATTCTCATCGACGGGCTGTAGTGGAGCAGGTTGAGAGCTTCAAGTTCCTTGGTGTCCACATCACCAACAAACTAACATGGTCCAAGCACACCAAGACAGTCCTGAAGAGGGCACAACAAAACCTATTCCCCCTAAGGAGACTGAAAAGATTTGGCATGGGTCCTCAGATCCTCAAAAGATTCTACAGCTGCACCTTTGAGAGCATCCTGACTGATTGCATCACTGCCTGGTATGGCAACTGCTCGGCCTCCGACCGCAAGGCACTACAGAGGGTAGTGCGTACAGCCCAGTACATCACTGGGGCCAAGCTTCCTGCCATCCAGGACCTCTATACCAGGTGGTATCAGAGGAAGGCCCTAAAAATTGTCAAAGACTCCAGCCACCCTAGTCATAGACTGTTCTCTCTGCTACCGCACGGCAAGCGGTACCGGAGCGCCAAGTTTAGGTCCAAGTGGCTTCTTAACATCTTCTACCCCCAAGCCATAAGACTCCTGAACATCTAATCAAATGGCTACCCAGACTATTTGCATTGCCCCCCCCCCTTACGCTGCTGCTACTCTCTGTTTATTATCTATGCATAGTCACTTGAATAACTCTACCTACATGTACATATTACCTCAATTACCTTGACTAACCGGTGCCCCCGCACATTGACTCGGTACCGGTACCCCCTGTATATAGCCTCACTATTGTTATTTTTAATGCTGCTCTTTAATTATTTGTTACTTTGATGTAGCCTGGTGAGTGTGGTGAAGGTGCTGCTCGTTGTTGGGATCAGGTGACCTGTTGTCATGTGTTCTCCCGAGTGGCGCAGTGGTCTAAGGCACTGCATCGTAGTGCTAGCTCTGCCACTAGAGATCCTGGTTCGAATCCAGGCTCTGTCGTAGCTGGCCGTGACCGGGAGACCCATGGGGCAGCACACAATTGGCCCAGCGTCGTCCAGGGTAGGGGAGGGAATGGCCGGCAGGGATGTAGCTCAGTTGGTAGAGCATGGCGTTTGCAACGCCAGGGTTGTGGGTTCGTTTCCCACGGGGGGCCAGTATGGAAAAAAAAAAAAATGATGTGTGCACTCACTAACTGTAAGTCGCTCTGGATAAGAGCGTCTGCTAAATGACTAAAATGTAACTGTAAAATGTAAATGTGTCAGAATTCCACATAATTGGTGACTCATTATTATGATTGTGTTTGTTACTCTGCTGAACAGTATATCTCTCTCTTCCCCCCCTTCCTCCAGTCAGGGCAGTTCAGTGAGGACATGATTCCTACAGTGGGCTTCAACATGAGGAAGATCACCAAGGGCAATGTCACCATTAAGGTCAGAGCATCAGACTTGATGATGAGTGCACACTCAATGTTTTGATAATGAGCTGCACTTATCCTTGGTACTCATGCTGATAGTATTGCTGATCATGTGTGTCTGTCTGTTTGTACGCCTACCTTTTGAGACTGAAGTGGTGTGTGTGTTTGTTCTGTCGTTCTCCAGCTGTGGGATATTGGGGGTCAGCCTCGATTCCGGAGCATGTGGGAGAGATACTGCCGAGGTGTCAGTGCCATTGTGTAAGTACATGCACACACTTGGGCTGGGAATTGCCAGGGACCACACAACACGATATTATCACGATACTTAGGTGCCGATACGATATGTATTGCAATTCTCACGATTCTATATGTATTGCGATCGGATACTGTAATTCTGTTGCGATTCGATGTTCTAAACATATTGCTCACCATGTGTCTCTCTTTTCTCTCCTCTCTCTCAGTTACATGGTAGATGCTGCAGACCCAGAGAAGATTGAGGCCTCGAAGAACGAATTACACAACCTCCTAGACAAACCCCAGCTACAGGGGATCCCAGTGAGTACAATTATGTTGCTATCGGTGTGTTGTGAGTGTTGATGTTACGGAAGAGGTAGATATGAGTGGAGGTATTGGACATCAGAGGCTCACCCTGAGCTGAGCTGTAGACTCATGGTGGTGTGTGGCATCTGTCACATCCCTACAACCCCCTCCCCAACACACACACACACACACACACACACAAACTATCTCTCTCCTCTCTCTGTAGCCCAGACATGAATAATGAATGTGTGTCTGAGTGATGTGGGTCTGATTTATCGAACCAAAGGGAGGGACAGATGGAGGGGAGAGGGAGGAAAAGACAGACAGAAAGAGAAGGGAGGGAAAGTTTGATGGTAAGAGAGACATAAGTAGAGGGGGAGTAAGGAGGTAGAGAAAGAAAGGTTTAAGAGAGACAGGGGAGAGAGGAATGGAGAGAGAGAGAACCAGTGGGCGGTGCTTGAGCATTGCAGATGCTTCATGTTTTACTAGCATCTCCAAGGCTAGTGCCGTAGAATTGCTGGAAAGATGGATGGAGGGAGGGAGGGAGGGAGGGGAGTGTGTGTGTGTGTCTGTCTGGGTCCAGACGTGTAGTGACTGGGGGGAAGACCATTAGCAGGCCTGTGCAGTGCAGTGAGATCCATACAGGATGATCCTCAGAGTAATGTTAGGGGAGAGGAGAGGTATCCTCCTTACGACTCTAAACACATATCACTGCTCTCATTGAGATGATGATAGGAGACTAACACACAGGGAATGGATGGCAGGAGTAGCATTAACATACTGTCACCCTAACTACAGATGCTACTGCTGACCAGTGTGAAGATATGTTTATTTAAGGCAGTGTGGAGTGTGGCTGTCAACCATTTTAAATGAGAGAGGGAAGATGAGTAACGCAGTTTGTCTGACACTAGCTAGCTACTTCCCCACTCACAGCAATTCTCATGAACTGCCTTTGTTTCTCCACTCTAACAGATATTGGCCTTCAACAGTAATGATCACCTCTAGTTAGTGTGTTATAAAGCCTGTGGAATGTAAAGTTGAAATGGAATGGGTTTGCAGGAGAAAAGCCTACAGGCAGGTACATTGGCAAAGACAACACTCATGTGGTTTCCCTTGGACTCTCTCAGGTACTGGTTTTAGGGAACAAAAGAGATGTTCCAGGTGCCTTGGATGAGAAGGAGCTGATTGAGAGGATGTGAGTACGGGCGCTCTGATGTTTCCTTTTGTAAATGAAGCTGACCGTGTGTGTGGAGTTTTCCTCTCTATAACACTGCCCTCTATGCCTCACTTAGGAACCTGTCAGCCATCCAGGACAGAGAGATCTGCTGTTACTCTATCTCCTGTAAGGAAAAAGACAATATTGGTGAGAAAACAAATGGTCAATTCAAAACTACCTAATTACCTGAGAATTACTTTTTGTTTCTTTTGAGTATCTGAAACAAATTGACTTTATATCCTCTGGCAGACATCACACTACAGTGGCTGATCCAGCATTCCAGAACCAGGAAGACAACAACATGAGGGCTCAACTCCCTGGACGACCCCGTCTCCCCTTCCTCCCCCTCCAGGACCTCTACCCTAAGACCAACCCTACCCCTCCTTCTCTCTTCCTCTTCTCCTCCCTTCTCTTATCACCCTGGTTCCATTTCCAGCCCCTTCCTTTATCTCCTACACCTTTGGGTGTTAACAGATCTGAGAGGGTTGGATAGGTGTGAGCAATATGTCAGAATATGGACCCATCATCACAATGCTTATACAAATCAAATCAAATGTATACATATCTAATATTTTCAGATCTGTGAACATGGAATAGATAGAGACTAGGAGAAGGGGCTGTCCTCTCATTCTCAGCTCTCCTTTCTTCTTACCCATCTGTGATCCCTATATTTTACTCTTTAAAAACAGCCCTTCCTCCTCTCTACCTGATTCCGTTCTTGTAAAGAGTGTGTGAAAAACTATGATTTGCACTGTTTAAATTGTTTTGTATTCTACCTATATGCATTTTTTACACCATGTACTTCAGACTGGATAAAGTGGACTCTTGACAGTCACCCATCGAGCAACTCTTGTTTTCATTGACTGTTATAGATTTGTTTCTTTTTTAAATATATATGTACTATATTTGTACAGTGTGGGTCTGATTTTGATGAGGTTTTGGACAAGGAGGTAATCTATTTTCTCTTGCTTAAATGAATAATGTGTTGTTCAAAGTGCAAACTACTCACACACACTCACTCACTCTTGTCTACTAACCTGCAGCTTCACAGCTGTTCCCATAGCAACGTGGTTGCCATTTTGTCTCTTCACCTGATCAGGTGACAAGCTCTGACCAATGATTTGATATTTTATTGAACACAGTCATTTCTCATTTCTCTTGCATGTTACCTAACTGAAAGGAAATGCATTCCGCTTCAATATGAAAGACATATATAGAGGTCAGCTCACAAGTTTGCAAGACATCACAGAGAATTGTTCCATACTGATGCAACAGAAATCAATAATGTTTTATACAGGTTTGATATCCTTAACAATAAGTAAAACAATTTGATGGTCATCTTATCCAAACAAACATATTATTCACCTTAATGCTGCTCTATTTGAACATATTTTCTCATATCAGAGTCAGTCTGTTTTTCGTTTGGAATTGAAACAATGTTATATACGATTGATATCGTGTTATTTGGGGTAGATTTGGACGCTGATTTGAGTTGTACATATTCTTATCAATATCAGTTTAAACTATAATTGCAACCTTTTACTTGAACCTTCCTTTAGAAGGCCTACATGACCATGTCAAACAGTCATGTTTGCTTATGGCAACTGATGGAATTGGAGAGGGTTGATGGAGGGGTCAAGGAAAGTGTAACCATTGCAACCTTCGAAGAGTTTCTCAGATACTTTAGCTAGCTATTCCTAATGTTATTTAATGATATTTGAAGATGACAACTGCAACTAATTGGCTATTTCTATGTCACCTGACATTAGCATGCATTGACATTCACAAGCCATCTCATATAACAATGTTTAATATTCATAAGGCCATATTTATTAACTATGTTAGTGTTAGGTTTTCTTTGTTTTTATGTTTGAACTTTGAACATAACCACGAAAAAGATGCAGTACTAAAATCATGTTCTAAACATATCTCATGGAGCACAGAGATTATGTAAAGCACACAATAACCAACTTGTTTGTTTTGTTTTCAGCAGGTTTTGTCTGATAATTCACTCCCTAAATATGAATCAAGCCATTGACTCCTCTATAATTCCTCCCTGTTGGATTTTGAGTTTTCAGCTTCGCCTTTAGTGTAGTGTCATGCAGCTGTAGGGTGCCTCCCAGTAGTCTACAGTGGCTTCCTCTTCTTTTTATCCTTTCCTCCTTTCCTTCATCCGCACAGACATGACAGAACTACATATTGCTTACACACATGCTGTCTTTTCAGATCAGTGCAGATGAGGGAGAGGAGATGAGTAGAGGAAGCCCCTTCAGAATATTGAGATGCAACCTCCTAGTTCCATCATTCATTTCAACACCACTCCATTGACGTATTGCTATTTGTTATTTTAAGTTGAATGTTTGTACCTGACAGAATGTACAATGAGTGAATTGGCTTGATGCCCGCAAAGTAAAAATGGTCTTGTCTCTAAAATGAAGTGAAAGGTGTACTTTGTTCTACAATGCACCTGCCATACTACCCTGCTGCTACAGTAACAGACAGTGATGTGTTTCAGTGTTATTGGTTGACAGTGAAGGACCAGCTTCGTCTTATTCCTCTGCCTGAAAACAGGAGTATTTTGCCTAATGCTGAACAGGCCTGGGCCCAGTTTCACAAAAGCGATGGAATTTAGGCT
The DNA here is from genome assembly GCF_964263955.1 of Coregonus lavaretus. NCBI lineage: Eukaryota > Metazoa > Chordata > Actinopteri > Salmoniformes > Salmonidae > Coregonus > Coregonus lavaretus. The sequence continues at coordinate 43,361,613 of NC_139995.1, read as the reverse complement.
TACGAGTGTTTTAACTTTGCATCTTTCCTACAACGGCTAAACACCGCGCTGAGAGAATGATTGATAAGTGCGTGGTTGGAGCATGTGTCAATACAGATAGGATTAAAAGAAAGGGAGCACTGTTTTTGGATCAGCTTTCTCCATTCAAATCTTACCTTGACATTAGAATTATTTCACAATACTGACGACGAATCAGCTCCAAGAAAGATATTACCACCTACGGCTTATGCTAATGCTTAGGCTACCCAATAAAAATGCATTATGCACGTAAGGTTACACATCATGAGATACACTGAACAAAAATAAAATGCAACATGTAGAGTGTTGGTCACATATTTCATGAGCTGAAATAAAATATCCCAGAAATGTTCCATACGCACAAAACCCTTATTTCTCTCAGGATCTCTGTTAGTGAGCATTTCTCCTTTGCCAAGATAATCCATCCACCTGACAGGTGTGGCATATCAAGAAGCTGATTAAACAGCATGATCATTGCACAGGTGCACCTTATACTGGGGACAGTAAAAGGACACTAAAATGTGCAGTTTTGTCACACAACACAATGCCACAGATGTCTCAAGTTTTGAGGGAGCGTGCAATTGGCATGCTGATTGCAGGAATGTCCACCAGAGCTGTTGCCAGAACATGTATTCTTAATTTCTCTACCATAAGCCACCTCCAACGTTGTTTTAGAGAATTTGGCACTACGTCCAACCGGCCTCACATCAGCAGACCACGTGTAACCACGGCAGTCCAGGACCTCCACATCCGGCTTCTTCACCTGCGGGATCGTCTGAGACCAGCCACTCGGACAGCTGATGAAACTGTGGGTTTGCACAACTGAAGAATACCTGCACAAACTGTCAGAAACCGTCTCAGGGAAGCTCATCTGCGTGGTCGTTGTCCTCAGCAGGGTCTTGACCTGACTGCAGTTCGGCATCATAACCGACTTCAGTGGGCAAATGCTCACCTTTGATGGCCGCTGGCACGCTGGAGAAGTGTGCTCTTCACGGATTAATCTCGGTTTCAACTGTACAGAGCAGATGGCATTGTGTGGGCGAGCGGTTTGCTGATGTCAATGTTGTGAACAGAGTGCCCCATGGTGGGGTTATGGTATGGGCAGGCATAAGCTACTACGGACAACAAACACAATTGCATTTTATCGATGGCAATTTGAATGCACAGAGATACTGTGACGAGATCCTGAGGCCCATTGTTGTGCCATTCATCCGCCGCCATCACCTCATATTTCAGCATGATAATGCACAGCCCCATGTTGCAAGGATCTGTACACAATTCCTGGAAGCTGAAAATGTCCCAGTTCTTCCATGGCCTGCATACTCACTAGACATGTCACCCATTGAGCAATTTTGGGATGCTCTGGATCGACGTGTACGACAGCGTGTTCCAGTTCCCGCCAATATCCAGTAACTTCGCACAGCCATTGAAGAGGAGTGGGACAACATTCCACAGGCCACAATCAACAGCCTGATCAACTCTATGCGAAGGAGATGTGTCGCGCTTCATGAGGCAAATGGTGGTCACACCAGGTACTGACTGGTTTTCTGATCCACGCCCCTACCTTTTTTTAAAGGTATCTGTGACCAACAGATGCATATCTGTATTCCCAGTAATGTGAAATTCATAGATTAGGGCCTAATGAATGTATTTCAATGTTATACGTCACTTGTTTGTATCAATTGAAAAGCCATTGGCAACTTTGTATTTGTAGTTAACTTTGTTCTGAAGTTATCGGCAGTCACAGAGAGACGGATCAACCATATGATTCTATGTTTAGCATAGATCTTCTGTGTATAAAGTGACGCGGGAGGACAAAAAAGCATCTAACGAGGCACTTAGCTGTTCTACGAGTGGTCTGAGGCAGGCGTTAGATTATGAGCGTTTCAACAACCAACTACAACGTTAATAATGATTGGTTTTGGGAAACATGTCTGAGATTTAACGATGCTCCCATGAATGTTCTAAAGATGAACTTAGCCTTAAGATGCTTTTGGGAAACTGGGCTCTGGTTGTGTTGGGTTGATGATATGAGTCAGGTTTGGGGTCAATTCCATTTCAATTCAGGAAGTTAACCAAATTCCAATTCCAAATTGTACTAATTGAAAAGCATTGAGGAGAATTGGAATATGAATTTCAGTGTACTTCCTAAACTTTCTGGAATTAAAATGGAATTGACCCCAACCCTGTCTCATATCATTCCTGTCTGCTGGAATTAACTCTGCCTTTATTTAGTCTATTCTGTATTTTCTAAAATTAATTTCTGGTTAATGTTTATAATACACCTGACAATGCTTTTTGGGAGAATATGCATATTCCTCATGAATTGGAATCAGTACTAAGAAACATAACTCTATGTATTAAGTGTTTGTAATACTTTAAGATGGGATGTTGTACATAGCCGCTTTAAACCAAAACAACTCTCCTGAATATCAGGCCTGAAGAATACGATCATTCTTTTAATGCAAAAATACAAACACTTTTCTTACAGCAGCTGTCTGGGACCACAATAATCTGTTATGATAGCTGTTATGTCATCATTGTGACATTGTTACAAAGGCATTATGATAAAGTGTATGTCATTTTTAGTAGGTGAGATGATGGGTTGTCTCTGTGTCTGTCTTCTGTGAGTGAACTTGTGATTTTTGATGAGTGGATGGTGTATCTTTCTCAGTTGCTAGTACATCTGAAATACTGCTGCCGTTGAGAAGCACAAAACTGTTTGTTTCCCCTCTCTCTTTCTTAATACATAATATACATGTATTAATACACAATATAAATGAAACCAAACAGACCAATTCACAAATAAAAGACCAATAAGGCTACATTAACACATTGAATATATAATCTCATATTGTTACATATTAAAATATTCCCATCATGGTTCATGAATCTCTCTGCAGCACCAGTAAACTACAGTAAACCTTGTGAACCACGGTAAAGCAATCTTTACTCCATGCTCCCAGCATAAGAAGGAGAGAGTGATTCATCTAACTCTGGAACCCGACCTCCAACCTGCTGTTTGTGGAACCACGCTCCTAAGGACAAAATACATGGTTAGCCAGTCGAACTAAAGGCCAGTGTGAATCTACAAAAAAACATCTACAGTGCATTCAGAAAGTATTCAGGCCCCTTCCCTTTTCCACATTTTGTTACATTACAGCCTTATTCTAAAATAGATTAAATAACATTTTTTCCTCATCAATCTACACACAATACCCCATAATGACAAAGCAAAAACATGTTTTTAGACATTTTAAAAAATTGATTTAAAATAAAAAACTGAAATACCTTATTTACAGAAGTATTCAGACCCTTTGCTATGAGACTCGAAATTGAGCATTGTGCATCCTGTTTCCATTGATCATCCTTGAGATGTTTCTACAACTTAGTAAATGGCATTAGAGCTTGGAGCTTGGCGTCGGGTAAGTTTGGCTTTATACATAGCTTGGGCTTTGTCGAGTAAGGCTTAAACTATGTATTTAGATTGTAGTTAGGTTTTGTAGGTAGGTATCGTGGGTTGTTGTAGGTAGTTGTAGGTAGTTATTGTATGTAATTATTGTAGGTTAGTATTGTATTCGGCGGTGCCGGGTGTAGCACGAAGCTAGCTAGCAAGCTAACTCACCACCTGGACTAGCTGGCGAGTAGCTATTAGCAACGGTATAGTTGTTTCACGCCTGAGAGTGCCTGTAATTACGCCAGCTGGCTGCCTACAATAATTACATACAATAATTGCCTACCATTCAGCTGTTTTCTAACCTCATTGTCTGAACCGTTAACGTTAGGCAGCAAGTGGCTACTGTGCTTGAAAATTAGCAAGCTTGTTGCAACCTGGATAGCTACTTGTACACAATAGCTGGAACGACTGAGCGAACAGACGCGAACTGGCTGAGTCAATTCAGTGGCTAGCTTTGCACTTGGCTAGCTAACAGTAGCTGCTAGGGGTAAGTCATAACCTACACTTGTGTTTTGTTTTTTACATATTGATAGCCCGAGTCGCTCAAGGAATTCGGGACATGGGTGACTAGTTAACGTTAGTTTGGCTCTCTCTGTGTGTTCGTGCCGTGAAAGGAGGGGTTCTTCTTTGTCTGAAAGCAATGGCTAGCTAGTTTGCTAACTATTCTAGCTAACTAACTGGCTGAATAAGTTGACGACGGACTCGCTCAAGCTGTCGGGACTAACCCACAACGTTAGACACGGACACGAACGATCTGCTTGTGTGTTGATACACTGGTGGTTGTTGTGGCTGAGTATTGGCGCTAAACCCTGCTGTTGGAGACTGGCATGCTAGCTGGCTGTGGCGTCTTATGACGAGGTGCCCGGACGTTTTTCACGGAATAATACTGCACCTAGTTAGCTAGCTGAATAAACTAGGTTAGTCTATTCATAGAAAACATTGAACCGCTGTAGTTTACAACAAGTATAGTTTCTGAGGTGGAAGTTGGGAGAGTTATATTTGGGAGTTGTGGTGAGGGAGGCCCCGCTCTCTCCTTTCCCAGATGTTTAGTTCATTTTATTCCGATCTCCTCTGCATTATTGTAGCCATCTGCTGCAGCCTGTCAACTATGCCTCTGCCTATCCCTGTTCTCTCCTCTCCGCACAGGCTACACAAACGCCTCACACCGCGTGGCTGCTGCCTCTCTAACCTGGTGGTCCCAGCACGCACGACCCACGTGGAGTTCCAGGTCTCAGGCAGCCTCTGGAACTGCCGTTCTGCTGCCAACAAGGCAGACTTCATCCCAGCCTATGCTACCCTCCAGTCCCTCGACTTCTTGGCGCTGACGGAAACATGGATTACCACTGAAAACACTGCTACTCCTGCTGCTCTCTCCTCGTCTGACCATGTGTTCTCGCATACCCCGAGAGCATCTGGTCAGCGGGGTGGTGGCACAGGAATCCTCATCTCTCCCAAGTGGACATTCTCAATTTTTCCCCTGACCCATCTGTCTGTCTCCTCATTTGAATTCCATGCTGTCACAGTCACTAGCCCATTTAAGCTTAATATCCTTGTCATCTATCGCCCTCCAGGTTCCCTTGGAGAGTTCATCAATGAGCTTGACGCCTTGATAAGTTCCTTTCCTGAGGATGGCTCACCCCTCACAGTTCTGGGGGATTTCAACCTCCCTACGTCTACATTTGACTCATTTCTCTCTGCCTCCTTCTTTCCACTCCTCTCCTCTTTTGACCTCACCCTCTCACCGTCCCCCCCTACTCACAAGGCAGGCAATACGCTTGACCTCATCTTTACTAGATGCTGTTATTCTACTAATCTCACTGCAACTCCCCTCCAAGTCTCCGACCACTACTTTGTATCCTTTTCTCTCTCCCTCTCCTCCAACACTACTCACTCTGCCCCTACACAGATGGTAATGCACCGTCGCAACCTTCGCTCTCTCTCTCCCGCTACTCTCTCCTCTTCCATCCTATCATCTCTTCCCTCTACTCAATCCTTCTCCCTCCAATCTCCTGATTCTGCCTCCTCAACCCTCCTCTCCTCCCTTTCTGCATCCTTTGACTCTCTATGTCCCCTATCCTCCCGGCCGGCTCAGTCCTCCCCTCCAGCTCCGTGGCTTGATGACTCATTGCGAGCTCACAGAACAGAGCTCCGGGCAGCTGAGCGGAAATGGAAGAAAACTAGACTCCCTGCAGACCTGGCATCTTTTCACTCCCTCCTCTCTACATTTTCTTCATCTGTTTCTGCTGCTAAGGCCACTTTCTACCACTCTAAATTCCAAGCATCCGCCTCTAACCCTAGGAAGCTCTTTGCCACATTCTCCTCCCTGCTGAATCCCCCCCCCCCCCCTCCCTCTCTGTGGATGACTTCGTCAACCATTTTGAAAAGAAGGTTGACGACATCCGATCCTCGTTTGTTAAGTCAAATGACACTGCTGGTCCTGCTCACACTGCCCTACCCTATGCTTTGACTTCTTTCTCCCCTCTCTCTCCAGATAAAATATTGCGACTTGTGACTGCAGGCCGCACAACAACCTGCCCGCTTGACCCTATCCCCTCCTGATGTCAACAACTACAGACCAGTATCCCTTCTTTCTTTTCTCTCCAAAACTATTGAGCGTGCCGTCTTTAGCCAACTCTCTTGCTATCTCTCTCAGAATGACCTTCTTGATCCAAACCAGTCAGGTTTCAAGACAGGTCATTCAACTGAGACTGCTCTTCTCTGTGTCACAGAGGCTCTCCGCACTGCTAAAGCTAACTCTCTCTCCTCTGCTCTTGTCCTTCTAGACCTGTCTGCTGCCTTTGATACTGTGAACCATCAGATCCTCCTCTCCACCATCTCCGAGCTGGGCATCTCCGGCGCGGCTCACTCTTGGATTGCGTCCTACCTGACCGGTCGCTCCTACCAAGTGGCGTGGCGAGAAGCTGTCTCCGCACCACGTGCTCTCACCACTGGTGTCCCCCAGGGCTCAGTTCTAGGCCCTCTCCTATTCTCGCTATACACCAAGTCACTTGGCTCTGTCATATCCTCACATGGCCTCTCCTATCATTGCTATGCTGACGACACACAACTAATCTTCTCCTTTCCCCCTTCTGATAACCAGGTGGCGAATCGCATCTCTGCATGTCTGGCAGACATATCAGTATGGATGACGGATCACCACCTCAAGCTGAACCTCGGCAAGATGGAGCTGCTCTTCCTCCCGGGGAAGGACTGCCCGTTCCATGATCTCGCCATCACGGTTGACAACTCCGTTGTGTCCTCCTCCCAGAGTGCGAAGAGCCTTGGCGTGACCCTGGACAACACCCTGTCGTTCTCCGCTAACATCAAGGCGGTGACCCGATCCTGTAGGTTCATGCTCTACAACATTCGGAGAGTACGACCCTGCCTTACACAGGAAGCGGCACAGGTCCTAATCCAGGCACTTGTCATCTCCCGTCTGGATTACTGCAACTCGCTGTTGGCTGGGCTCCCTGCCTGTGCCATTAAACCCCTACAACTCATCCAGAATGCCGCAGCCCGTCTGGTGTTCAACCTTCCCAAGTTCTCTCACGTCACCCCGCTCCTCCGCACACTCCACTGGCTTCCAGTTGAAGCTCGCATCTGCTACAAGACCATGGTGCTTGCCTACGGAGCTGTGAGGGGAACGGCACCTCCGTACCTTCAGGCTCTGATCAGTCCCTACACCCAAACGAGGGCACTGCGTTCATCCACCTCTGGCCTGCTGGCTCCCCTACCTCTGCGGAAGCATAGTTCCCGCTCAGCCCAGTCAAAACTGTTCGCTGCTCTGGCACCCCAATGGTGGAACAAGCTCCCTCACGACGCCAGGACAGCGGAGTCACTCACCACCTTCCGGAGACATTTGAAACCCCACCTCTTTAAGGAATACCTGGGATAGGATAAAGTAATCATTGCTTAGGATTGTTGTCCTGTTCGCCCCAGTCTGAGGTCCTGAGCGCTCTGGAGTAGGTTTTCATCAAGGATTTCCCTGTATTTAGCGCCATCCATCATTCCTTCAATTCTGACCAGTTTCCCAGTCCCTGCCGATGAAAAACATCCCCACAGCATGATGCTGCCACCACCATGCTTCACTGTGGGGATGGTGTTCTCGAGGTGTTGGGTTTGCGCCAGACATAGAGTTTTCCTTGATTGCCAAAAAGCTCAATTTTAGTCTCCTCTGACCAGAGTACCTACTTCCATATGTTTGCGGAGTCTCCCACATGCCTTTTGGTTGACACCAAATGTGTTTGCTTATTTTTTTTCTTTAAGCAATGGCTTTTTTTCTGGCCACTCTTCCGTAAAGCCCAGCTCTGTGGAGTGTACGGCTTAAAGTGGTCCCATGGACAGATACTCCAATCTCCGCTGTGGAGCTTTGCAGCTCCTTCAGGGTTATCTTTGATCTCTTTGTTGCCTCTCTGATTAATGCCCTCCTTGCCTGGTCCGTGAGTTTTGGGGAGCGGCCCTCTCTTGGCAGGTTTGTTGTGGTGCCATATTCTTTCCATTTTTTAAATAATGGATTTAATGGTGCTCTGTGGGATGTTCAAAGTTTCTGATATTTTTTTATAACCCAACCCTGATCTGTACTTCTCCACAACTTTGTCCCTGACCTGTTTGGAGAGCTCCTTGATCTTGCTTGGTGGTTCCCCTTGCTTAGTGGTGTTGCAGACTCTGGGGCCTTTCAGGACAGGCGTATATATACTGAGATCATGTGACACTTAGATTGCACACAGGTGGACTTTATTTAACTAATTATGTGACTTCTGAAGGTAATTGGTTGCATCAGATCTTATTTAGGGGCTTCATAGCAAAGGGGGTGAATACATATGCACGCACCACTTTTCCGTTAATACTTTTTTAGAATTTTTTGAAACAAGCTATTCTTTTCATTTCACTTCACCAATTTGGACTATTTTGTGTATGTCCATTACATGAAATCCAAATAAAAATCCATTTAGATTACAGGTTGAAATTTTAACAAAATAGGAAAAACGCCAAGGGGGATGAATACTTTTGCAAGGCACTGTATTCTTTGATAACTGTCGATGTGGTCGACATGGTCGGATAAAACACAAAGTCTAGGTTTCTCTGAGGACACGAGTGACTTTACCTAAATGTCTCTGTCTGTCTGTCAGTGTCTACTACTCTGTATATGTGGCTATTGTTATCTTGAGATGAAGAATGAAATAAAACATGTCCCACTCTGTAAACCCAACTTTGGCTTTCTGGAGTGTTATTGTATCTGGACCAAGGAAAGGCCTACCACCAAGGCTTCATGGCTGAAGGCTCCCACCATCTCACTGCCTTCATTACACCGTGGGGATTCTATGAGTGGGTGAGGATCCCCTTTGGGCTGACAAACGCTCCTGTAGCATTCCAAAGGAGCATGGAGGAGATGCTGGACTCACTGTGAGACGAGTGCTGTATCCCTTATCCGAATGACGTTTTCTGCTAGCTCAAGTCCTTTGAAGATCATGTTGAGGGAATGTGGAGTTCTGAGAACACTACAACGCCATGTGGTGAAGCTAAGACCAACCAAGTGTGAGCTGTTTAGGAGGGAGATCAGATACGTGGGACAACTAGTGTCTGCAGATGGAGTCAGGATCGACCCAAAAGACATGGAGGCAGTTCAAGCCCTTAGAGATCAAACCTCCAACACCATCGGAGGTGTTCGCAAACTGCTGGGATTCCTAAGCTACTATCGGAGCTACATCCAGGACTTCTCCAGAGTAGCAAAACCCCTCTATGAACTACTCCAAGTGAAAGGTCACACAGCAGAAGTGTCAGCTGTTAAGCCACACAAGGAGAAGGGGAAAGGTACCCAGTTGCTATCCAGAACTCCAGTGAGATGGACGGAGGAACACCAGACATTCCTTGAGAGGCTCATCGACACTCGATTGGATAATGGTAAAGGGATAAGGGTATACAGAAGATAGCCCTATTTGGTAAAAGGCAAAGTCCATATTATGGCAAGAACAGCTCAAATAAGCAAAGAGAAACGACAGTCCATCATTACTTTAAGACATTTAGGTCAGTCAATCTGGAACATTTCAAGAACTTTGAAAGTTTCTTCAAGTGCAGTTGTAAAAACCATCAAGCGCTATGATGAAACTGGCTCTCATGAGGACCACCATAGGATTGGAAGACCCAGAGTTACCTCTGCTGCAGAAGATACGTTCATTAGAGTTATCAGCCTCAGAAATTGCAGACCAAATAAATGCTTCACAGAGTTCAAGTCACAGACACATCTCAACATCAACTGTTCAGAGGGGACTGTGTGAATCAGGCCTTTGTGGTCAAATTGCTGCAAAGAAACCACTACTGAAGGACACCAATAAGAAGAAGAGACCTGCTTGAGCCAAGAAACACGAGCAATGGACAGTAGACCGGTGGAAATTTGTCCTTTGGTCTGGAGTCCAAATTGGAGATTTTTGGTTTCAACCGCCGTGTCTTTGTGAGACGCTGTGTGGGTGAACGGATGATCTCCGCATGTGTAGTTCCCACCGGAAAGCATGGAGGAGGAGGTGTTATGGTGTGGGGGTGCTTTCCTGGTGACACTGTCTGTGATTTATTTAGAATTCAAGGCACACTTAACCAGCATGGCTACCACAGCATTCTGCAGCGATACGTCATCCCATCTGGTTTGGGCTTAGTGGGACTATCATTTGTTTTTCAACAGGCTGTGTAAGGGCTATTTTAGTCCCCTGTAGCTCAGTTGGTAGAGCATGGCGCTTGCAACGCCAGGGTTGTGGGTTCGTTTCCCTCTACAATCCCCCGACCTCAACCCAATTGAGATGGTTTGGGATGAGTCAGATGGCAGAGTGAAGGAAAAGCAGCCAACAAGTGCTAAGCATATGTGGGAACTCCTTCAATACTGTTAGAAAAGCATTCCAGGTGAAGCTGGTTGAGAGAATGCCAAGAGTGTGCAAAGCAAAGGGTGGCTTTTTGAAGAATCTCAAATATAAAATATATTTTGATTTGTTTAACACTTTTTTGGTTACCACATGATTCCATATGTGTTATTTCATAGTTTTGATGTCTTCACTATTATTCTACAATGTAGAAAATAGTGAAAATAAAGAAAAACCATTGAATGAGTAAGTGTGTCCAAACTTTTGACTGGTACTGCATGTCATGAGCACAGCCAAGCTGAACGCAGTGGGCCACAGATGGGTTGGAGAACTCGCTGACTTCCTTTTCGATATCAGATACAGACCAGGCAAAGTCAATGTCGACGCAGACACCCTCTCTCGTTGTCCCTTGGATATCACCAAGTACGTGGCTGAATGCACCAAAGAGCTGCCAGGTGAAATGGTCCGTGCAACATGGGAAGGGAGTCAAGCAGCAAAAAGGAAAGATGTGGCACCTGGAACCCAGCAGAGGTGGTTTTGAATACATCCTGGTGGTTGTAGACCACTTAACAAGGTTCGCCCAGGCTTATCCGACAAACAACAAGTCCGGTAAAACAGCGGCTGAAAGAATCTTCAACGAAACCATACTAGAGGTCTTCACGGCTCCACCTCTACACGAATAACTGAGACCTGATCCGGGAACCGAGCAGGTCCGGATCCAGAATTCTAAATAATGTCACCGGTCACTCGCTCACACTCACAGTAGCCTACACACAGCACGGCCCCTGCTAGAGCGTCACCTTTTTACCTCCTCTCCCTCGCGCTTTATCAGCTCTGGTTAATAAATTAGCTTCAAAATGTACTTTCCTGTTGCTTCTCTCACTCGGATCGGACAGTGTCTGGATCCAACCAGATCTATATGGAACGGGTCTAGTTGTCCTCGGGTCCATTCGGCACAGGTCCCTATATATTTGTTTATGTATTTATGCATATCGGGTCCGGATGGGAAAGCCCCAGGTCAATTTCGTGAAGGTCTCTACTTCATACAGAGGTTTGGATACCCCTCGAAGCTACACCAAGACCAGGGTAGAGAATTTGAGAACAATCTTATCAAAACCCTGCAGCAACTGACAGGAGTGGGTCACTCAAGAACATCACTGTACTATGACCGACAGATGAAAGGTGTAGCGCTCCACCCAGGTGATCGAGTCCTGAACGAAAGGAGGTGGTCCTGGAAAAGTAAGGTCCTACTGGGAAAGAACCATCTATGTTGTCAAAGAGCAAGTGAGTGACAACCTTGTGTACAAAGTATGTCCAGAGCCTGGTGGCACGAAGATCCACACTCTCCATCGAAACCTGCACCACCTTGCTAACGACCTACCTGTTGACTTACCTGCACAGCCTGCTGCATTGCAGTCAACGAAGACACCACCCAGAGAGAGAAGGACGAGAAACCGAAACATGAGAGTCAGAAGGGGAAGGGAGACAACACAGAACAGGGATACAACAGACTCTGAAAATGAAAGCACACAGTGCTGGCTAAGGATACCTGCAAGGAGAGAAGAGAGAACAGAACACTCACAACCTACCAGTAGACAACAGATTAATTAAATCCCTAGAAGAGCATCCAGAGAAATCCTGGAACAAGCTGAGGGGAGAGAATCAGTGGAAGAATACTTGCCTGCTGAGCGAGCACTGTCCGATCCAGTGAGCAACCGAGGAGAAGATACCCGACCTACACAGGAATACAGCCTAACACTGATCCCCCCAACAAATGACCCTCAGACTTACCCAGTCAGAAGATCTACATGAGACCGAAGGCCCACTCAGCCACTGACATACCAGTTCCTAGGCCAGCCTTCATTCCAACCACACACAGCAGTTAATACTGTGGGGGTTTATGGAGCACCACCTATGCCAGTTTGGGAATTCCCACCTCACTACATCCCACCACCTTTCAAGCCCTATTCACCTTCATACTTACCATCCACACCTTACCACACCTTCATGGCTTACACTTACCCTATACACAGAGTGTACAAAACATTAGGAACACCTTCCTAATATTGAGTTGCACCCCCTTTTGCCCTAAGAACAGCCTCAATTCGTCGGGCATGGACTCTACAAGGTGTCGAAAGTGTTCCACAAGGATGCTGGCCCATGTTGACTCCAATGCTTCCCCCAGTTGTGTCAAGATGGCTGGATGTCCTTTGGGTGGTGGATCATTCTTGATACACACGGGAAACTGTTGAGCGTGAAAAAGGACAGTTTGTGTCTCCCTTAACAACAGAGGAAGACGCCTGTGACAAATTTAACCGTTTCCTCCTGTTTCCCTTTTATTTATTCTGTTTAACAGAAACACAACATTATCTGCACATTAGTCCCCGCCATATGACTATATTGTATTATATGTTTGCAACAAGATTAAACTATTTGTCATCTTTTCGACTGCAGGGAACTTACAACTTATTTTTTGAGTGCAGACCCTCTACAAATGAATCTGGAGTTTCTTTGTCGGAATATATTTTCCATGGTAAGTACAGTTACATTTGCTTTCACTTGTCCAGTAGCCAACAGTATGTGTTGCACAGATGAGAACAGTTATTTTACTGCGCAATGGATGTAATTCTCCACTAGAGCCAGCAGGAGGAGGTATAGGATCAGGTTTCAGATGGAGAGGCAGCGTGATTAGGGGAGGGAGAGGCTTGGGAAAAGTCAAATGGGTGGAACTCTCTCTTCTCATCCTTGAACTTTGTTCATTAAACACTCACTCTTTTTCTCTCTCTCTCTTTGTCTCTCCCTGTCTCTCTGACTCTGTCTCTCTCTGACTCTCTCTCTATCTCTATCTCTCTCTCTCTCTCTCTCTCTCTCTCTCTCTCTCTCTCTCTCTCTCTCTCTCTCTCATTGCAAATAGTTAAAGTACAAATGGGAAAATAAATAAACATAAATATGGGTTGTATTTACAATGGTGTTTGTTCTTCACTGGTTGCCCCTTTCTTGTGGCAACAGGTCACAAATCTTGCTGCTGTGATGGCACACTGTGGTATTTCACCCAGTAGATAAGGGGGTTTATCAAAATTGGGTTTGTTTTCGAATTCTTTGTGGACCTGTGTAATCTGAGGGAAATATGTGTCTCTAATATGGTCATACATTTGGCAGGAAGTGCAGCTCAGTTTCTACCTCATTTTGTGGGCAGTGTGTGCATAGCCTGTCTTCTCTTGAGAGCCAGGTCTGCCTACGGCGGCCTTTCTCAATAGCAAGGCTATGCTCACTGAGTCTGTACATGGTCAAAGCTTTCCTTAAGTTTGGGTCAGTCACAGTTGTCAGTAGTTTGCTCAGTTTTTTTGTTATTTCTTTCCAATGTGTCAAGTAATTCTCTTTTTGTTTTCTCATGATTTGGGTGGGTCGAATTGTGTAGTTGTCCTGGGGCTCTGTGGGGTCTGTTTGTGTTTGTGAACAGAGCCCCAGGACCAGCTTGCTTAGGGAACTCTTCTCCAAGTTCATCTCTCTGTATGTGATGGCTTTGTTATGGAAGGTTTGGGAATCACTTCCTTTTAAGTGGTTATAGAATTTAACGGCTCTTTTCTGGATTTTGATAATCAAATCAAAATGTATTTGCCACATGCGCCGAATACAACAGGTGTAGACATTACCGTGAAATGCTTACTTACAGCCCTTAACCAACAATGCATTTATTTCTTAATAAAAAAGTAAAATAAAACAACAACAACAAAAAAGTGTTGAGAAAAAAAGAGCAGAAGTAAAATAAAATAACAGTAGGGAGGCTATATACAAGGGATACCGGTGCAGAGTCAATGTGCGGAGGCACCGGCTAGTTGAGGTAGTTGAGGTAATATGTACATGTGGGTAGAGTTAAAGTGACTATGCATAAATAATTAACAGAGTAGCAGCAGCGTAAAAATATGGGGTGGTGGTGCAAATAGTCCGGGTAGCCATGATTAGCTGTTCAGGAGTCTTATGGCTTGGGGGTAGAAGCTGTTGAGAAGCCTTTTGGACCTAAACTTGGCGCTCCGGTACCATTTGCCGTGCGGTAGCAGAGAGAACAGTCTATGACTAGGGTGGCTGGAGTCTTTGACAATTTTGAGGGCCTTCCTCTGACACCGCCTGGTATAGAGGTCCTGGATGGCAGGATGCTTGGCCCCAGTGATGTACTGGGCCGTACGCACTACCCTCTGTAGTGCCTTGCGGTCAGAGGCCGAGCAGTTGCCATACCAGGCTGTGATGCAACCAGTCAGGATGCTCTTGAAGGTGCAGCTGTAGAACTTTTTGAGGATCTGAGGACCCAGGCCAAATCTTTTCAGTCTCCTGAGGGGGAATAGGCTTTGTCGTGCCCTCTTCACGACTGTCTTGGTGTGTTTGGACCATGATAGTTCGTTGGTGATGTGGACACCAAGGAACTTGAAGCTCTCAACCTGTTCCACTACAGCCCCGTCGATGAGAATGGGGGCGTGCTCAGTTCTCTTTTTTCTTTCCTGTAGTCCACAATCATCTCCTTTGTCTTGGTCATGTTGAGGGAGAGGTTGTTATCCTGGCACCACACGGCCAGCTCTCTGACCTCCTCCCTATAGGCTGTCTCATCGTTGTCGGTGATCAGGCCTCCCACAGTTGTGTCGTCGGCAAACTTAATGATGGTGTTGGAGTCGTGCCTGGCCATGCAGTCATGGGTGAACAGGGAGTACAGGAGGGGACTGAGTACGCACCCCTGAGGGGCCCCTGTGTTGAGGATCAGCGTGGCGGATGTGTTGTTACCTACCCTTACCACCTGGGGGCAGCCCGTCAGGAAGTCCAGGATCCAGTTGCAGAGGGAGGTGTTTAGTCCCAGGATCCTTAGCTTAGTGATGAGCTTTGAGGGCACTATGGTGTTGAACGCTGAGCTGTAGTCAATGAATAGCATTCTCACGTAGGTGTTCCTCTTGTCCAGGTGGGAAAGGGCAGTGTGGAGTGCAATAGAGATTGCATCATCTGTGGATCTGTTGGGGCGGTATGCAAATTGGAGTGGGTCTAGGGTTTCTGGGATAATGGTGTTGATGTGAGCCATGACCAGCCTTTCAAAGCACTTCATGGCTACAGACGTCAGTGCTACGGGTCGGTAGTCATTTAGGCAGGTTATCTTAGTGTCCTTGGGCACGGGGACTATGGTGGTCTGCTTGAAACATGTTGGTATTACAGACTCAGTCAGGGACATGTTGAAAATGTCGGTGAAGACACTTGCCAGTTGGTCAGCACATGCTCGGAGTACACGTCCTGGTAATCCGTCTGGCCCTGCGGCCTTGTGAATGTTGACCTGCTTAAAAGTCTTACTCACATCGGCTACACACAGCGTGATCACATAGTCATCCAGAACAGCTGGTGCTCTCATGCATGCTTCAGTGTTGCTTGCCTCGAAGCGAGCATAGAAGTGATTTAGCTCGTCTGGTAGGCTTGTGTCACTGGGCAGCTCGTGGCTGTGCTTCCCTTTGTAGTCTGTAATAGTTTTCAAGCCCTGCCACATCCGATGAGCGTCAGAGCCGGTGTAGTACGATTCAATCTTAGTCCTGTATTGACTCTTTGCCTGTTTGATGGTTCGTCGGAGGGCATAGTGGGATTTCTTATATGCGTCCGGGTTAGAGTCCCGCTCCTTGAAAGCGGCAGCTCTACCCTTTAGCTCAGTGTGGATGTTGCCTGTAATCCATGGCTTCTGGTTGGGGTATGTACGTACGGTCACTGTGGGGACGACGTCATCAATACACTTATTGATGAAGCCAGTGACTGATGTGGTGTACTCCTCAATGCTATCTGAAGAATCCCGGAACATGTTCCAGTCTGTGCTAGCAAAACAGGCCTGTAGCTTAGCATCTGCGTCATCTGACCACTTTTTTTATTAACCGAGTCACTGGTGCGTCCTGCTTTAGTTTTTGCTTATAAGCAGGAATCAGGAGGATATAGTTATGCTCAGATTTGCCAAATGGAGGGCGAGGGAGAGCTTTGTATGCGTCTCTGTGTGTGGAGTAAAGGTGGTCTAGAGTTTTTTTTTACTCTGGTTGCACATTTAACATGCTGGTAGAAATTAGGTAGAACGGATTTAAGTTTCCCTGCATTAAAGTCCCCGGCCACTAGTGATAATTAGCGGGTATCGGCCTAATTCTGCTCTGCATGCATTATTTTGTGTTTTTCATTGTACACTGAGGGTATTTCTGCAGAATTCTGCATGCAGAGTCTCAATTTGGTGTTTGTCCCATTTTGTGAATTCTTGGTTGATGAGCGGACCCCAGACCTCACAACCATAAAGGGCAATGGGTTCTATAACTGAGTCAAGTATTTTTAGCCAGATCCTAATTGGTATGTCGAATGTTATGTTCCTTTTGATGGCATAGAAGGCCCTTCTTGCCTTGTCTCTCAGATCGTTCACAGCTTTGTGGAAGTTACCTGTGGCGCTGATGTTTAGGCCGAGGTATGTATAGTTTTTTGTGTGCTCTAGGGCAACGGTGTCTAGATGGAATTTGTATTTGTGGTGCTGGCAACTGGACCGTTTTTGGAACGCCATTATTTTTATCTTACTGAGATTAACTGTCAGGGCCCAGGTCTGACAGAATCTGTGCAGAAGATCTAGGTGCTACTGTAGGCCCTCCTTGGTTGGTGACAGAAGCACCAGATCATCAGCAAACAGTAGATATTTGGCTTCAGATTCTAGTAGGGTGAGGCCGGGTGCTGCAGACTGTTCTAGTGCCCTCACCAATTCGTTGATATGTATGTTGAAGAGGGTGGGGCTTAAACTGCATCCCGTCTCACCCCACGGCCCTGTGGAAAGTAATGTGTGTGTTTTTTGCCAATTGTGTACATGGATTATATAATGTCGTATGTTTTTCCCCCAACCCCACTTTCCATCAATTTGTATAGCAGACCCTCATGCCAAATTGAGTTAAAAGCTTTTTTGAAATCAACAAAGCATGAGAAGACTTTGCCTTTGTTTTGGTTTGTTTGTTTGTCAATTAGGGTGTGCAGGATGAATACATGGTCTGTCGTACGGTAATTTGGTAAAAAGCCATTTGACATTTGTTCAGTACATTGTTTTCACTGAGGAAATGAACTAGTCTGCTGTTAATGATAATGCAGAGGATTTTCCCAAGGTTGCTGTTGACGCATATCCCACGGTAGTTATTGGGGTCAAATTTGTCTCCACTTTTGTGGATTGGGGTGATCAGTCCTTGGTTCCAAATATTGAGGAAGATGCCAGAGCTAAGGATGATGTTAAAGAGTTTAAGTATAGCCAATTGGAATTTGTGGTCTGTATATTTTATCATTTCATTGAGGATACCATCAACACCACAGGCCTTTTTGGGTTGGAGGGTTTGTGTTTTGTCCTGTAGTTCATTCAATGTAATTGGGTTCTGGTAGTCTTTAATAGTTGATTCTAAGATTTGTATTTGATCATGTATATTTCTGTGCTGTTTGTTCTTTGTTATAGGGCCAAAACGATTGGAGAAGTGGTTTACCCATACATCTCCGTTTTGGATAGATAGCTCTTTGTGTTGTTGTTTGTTTAGTGTTTTCCAATTTTCCACAGAAGTGGTTAGTCTATGGATTTTTCAATTACATTGAGCTGATTTCTGACATGCTGTTCGTTCTTTTTCCGTAGTGTATTTCTGTATTGTTTTAGTGATTCACCATAGTGAAGGCATAGGCTCAGGTTTTCTGGGTCTCTATGTTTTTGGTTGGATAGGTTTCTCAATTTATTTTTTAGGTTTTTGCATTCTTCATCAAACCATTTGTCATTGTTGTTACTTTTCTTCGGTTTTCTGTTAGAGATTTTTCGATTTGATAGGGAAGCTGAGAGGTCAAATATACTGTTTAGGTTTTCTACAGTCAAGTTTACACCTTCACTATTACAGTGGAACTTTTTGTCCAGGAAGTTGTCTAAAAGGGATTTAATTTGTTGTTGCCTAATATTTTTTTGGTAGGTTTTGACACTACTTTCCTTCCATCTATAGCATTCTTAATGTTATTCAGTTCCTTTGGCTTTGATGCCTCATGATTGAGTATTGCTCTGTTCAAGTAGACTGTGATTTTGCTATGGTCTGTGTTAGGGCTGTCAGTGGGCTGACTGTGAACGCTCTGAGAGACTCTGGGTTGAGGTCAGTGATAAAGTAGTCTACAGTACTACTGCCAATAGAAAACATGTCTCTCCCTCTCTCTCTCTCTCTCTCTCTCTCTCTCTCTCTCTCTCTCTCTCTCTCTCTCTCTCTCTCTCTCTATCTCTCTCTCTCTCTCTCTTTCTCGCTCTGTCTCTCTGACTTTCTCTCTCGCGCTCTCTTTCTCTCTTTCTCTCTCTCTCACATTCACATACATAATAGACTCACCAAACTCATTAAGTAGTGTTTATGGGTCCAGCCTAGTTGGCACTGGAACCAAGAGCAAGAGAATGAAGGAACATCAAGATTACAAATGTCCGACACAGATGGGTGCTGATGAGATGCCTTGTAGAGGCATTTAGCAAAGAAAACATGTCACTTGTTCACCATTTAATCCACAACAGTCTAATCTTAAAAGGCCTGTTTGTTGGATTTTCTCTCAATAGATGTTGGTTTTCCGAGGCCTTACTATGTAAACCTGTGAACCAGTGAATAGAGCCAGTGAAATAACTGTTTGAACTGGGATAGTAAGGGATCTCAGTGTTGTCTTCAGAGGTTTATTGATGTTTCCCATGTCCCTTAAAACCAAAGCCAAACACCCTCACAGAGGAAGTGTCCTGTGGTGGTCCGTCACTGGTACTAGTCCTAAGTGAAAAACAACCCCAGTCACTCACATATAGTTCCCCCCTGCTGTCCGGACTCTGGTCCGGTTCCACCCCCAGCCGTGACAATGACAGGACAGTGACAGAGCGGACTGGGCTGGTTCTGTGTTCTGCTGACAGAAGGGACACATGGAGACGGAGAAGTCCAGAACCTCTGCCCCCTCTGGGAACTGGGTCCAGGGTTCTCTGCAGGATTCTATCCCCAGGCTTGCAGAGCACTGGACCCCCAGAACTGGTTCTGTTGGCATTCTCCAGCGTTCTGGAGCTGGCTGCTAGGCTGTAGCCATGGCAACGTGTAGATAGGGCTCTGATCAGAGGATGTATTTCCTGAGCCTGCTGAGCCTGGAGGGAACATGACAAACAGAGGGCCTTAACACTGTCAGTACACATAGGGGGAGGCTGAGCACACATACACACACACACACTCTTGCGCTCTCTGTTTCCATCTTTTTCTCCCTCTCACTCTATATATTATTGTCTCCCATCCGTTCTCTCTCACGACTATGAATAAATGTACATAAACTTGCCAAAAATACATACACATGTGAGTAGGACCATAAATAAGTGGACAGATGTGTGTCCCAACAAAGACCCCGCTTTAACTTCATAGACAGCTTGTGTTATTGAACGTGTCTCAGTCACAATCTCTCCCTTCTGAGCTGAGAAGCAGCCTTATTGTGATACAGTGGGGATCTGTGGCCTTTCTAAACACAGATGGCATATTTCCACACTGACTGCATCTCAATGGTCTAAACCGTTTTTCTCTTCTAATCTCCTTTCCTTAATCTGCACTGACGAGAAAGAGCTGGACAGGGGGAAAGCACATTGACAGTTGGCATCCCACCATGCTTTCACCTGTCCTGTCCTGTTAGGCTATTCAATTTCAGAAGTCTGTACTGAAACCATGCTCTTCTTTTGTACCCTTGCTAATCTGAAAGCACTGATTAGATGAAAGCTCTATGGTGGAATCTCTACTCTGAGCTATTGGAGAGCTAGGAGGAACCATCTCCATATTGTTTTCCCAAGCTGTTTCCCATGCAGACTGGCTCCTAGCTGGCTAGAACCTGTTCACTTGGTGGGTCACCAGAACACTCCAACAGCTTTATGTGGATCACAGTTTAAATAACTGTGCCCTCCTCCTGGCCAGGTATTCATTGCTGCGCTTTGGCACCTTAACCTACTTCAAGAGTCACTTCAAACCCACCTCACTTCATCTCAAATGCAGATCAGGTTTTAAAACCTTGTCTGATGAGAAATGTAAGCAGTCTGAGAGGCCTCTCATTTTAATGAACCTTCCCATTATGCAGCCTCAGACACTCAATGGTGGCTTGGTAGGCAGAATATAATTGAATGTGCAGCAACGTACATGAGGCGAGGACTGGTGTATGGGGCAGTACTGAGCGTCTGGCCTGAACAAACGAGAGACCAGACAAAAAAGGCCCCTCATCCATTGTCATGGAAACCACAGGGGAACTGAAGGGTTTGGGAAAGTGCGGGTTGTTTTGGTTGCCTAGTGCCCTCTTCCACTGCCCTCTTCCCCCTCTTTCTTCCCTATCTCCTCTCGTCTCTCTCTCTTGCTTCTGTTTGGTGACTGTGAGGGGGACTTGAATGTGACGGTAGCTTGGCAACTCTCCCGGTGGCTGGCCATTGATATGCAGTGAGGGGGCTGGGGCTGGGGCTGGGGAGAGGGGAGAGGACTGAGGAACAATGCTCTTCTTATGAGAGTCCCTCTCTCAGGCCCAGGCAGAACTAAGTGGGAGAACAAATATTTCAGCTCAGGGAGCAGAGACGCAACACACAGGACAGGGGCAACCAGATGAAAAATCCTCACGGTCAATATCCCCTCTGCTGTGAGTGTGTGTTTGTGCGAGTGGGATGACGGATGAGTATGTGTGTCTGTTAGAGAGAATGTGTATGCGTGTGTGCATTGTGTGTGGGCAGACATGGTGGTCTCTTTAACTTGACACTGACTTGTTCATGCACTGATAGATGCATGCTTTCCCTCAGCCATTATTTATTTTCCAGTGAAAAACAAGACCACAGACACTGTCTCAGTGTTTATTGGGTACAACTGAATAAAAAAGACAAAACATCTGAAATACAGTCAGTTCCGATACTAAATACTATCTCAGATACACTATGTTAAATTCAAACCAGACATAATTACAGTATATTCACAATACAAGAGAATACATACCAATTCCCCCAAAAACTAACAATGGATTTATTGATCATTTTTTACTACATTCATATGATTTGACTGATCTCTTTTTGAGGAAGGAAAGTTATCCGAAGAAGTACAGATTGTATACATGTACACGGTAATATTGAGGACAATGAAAGTTGTTCATTGGGTCCTGATATCTGAGCAGGTCAAAATGTTCCACTGTTGTGTCACATGACAGTAAAACACAATATATCAGCATTGTATCAGTCAGATTGTACTGTACACAGATTCACAATTTTTATAGGGATTGGTTAGGTTCTATCTCGACTTCTATCAACATATTGACACGAGCCATTGTGTGGACTAGTGGTTACATTAAAAGCTTTTAATAATAATTAATAATGTTTATCTGTAGAATAGATGTGGTGTTAGGATCTGGGCCCGTATCCACAAAGCGTCTCAGATTGGAGTGCTGACCTAGGATCAGGCCATATAATATTATTCATTATTTACATTTACATTTTATTTATTTAGCAGACGCTCTTATCCAGAGCGACTTACAGTTAGTGAATACATATATATTTTTTATACTGGCCCCCCGTGGGAATCGAACCCACAACCCTGGCGTTGCAAACGCCATGCTCTATCAACTGAGCTACATCCCTGCCGGCCATTCCCTCCCCTACCCTGGACGACGCTGGGCCAATTATGATCTAAAAGGCTAAACTAATCCAAGATCAGCACTCCTACTCTGAGACACTTTGTGGATACGGGCCCTGAGCAATGTTAGTAGCTCTGCAGAAGATGCTCAGCAATAGCATGGTTCTTGAGGTGCAATATGTTGAGAAAACCCTGAGCTACACAGCTAAAATACAACAACACAACAGTGAATTCTTAACACACCAGACAGTTGATTTGCACCCAATTTCTGGAGAAATCGTAGGAAGACTACACTGTAGTGGTTGTTATTTACTCAGATAATGACAAGGAATATTTACTCCACATGTAAACAGTCAGTCACCAGCGGTGGCGGGGGTTATGATGTGTGTTTGAAGGGTACCATTCGACCACATTCCTTCCCTTGTAGATCACTGTGAGACGGAGTGCAGGCCAGGGGGTTAGAGGGGAGTTAGAGAGAGAACAATTAGCCCACAGAAAAGACAGAGGATCCCTCAATAGCTCTTTCTGTTGTTAATCTCCACTAATAAAACACAGGAAATTAGAAAACACACCAAGAATCCAGACCATAATTCACAGCTAAGATAATTGTTTGCTTTTTTTGTCTGGATAATTGAGTATTAAAAAAAAATATATATATATAATATAACTAGTACAAAAAAGTCAAGAAAAGTTCATGTCAGTGGATTCAGCTCTGGATCTCTCCTAGCATTCAGCTGTGCCACTACAATTGATATGTTGTCTCGTCATAATGGACCATCTGTAATGATCTTCATAACTTATCTCACAGCTAGGAGGGATAGAAGACAACCAAAGCCCTAGCCAAGAGTTTATTCAGTAGTCTGTCTGTAACCACAAGTCTCTCAAAACAAATGACCTTAATCTCAAGAGGTGTCTTTAAGCAGGATGTACATAGTGCTGAGTCTACCTTTAATCTCAAGAGTCTTCTTGGTAAAATAAAGGTAAAATAAGTGTCTCTCTACGGACCCAGCATTATAGAGATCCTTTATCTTCATTCAGTTCAATGCCCAGCACAGCCAGTGTGGGCAGAGAGATGTTGGGGTAAGAGAGCTGGGTTATTGAGGTCCAAGGGTAGCATGGTCGCTCTGTTCCCCAATGAGGTGACTCCTGGCTGGGCAGGGAGAAGGCAGAGAGGGGGTCTCAGCAGGGTGTTCCGATGGCCATGAGAGAGGAGCTGTCTTTGGCCTTGTCATAGAAGATGGCTGGTATGGTTCCAGACACAATCTTCAGCTTCTCCTCCTTGGTGGAGGATGGAGAGAGTGATGATGGGGATGAAAGGGAGGAGGGGTAGGTGGAGACTGTGGTGGCGGTAGTGGAGGATGATGATGATGAAGAGGCTCCATTGGGTAGACACTCCTCACAGCAACAACAGCAACAGTCCATGAAGGCTTGGCCCAGAGAACGACACAGACACAGGAACAACACCGGCGTCGCCGAGCAACGGACAAACAACAGGAACTGGCCAATCAGAGCCAGCAGGGCCTCAGTCGTCGTGGAGACGGGGTTGGCGACATAGGCCAGAGCGATGTTACAGACGTTCTCGGGCAGGTTACACACGGCATAAACGATGGCCAACGCCACGACTGTAGAACTCAACCTACGGTCTCTCTTCAGCTGCTGCTTCTTGGGAGAGGAGGAGGAGGACGACGAAGAGAAAGAGGAGGAAGGGCGTACTCCTTTTCCTCCTACTACTGTGCTGCTCCCCTGTTTCGTCCGTGCCTCCTCAGCGACAACGTGTCTTGTCACCAGCTGGCAGGCGAGGGTGAAGAGGAGCGGCAGGCAGAAGTAGCAGCCGAAGTACCACCACATGTGGGCCTCGTGGTAGGTCAGCACCAGGGAGTAGACCGACTCAGGCAGGCTCAGGGAGGGCCTCCGGACACACAGGTCCACCACGTAGCCCCCTGGCTGGACGGAGACCTCCTGGGTGAGCTGCCACAGCAGCAGCTCTGGAGCAGCCAGGACCATGGAGCCGATCCAGACCACAGACAGCTTGGCCAGGATGGACTGGCAGGGCTCCACCCGCGGGGCCTGGGGCTGGGGGCTGGTCGCTGCGTGGAACCGGTCGATGCTCAACGCACACAGGCTGAATGTAGCTACTCCCAGAGAGGTCACCTGGAGGGAGAGGGGGAGAAAGGGAGGGGAAGAAGGCAGAGAGGGAAGATGGGCGAGACAGGTGAGGACAAAGAAGGACAGAAAAGAAGCGGACAGGGGAAAGGAGAGAAGGAGAAGGAATGGGATTGAGTGACACTGGTTTCAATAGAAAATGCTCAAGAAAAAAACTTTGGGAAACACTACTGCTCCAAATAAATGCCCCCTAGGAATATGCAAATTAACCTATTCAGGCAGATTGAAAAGAGCATATAGACTAGCATTAGAACGGTCTGTCTGACCCAGATCCCCTCCTCGATAAGAGTTCCTAAGAACCTCAATTAATTACACACACCCGCCAGACAATTAATGTGAGGCGCTCGTTAGCATAACAATTGGCGAACTACCATAACACAGAGTTAACGTGATGCGCTCGTTAGCATAACAGTAGGCTAACTACCATAACACAGAGGCGGCTGGCAGACTGGGGCGGTATGAAGACAGCTATATACACGGTGGTGCACATAGTGTAATTACAACTATAAAACACACACATCATAGTGATTTAAGTACAGGTTGAGTCTGAAATATATTGGAAATACCCAGACTAAGGGAACAGCCAGAGCAGGGCTTGCACCATCAACCCTGCAAGTGCACTATTCCAGCCCTAATGGCAGAGTCCCCAGTGCACTCACACAGGGAGGATATTAAAAAATATATGAATAGTAGGTTATAACCACCATCCTGTCGTCCCTATATGTGTAGGTATAATCCTTTTTATGAATTACAAAGTATGATAACTTGTGTGTATGACTGGCCTACTATTAAATAATGGGAGAACGAGGAAAGCTAGAGGTGTGATGCAGAAATAACGGGACACCTGCGCGTGACGCAACAGGTGCATCTCTTTGGCTTGTTAATGCACACGGCCGAAATGTCCTCACGTGCGTGGACGTTCAATGTGAACTTTTTACCTCCATGTAGGGCACGATCCGACAGGACAGGTCCCCTAGCAACCGTCTCTTGGTGAGCTCGTTGAAGACGACCACGGGCAGACAGAAAAAGAGCACGAGGAAGTCCCAGAATGCCAGGCTGGCCAGGATGCAGTTCCACGCGCTCTTCAGGTAATAATTGTGCCAAACGATACACATGAGCGCGAGGTTACCAACGATGCCCATGGCGAATAGGATGAGGGCGAGTAGCATCACTGCGTAAGCCCCGTATGAGCTGTCGGTTACCGGGTAGAGCGGGTTGTGGAGCAGCACCGAGCTCTTGGAAGAGTTTCCCCGGGATCTGCCGTCCCTGTCCGAGGTGCTGTTGGCCAGGTGTGGGCCCTTGGGCGTGGTGAAGTAGCCTTCCGGTTCATACGGTCTGGGGTGTTGGTAGCTGTGGGGAGACTGCTGGTCCCGTTTCCTCGAGCTCCCATCCTTGGCGCCCCGGGGGATTCTCTTTTGGTTAGCGTCTGATTCATGCATCAGGGGTTCTATATATCCCATATCACCTCCAATCTGATTCAGATTCACCCCTGAGTCTGACTCCCCGGTCCCCTTGGTCAGTGCACCTGCAGCCCCGTCCCTCTTCTGAGTCCTCAGCACTGTGTAACCAGGACCGACATGTCGGGGCTCCGCAGCGCTCAGGAAAAGTAGCAACAAAGCAAAAAGAGGAGTCATTTTCAGAGTTTAAATATGATTGTCTTTTACCTTGATAGAATGCTCAGAGCAAAGTAGTTCTATATTATGCAAGTGTTGAGCTAGTTTAAAAAGGATCATTCCAGTCTGTATAAAAAGATTAAGTCTAATATATCCACAAATAGTTTTAAAAGAGTGTCCAAACTTCCATCCGTCGGCTGGTCCGTCCTGGTGTACAATTTTGAGTGTCTGTCTGGCTCAAACTTGCATGCCCGTTATTCATTAATGCTCTGCAGATTGAAGAGACCACATCCGCCCTCTGGTGGCCTAGATAGACGAGGCAAGGACCTCAAACCCTGTATTCAGAGAAAACGCCTAGTTCAGTTCAATCAAAGCAAGTCAATTCATCTTTATCTGGGAACCCCCATATCGGCCATATTTCCCACTAAAATGGCTGGAAAATAAACAAAAACATAATGTCCTGTGGACAGGAAATGTTAGATAGATATATTATTTAATAGAGCAGTTTTCTTTCTTATATCCTACTAGAATGTACATGTATATATTATACAGGGTATTTATTAACTTTAAAGGCCCAATGCAGTCAAAATTATGTTGTTCCTGTGTTTTATATCATATTGTACAACAGCTGATGAAACTAACAATGTAAAAGTGTGAAAAACATTTGATCAGTGTTATTTCCTGATAGATTGTATTTTCAATCAGCAACTACACCAGCCTGGTCTCATAGACTAGATGTAACATAGTAAATGTAAATCTGGGACACCCAAATTAGTATGATTTGTTACATTTGGTATGGTTACATAAGACAGATCCTTACTTAACCTTTTCACACATGAGTTCCAAATATCTCTAACGGTCACCCACAGCGTGAGATTTTTTTATACAGTTGAAGTCGGAAGTTTACATACACCTTAGCCAAATACATTTAAACTCTGTTTTTTCACAATTCCTGACATTTAATCCTAGTAAAAAATACCCTGTCTTAGGTCAGTTAGGATCACCACTTTATTTTAAGAATGTGAAATGTCAGAATAATAGTAGAGAATAGTTTATTTAAGCTTTTATTTCTTTCATCACATTCTCAGTGGGTCAGAAGTTTACATACATTAGTATTTGGTAGCATTGCCTTTAAATTGTTTAACTTGGGTCAAACGTTTCGGGTAGCCTTCCACAAGCTTCCCACAATAAGTTGGGTGAATTTTGGCCCATTCCTTCTGACAGAGCTGGTGTAACTGAGTCAGGTTTGTAGGCCTCCTTGCTCACACACGCTTTTTCAGTTCTGCCCACACATTTTCTATAGGATTGAGGTCAGGGCTTTGTGATGGCCACTCCAATACCTTGACTTTGTTGTCCTTAAACCATTTTGCGACAACTTTGGAAGTATGCTTGGGGTCATTGTCCATTTGGAAGAACCATTTGCGACCAAGCTTTAACTTCCTGACTGATGTCTTGAGATGTTGCTTCAATATATCCACATAATTTTCCTTCCTCATGATGCCATCTATTTTGTGAAGTGCACCTGTCCCTCCTGCAGCAAAGCACCCCCACAGCATGAATCTGCCACCCCCGTGCTTCACGGTTGGGATGGTGTTTTTCGGCTAGCAAGGCACCCCCTTTTTCCTCCAAACATAACGATGATCATTATGGCCAAACAGTTCTATTTTTGTTCCATCAGACCAGAGGACATTTCTCCAAAAAGTACGATCTTTGTCCCCATGTGCAGTTGCAAATCGTAGTCTGGCTTTTTTATGGCGGTTTTGGAGCAGTGGCTTCTTCCTTGCTGAGCAGCCTTTCAGGTTATGTCAATATAGGACTTGTTTTACTGTGGATATACAGTGGGGGAAAAAAGTATTTAGTCAGCCACCAATTGTGCAAGTTCTCCCACTTAAAAAGATGAGAGAGGCCTGTAATTTTCATCATAGGTACACGTCAACTATGACAGACAAAATGAGATTTTTTTTCTCCAGAAAATCACATTGTAGGATTTTTTATGAATTTATTTGCGAATTATGGTGGAAAATAAGTATTTGGTCACCTACAAACAAGCAAGATTTCTGGCTCTCACAGACCTGTAACTTCTTCTTTAAGAGGCTCCTCTGTCCTCCACTCGTTACCTGTATTAATGGCACCTGTTTGAACTTGTTATCAGTATAAAAGACACCTGTCCACAACCTCAGACAGTCACACTCCAAACTCCACTATGGCCAAGACCAAAGAGCTGTCAAAGGACACCAGAAACAAAATTGTAGACCTGCACCAGGCTGGGAAGACTGAATCTGCAATAGGTAAGCAGCTTGGTTTGAAGAAATCAACTGTGGGAGCAATTATTAGGAAATGGAAGACATACAAGACCACTGATAATCTCCCTCGATCTGGGGCTCCACGCAAGATCTCACCCCGTGGGGTCAAAATGATCACAAGAACGGTGAGCAAAAATCCCAGAACCACACGGGGGGACCTAGTGAATGACCTGCAGAGAGCTGGGACCAAAGTAACAAAGCCTACCATCAGTAACACACTACGCCGCCAGGGACTCAAATCCTGCAGTGCAAGACGTGTCCCCCTGCTTAAGCCAGTACATGTCCAGGCTCGTCTGAAGTTTGCTAGAGTGCATTTGGATGATCCAGAAGAGGATTGGGAGAATGTCATATGGTCAGATGAAACCAAAATAGAACTTTTTGGTAAAAACTCAACTCGTCGTGTTTGGAGGACAAAGAATGCTGAGTTGCATCCAAAGAACACCATACCTACTGTGAAGCATGGGGGTAGAAACATCATGCTTTGGGGCTGTTTTTCTGCAAAGGGACCAGGACGACTGATCCGTGTAAAGGAAAGAATGAATGGGGCCATGTATCGTGAGATTTTGAGTGAAAACCTCATTCCATCAGCAAGGGCATTGAAGATGAAACGTAGCTGGGTCTTTCAGCATGACAATGATCCCAAACACACCGCCCGGGCAACGAAGGAGTGGCTTCGTAAGAAGCATTTCAAGGTCCTGGAGTGGCCTAGCCAGTCTCCAGATCTCAACCCCATAGAAAATCTTTGGAGGGAGTTGAAAGTCCGTGTTGCCCAGCGACAGCCCCAAAACATCACTGCTCTAGAACATGTCTGTCATAGTTGACGTGTACCTATGATGAAAATTACAGGCCTCTCTCATCTTTTTAAGTGGGAGAACTTGCACAATTGGTGGCTGACTAAATACTTTTTTTCCTCACTGTAGATACTATTGTTTTTACAGATGAATGTGGTATCTTCAGGCATTTGGAAATTGCTCCCAAGGATGAACCAGACTTGTGGAGGTCTACAATTTGTTCTCTGAGGTCTTGGCTGATTTATTTTGATTTTCCCATGATGTCAAGCAATGAGGCAGTGCATTTGAAGGTAGGCCTTGAAGTACTTCCACAGGTACACCTCCAATTGACTCAAATGATGTCAATTAGCCTATCAGAAGCTTCTAAAGCCATGACATCATTTTCTGGAATTTTCCAAGCTGTTTAAAGGCACAGTCAACTTAGTGTATGTAAACTTCTGACCCACTGGAATTGTGATACAGTGAATTATAAGTGAAATAATCTGTCTGTAAACAATTGTTGGAAAAATTACTTGTGTCATGCACAAAGTAGATGTCCTAACCGACTTGCCAAAACTATAGTTTGTTAACAAGAAATTTGTGGAGTGGTTGAAAAACGAGTTTTAATGACTCCAACCTAAGTGTATGTAAACTTCCGACTTCAACTGTACATACACACACAGGCCGCTCAACTGTACGTGTGATGTCAGAATGCACTCACTGTTCCAAAATGTGATTGTTACACAACAGGACAGTTAAACCACGCTGCCCTCAAACCAAGGCACGGTGCCTGCTAATTATCTATAAGCTATGTTTCACCTTGTCAATTTGAAATTATTTTCTACCATGTTTTATTTTCTAACAACAGTTTGATTGAGGCGTGTTCCGCGTACATAGAAGTAGCCCATTTCACTGTTGCGGACAATTTATGTTTGAGGCTTTACTGAGCCAGACAAACTTCTCTCTTCGACCAGAGCCCAAGCACTTCCCCATTGTTTCCCTAGATCAAGTATGCAGATATTTTTGTATTTCCAGTCAGAAAAGAACTTGCACAAACGTTTTCCCCCTGCCACATTTTCCAGCTGGCGCCCACATTGCCTTCATTGTTGTTTTCCTTACTAATAATAACCTTGGACATGTGTGCGTTTCTATCAACACTGTATATCGTGTTGTTGTTTCTACTGTAGCATCCCGTAGGTATGTATGGAGCATAATGTATTTACTGTTTTATTCACATGTTTTCAAGTGCTTGTGACAAATCATGCATTCTGATTCTTGCATAGATTTTAATGTACACATATGATGTGTGTAAAATACTTTTTGGAAGGTTGTACTGATTATAATGAGCTAATGCTAAGCTAAATGGCAGCTATGTGTGGCACCATGTTTGTTGACATCATACAATGCATTCTGGTTGTCACGTAAACGTCTGTCAGACCAAAGATGTTATAATAAAACGAGGTGAAGGGATGGTTCAGTCGACTGACTTAGATTGTAACTATCGTTACTCAGGTTTGCCAGCTCAGATCCATCTTTCCAGGGTTTTATTTTTATTTAGTTTATAAACTTCTCCTGTGTTTGCCCCCCATTTATTGATAAATCCCCCATCATAGTATATTTCCTGCATCATATCCCCCCACGATACCTTCCCCCATTTCTACCCCCCATGGACTTGAAATCCCCAAAAAATTTAACAAATCCCCCCACAAACCCCCCTAAAACGGTTTCAGCCAAATCTGGCAACCCTGTTTAGCTTTCGAGCTACGGTTAGGCTAGGTAGTAGGCTTGTATTTGGGGTGATGATCTGTGAGGTGATAACATTTTATTTGCTTTGTGATTTGTGTAAACGACTTGTCAAGTCATGTGCTCCGGTTCTTGTATACACTGTAACAAGTACATCGAAGATTTGTAATATGCTGAAAAGTGGCCAAACTAAGTTCATATTTTTTGGGCAATGGGCGCAGCCATCTTTGACTTTGTTTATTTGCATTTTACAGTTAATGGCATTCTGGGATTAGGGAGTTTTTGCTTGTCAAACATAAACAAACATGGCTGCCATCATAAAGAATTTAGCTGCTGTTAGCTGACACACATCTCTTTTCTAAACAATATTACATTTCTTCCTTGTGCTCACCAGTGATTCGGTACATTGTAAACAAGTCTAACTGTTAGGTTGCTAATTTATGTTTTATTTTTTATCATAGCACCTGTTATTTAGACTGGTTTATGGAATGAGTTTGGCTGTGGATGTGTTCCGTGTGATGCTCTTTTACAATAAAAGGTGAAATTGAGGAATAAAGTTGTGAAGACCTTTATTTCCCATCAGTACAAAACATTGTTTAGATGTTTTTCAGACAACAATGCTGTTTAGACGCATTTGTTGGATCATAGGTTCTGTTGCTACTGTTCCAATCACATATTTGCGATGGTACGCTGCAGGGAACACTCAACAATGATCACAAATATGTGATCGTCCATGTCAAACGGTTAAGGCAAATACGAAAGTTTGGTGGTTGGTCAGGTGTGTAAAGCAAACATCTAGCAACCCAAAGGTTGCGAGTTTGAATCTCATCACTGACAACTTTGGCATTTTAGCTAATTAGCAACTTTTCAACTACTTACTACTTTTTAGCTACTTTACTACCTAACCCTAACCTTAACACTTTTAGCTAATATGTTATACCTCATTCCCTCCTTCAAGGAACAGTAGTTATATTCATAACTGTATGTTCCCTATCAGGCAGTCATTCGGTATAACATACATGTATTATGGGGACATACAATCATGCCCCAAGCCGGCTCAGAAGGTACCCAACTAGGAGGCCCACGGCAGCACAAGCACACACAGGTTCCACCGGCTCCAAAAAGGGGTTACAGAAGCCACTTTTTTCCCTAATACTTACCCGAGAAGTCTGAACTGTCAGAGCCTCATGAGACAGGAAAAAGCGGGCCAAGCACACCCCCATTCACATAAACAAGTGCGTACAGCCGAGCTTCCTGCCATCCAGGACCTCTATACCAGGCAGTGTCAGAGGAAGGTCCTAAAAATTGTCAAAGAGTCCAGACACCCAAGTCAGTCTGTTCTCTCTGCTACCGCACGGCAAGCGGTACCGGAGCGCCAAGTCTGGGATCAAAAGGCTCCCGAACAGCTTCTACCCCAAAGCCATAAGTCTGCTGAACAGCTAATTAAATGGCTACCAGGACTCTCTGCTTATCACCCCCTACCTACAGTCGTGCCCAAAAATATTGCCACTCTTGCACTTTTTTGAAGTAACTCACAATTTTCGCAAAAAATAAGTTGAAATTGAACAAAGTATTTGGTCTCCACAATTCTTTATTTCACTGTTAATATTACAGAACCTAATATATCCGTTTAAATCAGAAAATTAAAATGGCATTGACAAAATTATTGACACCCTAGACTTAATATTTGGTAGCACAGCCTTTGGTCAAAATAACTGCAATCAAGCGCTTCCTATAGCCATCGATGAGCTTCCTGCACCTCTGTACTGGCAGTTTGGCCCACTCCTCTTGTGCAAACTGCTCCAATTCTCCCAGATTTGAAGGGTGCCTTTTCCCAAGTGCTATTTTCAGATCTCTCCACAAGTTTTCAATGGGATTTAGATCTGGACTTGTTGCTGGCCACTTCAGAACAGTCCAGCATTTTGTCTTGAACCATTCCTTGGTGCTTTTTTGAAGTGTGTTTGGGGTCATTGTCCTGCTGGAGACCCAGCTTTCTGACACTGGGTCTGACATTGCGCTCCAAAATGCCTTGGCATTCACCTGATTTCATGATGCCATGCACACATTCAAGGCACCCAGTGCCAGAGCCAACAAAGCAACCCCAAAACATCACTGAACCTCCTCCATGTTTGACTGTAGGGAAGGTGTTCTTTTCTTTGAAGGTTTCATTTAGTTTTCTGTAAACATAGAGATGGTGTGCTTTACCAAAAATATCTAATTTGGTCTCATCTGTCCACAGGACATTCTCCCAGAAGGATTTTGGCATGTTCAGGTGTGTTTTGGTAAATTGCAGTCAGGCTTTCTTATGTCTTTCTCTAAGCAGTGGGGTCCTCCTGGGTCGCCTACCATATAACCCCCTTTCATTGAGTTGACAACAGATGGTGCGAGTTGAAACTGTCGTACCTTGTGTCTGAAGGTCAGCTTGAATCTGTGTGGCAGTTGACCGAGGTGCTTTCTCCACCATTCGAACAATCCGCTGCAATCTTCCATCAGGTTTTCTCTAGCGGCCACGTCCAGGGAGGTTGGCTACAGTGGCACAGGCCTTAAACTTCTTTATAACATTATGTACGGTGGAAACAGGAACATCAAGGTCTCTAGAGATGGACTTGTAGCCTTGAGATTGTCCAATCTTGTGTCTAATTCTCTGGTTTTCTTTATTTTCTCCATGTTCATTGCAGTACAAACAGTGACACAAAACAGGAAAATTAGTCATTTTCTCTATTCAAACTGGTTGAATTCGTGATTTCTATATTGCAGGCACCTGCAACTCACCACAGGTGAGTTCAATTCCAAAGTAAAAGACAATCACCTGCTTGAAATTGAATTATTTCTAACTACTTCTAGAAGGTGCCAATAATATTGTCCGTGCCATTTTAGGACTTCTTTGTGGAATAAGCTAAGATTTAGTAAATAAATCAGATTGTAAAAAATGTTTTCCAACTGCACACCGGAGACATAATATGTGGATACCAAAATATTTCTTAATTTCAACAGTTTTCTGGAAGAAATTGTGCATTATTTGAAAAAAGTCTAAGGGTGCCAATATTTTTGGCCACGACTGTACATTTACATAGCACTTCAATCAATCACCTAACCAAACCTACATGTACATACAGTATTACTTCAATCAATAACCGCAACTACCTCGTACCCCAGTACACTGACTCGGTACCGGTACTCCTTGTATATAGCCTGTATATAGCCTTGTTATTATAATTTTGTGTTATTTTATTGTGTTACTCTTTTTATCTATTTGTAAATGTTCTTACTTTTTAACTACATTGTTGGTAAAGGGCTCGTAAGTAAGCATTTCACGGTAAAGTCTACACTTGTTGTATTCGGTACATGTAACAAATAAAAATTGATTTGACTATGAGCCACAATGGGAGCAGTTAAATCGAAGCGATAGAACCTCACAAAGGTATGTGGGGAACCCCAACTCGCTGCAGCATAGATATCACCAATTGTCATGCCCTTGAACAATGCCCAAGAAGCCGCCACACCCCTAGTGGAGTGATTACGCAAACCGCTAGGCAACACTTGTCCTTTGCTCTCATATGCCTCCTGTCACGCCTGCTCCCACTCCCCCTCCCTGGCGCTCGAGGGCGCCAGGCTGCCCATCATTATGCACACCTGTCTCCTGGACTCCTTCACTTTGTTGATTGCCCCTTCTATATCTGTCTATTCCCCTGTTTGATCCCTGTGTCTGCATTGATGTTGTTTCGTTTCCCCTGTCCAGACGCTGTCCATGTTTTGCTCCATGTCTTTTACTGATTAAATAATCACCCTGTACTTGCTTCCCATTTCCCAGCGTCTGTCGAACCGAGATCGTTACACCTTCACAATCCAACGAGAAAGACGCTGCTTAGAAAGCGCACTACCCCGAGCTGGATTAGCAAAACAGACAAAAAACAGGTCACAAACACAGATATCTTTGGTCCTATCCATATACGTGCGTAAAGCGTGCACTGGACACAGGCCATGCAACCTCCGTTGTTCACTGAAACCAAACGGAAGAGGTGAGAAAGGGAACAGCTCAAAAGCCAGGGACCTGTAAGACATAGGCACAACCTTGGGAGAAAAAGCTGCATTAGGATGTAACATCACTTTGGAGTCGCCAGGTGTGAACTCCAAACAGGAAGGGTGTACTGATAGCGTGTGGAGGCCATGAGCAGGGCAGTCTTGTAGGAAAGGACCTTCAGGTCCGCAGACTCCAATGGTTCAAACGGAGGCTCACACAGAGCGTCCAGGACCAAAGCCAGGTCCCAGGTCCGTGCCATAGGCTTAGACACTGGTCTGAGCCAACACACACCTTTTAGGAACCGCACAACAAGAGGATGAGATCCCGGGGTAGAGTCGTCAATCCTTACATGACTTGCCAAGATGGCTGCCATATAAACCTTCAATGTGGAAAAAGGCCCTGCTCAAAAAGCTCTGTCAAGAACATCAAAATGTCCACCAAAGAGCTCTGAAAAGGAGAAACTCCTTTAACCGGACACCAACCCTCAGATGTGCGCCACTTATATGCATACAATCCTTTCTTAGAGGGTGCATGCACCGACTGTATAGTCGTAATCAAGTTCAAGGGTAAACTCCTAGCCGTTAAATTCAACCTTTCAAGGGCGAAACCCACAGATCTCATATCTGCAGTTGTGGGTACCAAACTCTCCCATGTGCCTGGGACAATAGATCCCAATGACAAGGAACCAGATCCCACCCAACAGGCGGATGATCTTCGGGAACCAGGGTTCAACTGACGGACCCTCTCCACAGTGGCCTGAATCAGGTCTGCCAGAAGAAATGCATAGATCGGGTTCGAGGCCACTGATACGCCAAAGCATCCGTTCCCAACGGAGTGTCCAGATCCCTCATTGAGAAGAATAGACGACAATGCATGTTTTCTCGCGATGCGTAAAGATCTACGTCCATCCTGCTGAACCGGTCCCATATCTGGGCATCTCACCGAGGGGTGCAGTCTCCATCCTGCTGAACCGGTCCCATATCTGGGCATCTCACCGAGGGGTGCAGTCTCCACTCCGTAGAGATAGGACTGCATCCCAGCCTTCCTGTTGAACTGGCGCCAACGAAGATGGCGGCCTCGCGACTAGCTCTTAGGAAACTTTGCGGTATTTTAAAAAAAAAATGTTTTATTTTTTACATTATTAGCTCAGAAAGTGTTTTGGATCATTACATACAGCCGGGAAAAACATTGGATATCAGAGCGGCGGTAACTCACCAGCATTACGACCAGGAATACGACTTTCCCGAAGCAGATCCTTTGTTTGCTCTCCCCAGGGCAATTGAACTGATTCCAGCGGCTGACCCAAAACATTGCCGGCGGAGGAGAGGCACCTCGGAGCGGCCTGCTGGTTCGACTTAGGAGGCGCGCACACCACCCACCGCTTCCAAGTATACTACTCGCTAATGTTCAGTCTCTTGTTAACAAGCTCGACAAGCTCCGGCAAGGATTTCTTTCCAGAGAGACATCAAGGCCTGTAACATACTTTGTTTCACGGAAACATGGCTCTCTGGGGATATTCTGTCGAAATCGGTCCAGCCAGATGGGTTCTCAGTTCATCGCGCAGACAGGAATAAATATATCTCCGGGAAGTAGAAGGGCAGAGGTGTGTGTTTCATGATTAACGACTCATGGTGTAATTGTAGTAACATACAGGAACCTTTTGCTCACCCGACCTAGAATACCTCACAATCAAATGCCGACCGTATTATCTCCCAAGAGAATTTTCTTTGGTTATAGTCACGGCCGTGTATATCCCCCCTCAAGCCGATACCACGACGGCCCTCAAAGAACTTCACTGGACTTTATGCAAACTGGAAACCACTAATCCTGAGGCTGCATTTATTGTAGCTGGGGATATTAACAAAGCAAATTTGAGGACTAGGCTGCCGAAGTTCTATCAACATATCGCGTTGCTAAAATCCTCGACCATTGCTATTCAAACTTCCGGGATGGTTATAAGGCCCTCCCCCGCCCTCCTTTCGGCAAATCTGACCACGAGTCCATTTTGCTCCTCCCTTCCTATAGGAAGAAACTCAAACAGGAAGTACCTGTGCTAAGGACTATTCAACGCTGGTCTGACCAATCGGAATCCACGCTTCAAGATTGTTTTGATCTCGCGTACTGGGATATGTTCTAGGTAGCTTGAGAAAATAATTTAGACTAATACACTGAAACAGTGACTGAATTTATCAGGAAGTGTATAGGTGATGTTGTGCCCACTGTGACTATTAAAACCTACCCTAACCAGAAACCGTGAATAGATGGCAGCATTCGCGCAAAACTGAAAGCGCGAACCACCGCATTTAACCATGGCAAGGTGACTGGGAATATGGCAGAATACAAACAGTGTAGCTACTCACTCCGCAAGGCAATTAAACTGGCAAAACATCAGTATAGAGACAAAGTGGAGTCGCAATTCAACGGCAGACACGAGACGTATGTGGCAGGGTCTACAAACAATCACGGACTACAAAAGGAAAACCAGCCACGTCGCCGACACCGAAGTCTCGCTTCCAGACAAGCTAAACACCTTCTTCGCCCGCTTTGAGGATAACACAGTGCCACCGACGAGGCCCACTACCAAGGACTGTGGCCTCTCCTTCTCCGTGGCTGACGTGAGTAAGACATTTAAGCATGTTAACCCCTGCAAGGCTGTCGGCCCAGACGGCATCCCTAGCCACGTCCTCAGAGCATGCGCACACCAGCTGTCTGGAGTGTTTACGGACATATTCAATCTCTCCCTTTCCCAGTCATGCTTCAAGATGGCCACCATTGTTCCTGTACCCAAGAAAGCAAAGGTAACTGAACTAAATGACTAACGCCCCGTAGCACTCACCTCTGTCATCATGAAGTGCTTTGAGAGACTAGTCAACGATCATATCACCTCTACTTTACCTGTCACCCTAGACCCACTTCAATTTGCTTACCGCCCCAATAGATCCACAGACGATGCAATCGCCATCACAGGGTGTGTGCTCAGCCCCCTCCTGTACTCCCTGTTCACCCATGACTGCGTGGCCAAGCACGCCTCCAACTCAATCATCAAGTTTGCAGACGACACAACAGTGGTAGGTTTGATTACCAACAATGACGAGGCCGCCTACAGGGAGGAGGTGAGGGCTCTGGGAGTGTGGTGCCAGGAAAATAACCTCTCACTCAATGTCAACAAAACAAAGGAGATGATCGTGGACTTCAGCAAACAGCAGAGGGTGCACCCCCCCATCCACATTGACGGGACCGCAGTGGAGAAGGTGGAAAGCTTCAAGTTCCTTGGCGTACACATCTCTGACAAACTGAAATGGTCCACCCACGCAGACAGTGTGGTGAAGAAGGCGCAACAGAGCCTCTTCAACCTCAGGAGGCTGAAGAAATTTGGCTTGGCACCTAAAACCCTCACAAACTTATACAGATGCACAATTGAGAGCATCCTGTCGGGCTGTATCACCGCCTGGTACGGCAACTGCACCGCCCACAACCGCAGGTCTCTCCAGAGGGTGGTGCGGTCTGCCGAATGCATTACTGGGGGCAAACTACCCACCCTCCAAGACACCTACAGCACCCGATGTCACAGGAAGGCCAAAAAGATCATCAACCACCTGAGCCACTGCCTGTTCACCCCGCTATCATCCAGAAGTCGAGGTCAGTACAGGTGCATCAAAGCTGGGACCGAGAGAATGAAAAACAGCTTCTATCTCAAGGCCATCAGACTGTTAAATAGCCATCACTAGCACATTAGAGGCTGCTGCTGCCTCTTGAAATCACTGGCTACTTTAAGAAATTGAACACTAGTCACTTTAATAATGTTTAAATATCTTGCACTACTCATCTCATATGTATATACTGTATTCTATTCTATAATATTCTACTGTATCTTAGTCCATGCCACTCTGTCATTGCTTGTCCATATATGTATATATTCTTAAATTCCATTCCTTACTAGATTTGTGTGTATTGGGTATATGTTGTGAAATTGTTAGATATTAGTTGTTAGATATTACTGCACTGTCTGAGCTAGAAGCACAAGCATTTCGCTACACCCACAATAACATCTGCTATACACGTGTATGTGACAAATAAAATGTGATTTGATTTGAAGTGTGAGAATTTTGAACTTGCAAACTTTGAGGTGCTTGTTTAAAACACACAAGTCCAGGATGGGATGCAACGTTCCATCGCTCTTGGGAACTAAGAAGTACCGGCTGTACCAACCTCTCTGTACTTCTGGCCCGAAATAGCCTGCTTTTGAAGGAGAGAGGAAATCTCCTCTCTCGAGACAGGCGCTAGGACCTTGGGGACCATTGACGTAATGATGCCACAAAAAGGAGGAGGACGCACAGCGAACTGCAGACTGTATCCCATCACCCGAGCCCTTAGGAATGGGACCCTGGACATGCCGGACCCAGTCCCCTTGCCTAAGAACAAAGCCAGTGGCATATGTTGTGGTGGGCGATAAGGTATTCACCCTGAAAGCCAACACTCTGAAGCCCTACCCAAGAACCTAGCTGGTAGACGAGAACAGAATCTTCAATTGCAGATGAGCACTAACCTTGGTTATTTTCCTATAATTGTCAATAAAGACAACACCAAATGCAAAAAATAAAAATGTCATGTTTTTTTATTTATTCCAGCAAGGCTTTCAAGAGCAAGGCGCTGTGTGGAAAATGCCTTTGGCATCATGACCAACCGGTGGCGAGTGGTCAGATCGGTTCTGATCTTGTCCTGGCCGCAACAGCTCTTCACAACTTCCTGAGGTTGCAGAAGAGCACATAAAAGGTTTACTCACCTCCAGAGTTGGACAGGGAGGAAGTGGGGAGTGGAGTGGTGGTGCCT
Source organism: Coregonus lavaretus (assembly GCF_964263955.1). Taxonomy (NCBI): domain Eukaryota; kingdom Metazoa; phylum Chordata; class Actinopteri; order Salmoniformes; family Salmonidae; genus Coregonus; species Coregonus lavaretus. Next base: position 43,322,232 of record NC_139995.1, on the reverse strand, counting down.
GGCCAGTGGCGCTACAGAGTCCATGCTGGATATCACGGCAGGTTCCAGCAATAACTACGCCAGTGAAGCCAAGAATGTCAGAGACAAGAACAAAGACTACTTCAACTCGCCGGAGGGTGCAGTCAGCTGGCAGTGGAACCTTTTCAATTATCATTGTCACACTTTAACACCATCTTGCTGTAGCCCTAATTATTTCAGAAACTAGTTTGTCAACTTTTTGTAGCCTATATAAATTAAAATCTATTGAATTCCATCTCATGCATTATTATTATTTTTGTTACTTATCCCATCATCATAAAAATGTAAAGCATAGAGTATGAGTCAGAACTGTAGGTTAATCGATTTAATAATTTACTAATGTATGCACAATAAATACATAAACACAAATAAACATTTAATTCAACATTTCAATATCTCTGCTCTTTCAATTCTCACTCACTACTTAAATATTAAAAAATATACTTTAGCAGCAATTGCTGGATGCCCACTTTTGGCCATCTATCTAAGTCTTGGTAGCATCCCCTTGGTAGCATCCCAAAAACTGCAGCTGGATCAGGCTGTGGGTGCTGGTTCACGTAGGCAAGCAAGAATTTCGGCATATACCTCCTTCTTTGCCTGATCATTCACACTGGGATGGACTCTCTTTCTGGAGGTCTTGGGTGTCTCTCCATTGGGACTTGACCCACTTTGTGCTTAGTCCACTGGGGCTTGGACTGGTGCTTGCACTGCGGGGGGTCTTCTGGGCTCAATGTGCGTTTTATCATCTCTCTGAAAAGCAAAACAAATGATGTGTGTAAAATAACGTTTTTTCCAAAGGCATTTTATAACAGTAGCTAACAGTAGTTTAAACACATGATCTAAATCAGTGTTTCTCAATAAATTCCTAGAGGACTTCAAGGGTCGGATTTAATAAGTTGTGGTGAAACTGCCACGTCCGTTTGCGATACTATAACAATAAAGACATTACTTTAAACAAAGAAACACCGTAAAACATGTTTATCTTGGACATCAATGCACACTCGATAGAACAGCAGAGTACGTACTACATTTTCTTTTTACCCCAACGCTGGATGCTCATCTCCTCCATTTGATTAACAAAACAATAAGAAATGAGCCTGGGGCGATCAGTGATGCTGATTCACCTTTTGCACATCTCAGCTTTAATGAAATAAGGAATGACTGACTGTTCAGCTGTTCGTTTATTTGTTGACTACTGTTTTGGAATGGATTGAGAGACAGATTTTTTACAAGGAACACTTACCGGTCTTGTAGATGGAGATGAATGTGTGGCCATATTGTCCTAGCTTTACCATGGTCTAAATGTGTCTCCCAGGAAGTCCAGCCCGGTGAAGTGTACCCATCGTAGGGTGTAAGCAGCATCAGCCTCTGCCCCTGACCGCCGGCAGACCTCCTCCTTTTTGACCTGCCTGCTGTAGATTAATCCTATGATACGGAATTTGTCCTTTATATCTGCAGCTGTTGTGAAGAAGAAGAAAAAATAGAATTATAATACTTTATTATCCGGACAATACAGAAATTTATACACACACACAAACAAACACACATTAGTTGGAGAGGCTGGATCAGCAGCCAAATGCACATACATATGGGGTTGGCTTGGTTAGATAAATCTGCCTATTATTTAACAAGCTTCAGCAAGTTTTCAAGTTTATTAGTCTGACCATTTTGCCCACTTTAAGCTGAGTTGGAGTGTGTGTCTGGCTTCTTTCTTTGTCTGCTAAACAAACTCTAGGAGGCAGGGTACAGTCTGGTTGCAAACAAACAGTATACATATGTTACTGTATGAGACACATGTTACTGTATGAGACTGGGGGGTAAACCATGGCCGCATGTTAACACATCTCAACATCTGGATCTGGCTAACCAGGCCATGGTATGGGGTAAACTGTTGCTAGCATTGCTAGCTACCTTCATAAGAAGCCTGTTTTGTGCCGTTTTGGTTGCTCTGATTAAATACAATTAAACATCAACCAATGTGTTACAGTTTCTCTTAGTTTTAGTTATCCCAAGAGTTTACATTGCAGTTGACAAGCAGCTAAGTTATCTACGCGATCGCAAGCTTTAAAAAATATTTTATTTTATTTTGACCTATTCTAGCTAGCTAGCTAATGTTACCCCCTATTCTGCATTCCACTAATTAGCGTCGCAAGTGATCAAAGTATGACAGACATTTAAAACTTACCGTTGACAGTGGTGGTACAGTGGCATCGCGCCACATTGTCATTGTGCTTGATCAGGTGTAATATCAAAAATAATCAGGTGTAATCAGTGGCGGCTCCTGAAAAAATTCTCAGGTGGGGCAATTTTTCTGATGATTTAGGTGACCTACACACATTTAAAAAAAGATATGTCCAGCAACAACATGAAGACAGGGGCAGCATATAAGTCAATACTGATATACACATTACTTGCTTCAAAAAGGCCTCATGGTTGAATTGGAAATATGTGCACCTGAGCATAATTCACAACAAGCAAGCAGGAGCTTTTGATAGAGGCTACTGAAAACATTGATGCGAGTTATTGGTAATAAGAAATTTTTATAGACTTCCATATTCTGCCCTCTTGTATAGATTTGTGAAAATGAACAGTGATAGACATTTTGCCTGAAAACAGAATTTGAAAATAATTTATAGAAAAGGTAAACACAGCTATCTGTATGGCTTTGTAAAAATGAACAACCATATTCTGGCCAATTGTATAGATTTGTAAATATGAACAACCATATTCTGGCCAATTGTATAGATTTGTAAAAATGAACATGAACAGATTATTATTATTTTTTAAAACTTTTTTAAAAATGAAAAATAACTATTTTTAAACAACATCAACTGTGAACTGATTTGGGCGTGTGTGTGGGCGTGTGTGTGTTAAAGAGACAGACAGGGAGGGACAAAGAGAGAGAGAGGCTACATTACTTGTACTGAAACTGTTCTAGCTTGCTGCATGATCAAATTCAGCTGATGCGCATAGCAATGCACGTAATGGGCATTCTTGAAATGCTCACGCACATTTTGCTGCACACCAGCCTTCTCTCACCTCATCACACTGGCTCCATCGTAAGCTTGCGCAATGAGTTTGACTTTCTCGTCGTCGGCAAAAAGACCGTTCAGTCTCTCCAAAAGCACACTGGCGATTGAGACTGAGGTTGATTCCGAGATGGGAAGGAACTCAAAAAAGCGCTCCTGCACTTTGTGGTTGCTATCTATGTACCTCAGCACAAGCACCAGCTGTGTCTGTGTAGAAACGTCCGTGGTCTCGTCAGCTTGGATAGCTACGAAGTTCGCCGACTTCACCTCCTCCACAATATGTTCCCTCATGACCGCTAGCATACACTCCAGTAGCTCGTTTTGAATGGTCTTTGATGTGCCCTTGAAAACTTTAGCATTTTTAAAATGGTCATCAAACACCTCATCTAATTGTGCCACAAAGTTGACAAGTCCAAGAAAAATACCAGGGTTGGTGGAGCCCTCAGTTTCATCTTTGCCTCGCAAAGCTAGCCATCTTGACAGTTGTACGTGAATTGATTGACGCTGCTACCCGCTCTTTTCTTAGTTATGTTCATGGTTACTTATGTTACGTATGACGAAAGCGCGTAAGTGCAAGCCCTCCCGGAACCCATAGAGATTGTATTGAAAGCTCTGATATTTGAAAAAACAAATATTTTACATGATAGTCTATGAGAGACTCCTGGGCGATTTTCAACCTGACTGAAATCGCCCCAAAAGGGGCGGGGCCATTTGAAGCACGACTTTAGCCTGATTGGACATTTAGTGGCAGATCAGACGTCTAGATTAGAACACTGAAAACTACTGTTGCCGTGATATAATTGATTAGAAAAAAAATCCCTTCCTTTTCCCGTTTGGAAGTGCGTCGCCCATATCGCCCTAATGAACACACCGCCCCTGGGTGTAATATCAAAGACGATTCCTTTCTTAGAAGAGTTAGTTAATATGACTGCTAAGTGATCACTACTGTATCTTGCTTCTTCTGCCATGCAGCAAAGACAGTCAATGCAACAGCCATTAATGAGGTCAGGTGGTAGCCTGTTTTACTTTGCGATTGGCTGGAAGGGAGTTAGATTTATCACTGTTTTTCTACTTTTCCTGGCTGGTAAGGTACCAGGATGTTGTTGAGAGCAGTTTTGAATCTGAATGTATAAACTCAATTTAGAAACTGAATTTGAAAACTGAATTTGAAAACTGAATCTGAATGCATCTGAGAAATTGAATATATGAAACTTTGATAAACTTGAAATTATAGTTTGTAAACTTGATACACAGAAACTGAATTCAATATCTACAATATTGAAACTGAATATGTAAATATTTAATTTGAATATTTAATTTAATTTTAATTGAATTTTAAAACGGAATGCAATATTAATTCAATTCAGTTTAAAATCATGAAATACAAGTTCAATTTAGGAATTTAATAATTCAATTTGTGGATTACGAATTCAAAAATATTGAATTCAAATTCAATATCCTAACACAAATTCAAAATTATAAAATTCAAATTCAATATCCTAACACAAATTCAAAATTATAAAATTAAAATACAATTTCTGTTGGCATTGAAACCGCTCCAAACCCCTTCTACACACAAACCTGCCCCCGTCTCGCCCCACCCCTACACCCACAGGTTTTCCCCCCACATACTCTATGTCATGGCAGGATTGTGTAAGTCTGGAGAGTTTAAGTGACTGATACCCTGTAGCTATATTTACCAGCTCCGTGATCGAAGTATAACCTGCATACAGCTGCAGGTGGAGGTAGAAGGGTGGGGCTGCTATTTGTAGAGTAAAAAGTCCCTGACCCTGAGCTATTCTTAACCTTAGATAGTGACATTATGTGATGGTGTGACGTGTGTAACGTGTTATGGTATGGCAAGGATGGATGGTATGGAGTTAAAGAGTGTGACTCAACTCTCAATGTGCCTCAAGCTGTTCCTGTTTATGTTACAATTTCAAACCTGGAGGGGTTTGAGATGTTGGTATCGTAACTATTGACAACGTCTAGGATTTCCCCCCTTTACGTTAAAGATGACTTTAAACGTAGCTTTTCCATTGTCCCAATATGAAGCAGTTTTTCCATCTGTGAAGTACTGATAATTGTAGTTTCGATAGGGTTCAAGGACAATAACAAATTCTCAAAATAACACTGTGGGTATGAGAGTTGCGTAAATGCTTATCTTTAAATTGAATGATTAACTTTCTTAAAGAAATGTATCAATAAGTAGTATGCCTTGGACAAGTAAGCCTTGTCTGAGCCAGAATGGCCCATCAAATTACATTTACATTACATTTACATTTTCGTCATTTAGCAGACGCTCTTATCCAGAGCGACTTACAAATTGGTGCATTCACCTTATGATAGCCAGTGGGACAACCACTTTACAATATATATTTTTATTTATTTTTTGGGTGGGGTAAGGGGGGAAGGATTACTTTATCCTATCCCAGGTATTCCTTAAAGAGGTGGGGTTTCAAGTGTCTCCGGAAGGTGGTGAGTGACTCCGCTGTCCTGGCGTCGTGAGGGAGCTTGTTCCACCATTGGGGTGCCAGAGCAGCGAACAGTTTTGACTGGGCTGAGCGGGAACTGTGCTTCCGCAGAGGTAGGGGGGCCAGCAGGCCAGAGGTGGATGAACGCAATGCCCTCGTTTGGGTGTAGGGACTGATCAGAGCCTGAAGGTACGGAGGTGCCGTTCCCCTCACAGCTCCGTAGGCAAGCACCATGGTCTTGTAGCAGATGCGAGCTTCAACTGGAAGCCAGTGGAGTGTGCAGAGGAGCGGGGTGACGTGAGAGAACTTGGGAAGGTTAAACACCAGACGGACTGCGGCATTCTGGATGAGTTGTAGGGGTTTAATGGCACAGGCAGGGAGCCCAGCCAACAGCGAGTTGCAGTAATCCAGACGGGAGATGACAAGTGCCTGGATTAGGACCTGTGCCGCTTCCTGTGTAAGGCAGGGACAATTTGCATGTGACAAATTGTATTTGTCATATGCGCCAAATACAACAGGTGTAGACCTTACAGTGAAGTGCTTACTTACAAGCCCGTAACCAACAATGCAATTTTAAGAAAAATAAGTGTTAAGTAAAAAATAGAAAAATAAAAAAATAAGAAAGAATAGAAAAATAACAAAAAATTAAAGTGCAGCAGTAAAATAACAGTAGCGAGGCTATGTACAGGGGGTACCGGAACAGAGTCAATGTGTGGGGGCACAGGTTAGTCGAAGTGTGGGGGGGGGGGGACAAGGGAAATAGTCCGGGCAGCCATTTGATTAGCTGTTCAGGAGTCATATGGCTTGGGAGTAGAAGCTGTTAAGAAGCCTTTTGGACCTAGACTTGGCGTTCCGGTACTGCTTGCCGTGCGGTAGCAGAGAGAACAGTGTATGACTAGGGGGGCTGGAGTCTTCTCTCCTCTGACACGGCCTGGTATAGAGGTCCTGGAAGGCAGGAAGCTTGGCCCCAGTGATGTACTGGGCCGTAAGCACTGCCCTCTGTAGTGCCTTGCGGTCGGAGGCCGAGCAGTTGCCATACCAGGCGGTGATGCAACCAGTTAGGATGCTCTTGATGGTGCATCTGTATAACCTTTTGAGGATCTGAGGACCCATGCCAAATCTTTTCAGTCTCCTGAGGGGGAATAGACTTTGTCATGCCCTCTTCACGACTGTCTTGGTGTGTTTGGACCATGTTAGTTTGTTGGTGATGTGGACACCAAGGAACTTGAAGCTCTCAACCTGCTCCACTGCAGCCCCGTCGATGAGAATGGGGGCGTGCTCAGTCCTGCTTTTCCTGTAGTCCACAATCATCTCCTTTGTCTTGATCACGTTGAGGGAGAGGTTGTTATCCTGGCACCACACGGCCAGGTCTCTGACCTCCTCTTATAGGCTGTATCTTCGTTGTCGGTGATCAGGCCTACCACTGTTGTGTCGTCGGCAAACTTAATGATGGTGTTGGAGTCGTGCTTGGCCAGGCAGTCATGGGTAAACAGGGAATACAGGAGGGGACTGAGCACGCACCCCTGAGGGGCCCCCTTGTTGAGGATCAGCGTGGCAGATGTGTTGTTACCTACCCTTACCACCTGGGGGCGGCCCGTCAGGAAGTCCAGAATCCAGTTGCAGAGTTAGGTGTTTAGTCCCAGGATCCTTAGCTTAGTGATGAGCTTTGAGGTTACTATGGTGTTGAACGCTGAGCTGTAGTCAATGAATAGCATTCTCATGTAGGTGTTCCGTTTGTCCAGGTGGGAAAGAGCATTGTGGAGTGCAATAGAGATTGCATCATCTGTGGATCTGTTGGGGCGGTATGTAAATTGGAGTGGGTCTAGGGTTTCTGGGATAATGGTGTTGATGTGAGCCATGATCAGCCTTTCAAAGCACTTCATGGGTACCGACATGAGTGCTACGGGTCGGTAGTCATTTAGCCAGGTTACCTTAGTGTTCTTGGGCACAGGGACTATGGTGGTCTGCTTGAAACATGTTGGTATTACAGACTCAGTCAGGGACAGGTTGAAAATGTCAGTGAAGACACTTGCCAGTTGGTCAGCGCATGCTCGGAGTACACGTCCTGGTAATCCGTCTGGCCCTGCAGCCTTGTGAATGTTGACCTGTTAAAAGGTCTTACTCACATCGGCTACGGAGAGCGTGATCACACAGTCGTCCAGAACAGCTGATGCTCTCATGCATGCTTCAGTGTTGCTTGCCTCGAAGCGAGCATAGAAGTAATTTTAACTTGTCTGGTAGGCTCGTGTCACTGGGCAGCTGCGGCTGTGCTTCTTTTTGTAGTCCGTAATAGTTTGCAAGCCCTGCCACATCCGACGAGCGTTGGAGCCGGTGTAGTACGATTAAATCTTAGTCCTGTATTGACGCTTTGCCTGTTTGATGTTTCGTCGGAGGGCATAGCGGGATTTCTTATAAGCGTCCGGGTTTATAATGGTTTAATCATGTGACTCACATTTTATTGTAGGGGTGGCAGGTAGCCTAGCGGTTGGGCCAGTAATTGAAAGGTCGTTGGTTCTAATCCTTGAGCCGGCAAGGTGGAAAAATATGCTGTTCTGCCCTTGAGCAAGGCAGTTAACCCACAACAACAACTGGTCGCCGATGACGTGGATGTCGATTTAGGCAGCCCCCCGCACCTCTCTGATTCAGAGGGGTTGGGTTAAATGCGGAAGACACGTTTCGGTTGAATGCATTCAGTTGCGCAGCTGACTAGGTATTCCCCCCCACCCTTATTTGAAAGCAGCCCCTGTCACCTGTCATGTAATTACACAATACGGCCACACAGAGGCAGTGTAAGATGCTGTCTCCTCCCTCTCTCTCTAATTCCGTCTCTCTATTTCTCTCTGGGTTCAACTAAGGATACTTGCCACCTACTTAGATATGACAAAGATAGTCATGCTCTTTACTCACCAAAAATTTATAGTTTTATTCTTGTTACGGCAGATGACTTCCAAACTTCCAATATTTTCTGTATGCAATCATTTCATGGATAAAACCCCTCTCTCTAATGCACTACTGCATTGGAAGAAATATAGCCACCACCGTAACTTTTATTATGAAAGGGAGCTTATTGTAGATGTTATTTTCGGTATCACTGTTCTGGCCACTGTTTAATTCCCAATTAATCAAACCATATAGAAGAAGGCAGCAGCTTCTATCAGGAAGCAGGAGAGAGAACCTAAAGTTTAAAAAAAAGATAACCCTGACAGACTTGGCATTGTTTGGTCCGTGTGTAGGCCTTTGTGTGTGTGTGTGCGTTCGTGCAGGTTTGTTAGAAGAGAAATGAGTGCAGAGAAGAATGCCTTTGTTCAACACCCCCCCCCCCCTCAGTTTATCGCACTAATTGTCTTTCACTTTCCCCGAAACGGACAGAACTGGATTCTCTGGTTTTTGCTAATCCCTTATCTGTCTGTTTAAGGAATACACACATCTCTCTGTCCCCTACAAGCTCTCACAGTCTCACGTCAGAATTAGACATTCATCCGTGTTTCTCAAACGTCGAATTTCGAAGTTGTTCAAAATGTCAAATTTCAAAGTGTTTAAGCTTAAATTTAGGCATTAACTTCACATTTTTAAGATTAGGGTTACGTTTAGGCATTAACACAGAATTCTTAAGGATAGGCATTAACTCCGAATGGTTAAGGTAAGGGTTAAGGTTTGGGATACGCTTAAAACAATAAACAGAGGCAGATGCGTAAACCCATCCCCATCCCAAATGCACTAGCAAAACTGAAACCTAGTGGCCAGTTTCCACTTCATCTCCTGATGTCCTCAGACATGGATGGACGTCGAATACTGACTTGTATCACGGGTGACCTGCCTGCTGTCCCATGATGCAGCAAACCTCATGATGGTGTTTTAATCAACTAAGAGGAATCTACCTGGGGACTGACCTAAATACCTTTCATCACTATCTAGGGACTGACCTAAATATCTTTCATCATTATCTGGCCACAGAAGACAGAGGCATTTTGTCACCATAAATATGTTTATATCACTAACCTTTACCATAAATCACAAAACAATGTCATTGTCATTTTTAATCACTAACATTCACCTAATGTCTAACCCCCTTCCTTATCCTTAAACATAAATCACACAATTATGCACTATATTAAGAACAGTTGCTGAAGACATGGTTTTGTTAGGAGGCAGATCGAATTGGATGAAAGAATGGTTAGTTAATCATTGATACCTTATTTATAATATCAGTTAATCATTTGTAAATAGTCATTTAGAAAAGAAATGTAATCTAATCGACTCTCTCTGGATGCACTGCAAACCAAGACAGATTCTTCCTAAGTGAGGCTTGAGTGCCATATAAAACACAGATTACCCTGGCTAAAATCCACTAGACCCAGTTGGTATAAAGGACCACACATCGCACCAAACGTTGATCTACCGTTCTTCTGCGGATCGTTCGGCGCATTGTCTGACTGCCGACATTTTCGCACAATTCTACAAGTAAAATTAGGATAATAAAAAAAATCCCCATAAAAATCTGTCAACTTTGCATTGTCATATTTAGGTGTAGCGAAATGCTTGTGTTCCTAGCTCCAACAATGCAGTAATATCTAACAATAATACTGATTCCCTGCCATTCCATCCTGGAAATAAACTAAACTGAACTCCAAGGTGATCAGGTTGAACTGAGCTGATCTGAGATGTGTGGAAGCTGATTGGCTGCTTCTTTAGATGATCAGATATTACCTGATTGGAAACAGGTCCATGTTAACTGTAAACAAGCAATTAGTCTCTCGCCAAACCAGTCTTTACCCCAAAACAACAACCCAAATCCATTCCTGACATGTTGCGCATCCTTTGACTAGGCCATGTAGGAGGCCACATACTGGAAAGATGCTTTACATGATTGCTGTTATGATAAAAATGTGTGTGTTTATGTGTGTGATATTGCTCTCATTCCTATGGGTGAATACCTGGGCATATCTACCCGCCATGTCTTGGCAGTGGCCCTGAAAAAGCGTCACAACTGTACCTTTCACAACATTGTAACACTTTGTATAGACCTATCTCATAGAAAATGTATTTTCTATCCAAATTCTGACTGCAAAATGGCTGTGCTTTAGAGAGGACACAAGCAGATGTTGTCTGAACCATTTGACTATTAATGCAAATAAAAGACTGTTGAAACACACACGCATGCACACACACTCACACACACACACACAAAGCCCACTCACTCTCTCCTGTGATTGAATATTGATAAACACACAAACACAGTGACAGTCTTGTCACTCAGAGTAAATTGTTTGTGTGTGTGTGCCTGCGTGCATGCATGAGTGAGTGAGTGTGTGTGTGTGTTCGTGAGTGCATGTGAGTGTAAGCATGTGTGTGTGAGAGAGTTAACTGTGGACAGCCTGTCAGGTTTGGTTGATTACAGCGTTGGTGTCAGCGTGTCGTTCTCTACAGAGCCCTGAGCTGTGTTCAAATACTCATACTAACCGCACTAACCTTACTATTTGTGATGTAAATTGAGTATGTAGTATGCTTATTAGTCATAGTATGGATATAGTTAGTATGCCAAAAGTTCCCAGATGTCATACTACATTCGCCAAAATAAGAAAGTAAATGTCACGGATCCCCCCGGTACAGCTGCCAATTCCGTTCACCAGCTCCGTAGGTCTACATCACCGGCCTTCTACAGTGAGGGAAAAAAGTATTTGATCCCCTGCTGATTTTGTACGTTTGCTCACTGACAAAGAAATGATCAGTCTATCATTTTAATGGTAGGTTTATTTGAACAGTGAGAGACAGAATAACAACAAAAAAATCCAGAAAAACGCATTTCAAAAATGTTATAAATTGATTTGCATTTTAATGAGGGAAATATGTATTTGACCCCCTCTCAATCAGAAAGATATCTGTCTCCCAGGTGTCTTTTATACAGGTAACGAGCTGAGATTAGGAGCACACTCTTAAAGGGAGTGGTCCTAATCTCAGCTTGTTACCTGTATAAAAGACACCTGTCCACAGAAGCAATCAATCAATCAGATTCCAAACTCTCCACCATGGCCAAGACCAAAGAGCTCTCCAAGGATGTCAGGGACAAGATTGTAGACCTACACAAGGCTGGAATGGGCTACAAGACCATCACCAAGCAGCTTGGTGAGAAGGTGATAACAGTTGGTGCAATTATTCGCAAATGGAAGAAACACAAAAGAACTGTCAATCTCCCTCGGTCTGGGGCTCCATGCAAAATCTCACCTCGTGGAGTTGCAATGATCATGAGAACGGTGAGGAATCAGCACAGAACTACACGGGAGGATATTGTCAATGATCTCAAGGCAGCTGGGACCATAGTCACCAAGAAAACAATTGGCAACACACTACGCCGTGAAGGACTGAAATCTTGCAGCGCCCGCAAGGTCCCCCTGCTCAAGAAATACAGGGCCGTCTGAAGTTTGCCAATGAACATCTGAATGATTCAGAGGAGAACTGCGTGAAAGTGTTGTGGTCAGATGAGACCAAAATCAAGCTCTTTGGGATCAACTCAACTCACCGTGTTTGGAGGAGGAGGAATGCTGCCTATGACCCCAAGAACACCATCCCCACCGTCAAACATGGAGGTGGAAACATTATGCTTTGGGGGTGTTTTTCTGCTAAGGGGACAGGACAACTTCACCGCATCAAAGTGACGATGGACGGGGCCATGTACCGTCAAATCTTGGGTGAGAACCTCCTTCCCTCAGCCAGGGCATTGAAAATGGGTCGTGGATGGGTATTCCAGCATGACAATGACCCAAAACACACGGCCAAGGCAACAAAGGAGCGGCTCAAGAAGAAGCACATTAAGGTCCTGGAGTGGCCTAGCCAGTCTCCAGACCTTAATCCCATAGAAAATCTGTGGAGGGAGCTGAAGGTTCGAGTTGCCAAACGTCAGCCTCGGAACCTTAATGACTTGGAGAAGATCTGCAAAGAGGAGTGGAACAAAATCCCTCCTGAGATGTGTGCAAACCTGGTGGCCAACTACAAGAAACGTCTGACCTCTGTGATTTCCAACAAGGGTTTTGCCACCAAGTACTAAGTCATGTTTTGCAGAGGGGTCAAATACTCATTTCCCTCATTAAAATGCAAATCAATTTATAACATTTTTGACATGCGTTTTTCTGGATTTTTTGTTGTTATTCTGTCTCTCACTGTTCAAATAAACCTACCATTAAAATTAGAAACTGATCATGTCTTTGTCAGTGGGCAAACGTACAAAATCAGCAGGGGATCAAATACTTTTTTCCCTCACTGTAGGTGTCACTGATCTGGTTCATTACCACCAACCCCGGACTGTCTTGTCTCATTACGCACACCTGGTTCCCATTCCCCCTGATTAGTATGTGTATATATGTGCCCTCTGTTCCCTATTGTCCCATGTCCGTTGGTCTTGTGAGTACCATGTATTGTGTGCTTGTTATTACGGGTCTCGTCCCGCGTATTGTTTAGAGGTTTACACCTCGCTCTTTTGTTTGGTTACATCCCTGAGTTATATATATATGTACACGTGTTTGTTTTGGGCTTCATCCCCGTCGTTGTTCATGATGTACCTTGTGTTGGGTGGAGAAAATAAAACCCCTATTATGTATTCCTGCGCCTGTCTTCAAATCCTTATACTACGTGACAGTATACAAGCAATGGACACTATTTCCGTACTTTTAGGGCCCATAATGCAATTATTCAGAAATGGGCGTGGCTTCTTCAGATTTGAAGAAAATGGTGGAAAATATGCAGCCGAAGTCCGACGAGATCGGATACAAATGACAAACCTACTGCAACGTTAGTTGGCTACTAATACATCGAACTTGCCAGTAAATTTACTTTATGCTATCTAACTACCCAACATTTATTGAGGTGATTATTCATGTCATTCATAGCTTAGCTAAGTGGTATAGTGGTTCGGGTGTGTTCATAAATTTGCTCTGGCTATCTACTCCGATTTCAGAGCACTCTCCGCTGACTGTGCCACAGCGCAGAATAACTGATGAATTTACGAATGCTCAACACCCGTTAAATGTGGCCGGTGTCAGTAAACGTCATCAAAAAAGCATAATTAAATTGTTGCTAGCAGCACAGTTACCGTCACCAAACGCTCTGGATAACATAAACTGCCTAACCAGCTCTGCTAGGGCGAGTAAAATGGTCAGAGTGAGGTGTTCTCTCATTTGTGTCTGGAAGTAGCTAGAAAGTTAGCCAGTTAGCTTGGGTGCTTGACTGCCGTAGTGAGGTCTGAACGCTCAATCAACCCTACTCCTCGGCCAGAGCGTCCAGTTTACGCGCTGAACGCGCCGAGAGTGAAACACTGAATTTACGAAAGGACAATCTGACAACGCCCTGAATTTTACGAACGGCCAGAGCCCACTCTGGCACTCCAGATTGAATTTACAAACACACCCGAAGTCTAGTTAGTAATTTGTTATGCTAACAAGCTAGCAAGAGGTTGCATAGCAACAGCATCAACTTCCGGTAGACAGGCGAAGCGCTAGTACACTCAACTGAAAGGATATTGTTCGTTTACAGTATACTAAAATGAACTAATATATATAGTATGTAGTATATACTCATTAAGTATGTAGTATACAGTATGTTAGTATGGATATTCGAACACAGCTCTGGAATCAGAGCAGCCACATCTCTGGAGCCCTATTGTTGCTCTGGAGTGAACGTTATTTATAGTAAGGGTTACATGGAGAAAATCGGACTTCTCTGAAATGAAAATGGATGGCCCTCCAAAATATATTTGACCATAGCCTTAGATATGCAGTTTTAGAAACTGTTATTCGTACTGTAAGCAACGCAGGTATTTTTATAGAGCACAGGGCTGTGGGCCAGAAGGTTGTGGTTTCACAGACCACCGTGGACAAGTCGGGGTGGAAAGATTTCCTTTGTAGTAAAAGTATGAATCTATCATCGTATTTGCAGTTCCGAGAAAATATAAACATTTCATGCAATTCTATGTCATTTAACATAATAGCAGAATATGTTTTAATACCACACAAAGAACTGAAATTACAGGCTAAGAATGGACAGAGAGATAGGCCTATGTGTTCATCTTATCATATTTCTCCAATACCAAATCAGTGTGTCTTGTTTTCAACGAAACTGTCCCTGTTTGCAAATAATTAGGAATCTGAGCATGGTACTTTCAAAAGTTAGGCCTACCTTTCCACCCCAGACAGAATAGGCCTACCGACGCAGAAACATGTAAGCTTTAACTGCTGGCTACTCGTCTTTTGTGGCTTAACCCAATGAGAGAAGGTCACAAGTGGTCTACCAACTGAGCTACATCCCTGCCGGCCATTCCGTCCCCTACCCTGGACAACGCTGGGCCAATTGTGCGCCGCCCCGGCTATGACAGAGCCTGGATTTGAACCAGGATCTCTAGTGGCACAGCTAGCACTGCGATGCAGTGCCTTAGACCACTGCGCCACTCGGCATCTTTCACAGGAGATGCGGAAGGCCGACATCAGCGGATGCGGTTGATTGAGACGCAGCACATCCAATATATCTCTAGCTTAAACAGACAGATTCTTATGGGGATTTTTTAATTATGCTAATTAGATCTCAGCAGGGGGGCGGGCATCGACTCTAGGGGTTTTTAAACCTCAAATACACGACAAGTTTGACATTTCCTGAATTGCAGGAAAGCTATCCTGTAACAGGGTGATGAAATTAAGATCCAATATCTGTAGCACTTTAATCTGTTGCTTGTTGTAGCATGGGGTCGGTCACAGGTGTACAATGTATAGAATGTTCAAATTCACACCGTGAAACAATAGAGTAAAGCATTTCAGTTAGAACTTATCTAACTTACAGAAAAACAGGTCTTATATTTGATGGCGAGATCAGTAACCATATGAAAACATTCCTTTATATGTTCTAGGAACATTTACTGTCAGCTAGTTGTGTACAGTAGAAAAAAAGCATCGTACAGAGTCACTCGAGTCACACGATACTAAGAGTGACTGTATTATTGTTGAGTTTGTGGACAAGTCAACATACAGGTAAGTGTCTAATCGTGAGGCAACTCAAAGATCTGAGTTAAGGGTGAGTCATTGTATTATTTGTAGTTCCACTGTAGATTTGATAAAGGGTTTAAGTACAGTTAATGTTCATCCCATGTTAGGTTGCTAAGTCACTATGCAGGTGTTGATTTACACCTCAGACAAAATGAGAAGCCTGAATGAAAACAGTAAGTAATCACATCATGACAGTGATTATGAATGTCATCCACCATGAGCATTTGTGTTTTACGTAATCTAGCTATCAACTGTTTTGCAACCGAAACAAAGAGAAACAAAGCTACCATGTGTACCATTTCTGCTAAATGGCATATTATTATTATTATTATTACCATTTCCTCCAAAACATAGTGTTTTCATAACAACCCATACACAACAGTGGTCGGGTAGGCTGTTTGGAGTGTTCATCCAGTCCCAAAAAAAAAAAAATATATATATTATGTCCCCCCCACCTGTAAAACCAAAGTTGCGCCCCTGCATATACAGTTGAAGTCGGAAGTTTACATACAGTGGGGAAAAAAAGTATTTAGTCAGCCACCAATTGTGCAAGTTCTCCCACTTAAAAAGATGAGAGAGGCCTGTAATTTTCATCATAGGTACACGTCAACTATGACAGACAAAATGAGAAAAAAATCCAGAAAATCACATTGTAGGATTTTTTATGAATTTATTTGCAAATTATGGTGGAAAATAAGTATTTGGTCAATAACAAAAGTTTTTCAATACTTTGTTATATACCCTTTGTTGGCAATGACACAGGTCAAACGTTTTCTGTAAGTCTTCACAAGGTTTTCACACACTTTTGCTGGTATTTTGGCCCATTCCTCCATGCAGATCTCCTCTAGAGCAGTGATGTTTTGGGGCTGCCGCTGGGCAACACGGACTTTCAACTCCCTCCAAAGATTTTCTATGGGGTTGAGATCTGGAGACTGGCTAGGCCACTCCAGGACCTTGAAATGCTTCTTACGAAGCCACTCCTTCGTTGCCCGGGCGGTGTGTTTGGGATCATTGTCATGCTGAAAGACCCAGCCACGTTTCATCTTCAATGCCCTTGCTGATGGAAGGAGGTTTTCACTCAAAATCTCAAAATGGCCCCATTCATTCTTTCCTTTACACGGATCAGTCGTCCTGGTCCCTTTGCAGAAAAACAGCCCCAAAGCATGATGTTTCCACCCCCATGCTTCACAGTAGGTATGGTGATCTTTGGATGCAACTCAGCATTCTTTGTCCTCCAAACACGACGAGTTGAGTTTTTACCAAAAAGTTCTATTTTGGTTTCATCTGACCATATGACATTCTCCCAATCCTCTTCTGGATCATCCTAATGCACTCTAGCAAACTTCAGACGGGCCTGGACATGTACTGGCTTAAGCAGGGGGACACGTCTCGCACTGCGGGATTTGAGTCCCTGGCGGCGTAGTGTGTTACTGATGGTAGGCTTTGTTACTTTGGTCCCAGCTCTCTGCAGGTCATTCACTAGGTCCCCCCGTGTGGTTCTGGGATTTTTGCTCACCGTTCTTGTGATCATTTTGACCCCACGGGGTGAGATCTTGCGTGGAGCCCCAGATCGAGGGAGATTATCAGTGGTCTTGTATGTCTTCCATTTCCTAATAATTGCTCCCACAGTTGATTTCTTCAAACCAAGCTGCTTACCTATTGCAGATTCAGTCTTCCCAGCCTGGTGCAGGTCTACAATTTTGTTTCTGGTGTCCTTTGACAGCTCTTTGGTCTTGGCCATAGTGGAGTTTGGAGTGTGACTGTTTGAGGTTGTGGACAGGTGTCTTTTATACTGATAACAAGTTCAAACAGGTGCCATTAATACAGGTAACGAGTGGAGGACAGAGGAGCCTCTTAAAGAAGAAGTTACAGGTCTGTGATAGCCAGAAATCTTGCTTGTTTGTAGGTGACCAAATACTTATTTTCCACCATAATTTGCAAATAAATTCATTAAAAATCCTACAATGTGATTTTCTGGATTTTTTTTTCTCAATTTGTCTGTCATAGTTGACGTGTACCTATGATGTAAATTACAGGCCTCTCTCATCTTTTTAAGTGGGAGAACTTGCACAATTGGTGGCTGACTAAATACTTTTTTCCCCCACTGTACACTTAGGTTGGAGTCATTAAAACTCGTTTTTCAAACACACCACAAAATGTATTGTTAACAAACTACAGTTTTGGCAAGTCGGTTAGGACATCTACTTTGTGCATGACACAAGTCATTTTTCCAACAATTGTTACAGACAGATTATTTCACTTATAATTCACTGTATCACAATTCCAGTGGGTCAGAAGTTTACATACACTAAGTTGACGGTGCCTTTAAACAGCTTGGAAAATTCCAGAAAATGATGTCATGGCTTTAGAAGCTTCTGATAGGCTAATTGACATCATTTGAGTCAATTGTAGGTGTACATGTGGATGTATTTCAAGGCCTACCTTCAAACTCAGTGCCTCTTTGCTTGACATCATGGGAAAATCAAAAGAAATCAGCCAAGACCTCAGAAAACAAATTGTAGACCTCCACAAGTCTGGTTCATCCTTGGGAGCAATTTCCAAATGCCTGAAGATACCACATTCATCTGTACAAACAATAGTACACAAGTATAAACACCATGGGACCACACAGCCATCATACCGCTTAGGAAGGAGACGCATTCTGTCTCTTAGAGATGAACGTACTTTGGTGCGAAAAGTGCAAATCAATCCCAGAACAACAGCAAATGACCTTGTGAAGATGCTGGAGGAAACAGGTACAAATGTATCTATATCCACAGGAAAACGAGTCCTATATCAACATAACCTGAAAGGCCGCTCAGGAAGGAAGAAGCCATTGCTCCAAAACCGCCATAAAAAAGCCAGACTACGGTTTGCAACTGCACATTTCTACTTTTTGGAGAAATGTCCTCTGGTCTGATGAAACAAAAATAGGCCATAATGACCATCGTTATGTTTGGAGGAAAAGGGGGTGGCTTGCAAGCCGAAGAACACCATCCATGAAGCACGGGTGTGGCAGCATCATGTTGTGGGGGTGCTTTGCTGCAGGAGGGACAAAATAGATGGCATCATGAGGAAGGAAAATTATGTGGATATATTGAAGCAACATCTCAAGACATCAGTCAGGAAGTTAAAGCTTGGTCGCAAATGGGTCTTCCAAATGGACAATGACCCCAAGCATACTTCCAAAGTTGTGGCAAAATGGCTTAAGGACAACAAAGTCAAGGTATTGGAGTGGCCATCACAAAGCTCTGACCTCAATCCTATAGAACAATTGTGGGCAGAACTGAAAAAGCGTGTGTAAGCAAGGAGGCCTACAAATCTGACTCAATTACACCTGCTCTGTCAGGAGGAATGGGCCAAAATTCACCCAACTTATTGTGGGAAGCTTGTGGAAGGCTACCCGAAACGTTTGACCCAAGTAAACAATTTAAAGTCAATGCTACCAAATAATAATATAATAATATGGCATTTAGCAGACGCTTTTATCCAAAGCGACTTACAGTCATGTGCGCATACATTTTTACATATGGGTGGTTCCGGGGATCTGTCACGCCCTGACTCTGAGGACTCTTATTTGTTGAGTCAGGGTGTGATTTTCCTTGTTGTGTATATTCATTGTGGTTATGTCTATGTTGAGATCTAGTATGTGTAGATCTATGTTGGCCGGTGTGGTTCCCAATCAGAGGCAGCTGTAGCTCGTTGTCTCTGATTGGGGACCATACTTAGGCAGCCTTTTGACACCTGTTAGTTGTGGGATCTTGTTCTGTATAGGTTTGTTTTGTGTAACCTTAAGACTTCACGTATAGTTTGTTTGTTGTTTTGTCGTGTTCAGTACTTAAATAAATATGTACGCTTATCACGCTGCGCCTTGGTTCGACCAATCTTTAAACGATCGTGACAGGATCGAACCCACTACCCTGGCGTTACAAGTGCCATGCTCTACCAATTATTTATATTATTGTATTATTACAAATGATCTGTCAGCATTTATAAAATTGTACCGAAACTACCTGTTTCCATCACAGCTGTCATGATACGGTATGACTTCACTCATAAAAAAACTGTGGATGGAATTCCAAACACCCCTGGTACATTAGATGAATCAATGCCTCTTGTGTTAGAGACCCATTTGTCATGTCATGTACCTACAAATTAAGTTTGTCACCCTGTCCGGTGAATGACATAAGGAATAATGAATAACCCTATAGTCCTCCAATCGTATGATGTGCCATCTCTCACAGTGGTGAAGCCACACTATCTGGTTCCGCTCCGGCTTTGTGAACAGACACTCTCAGACAAACATTGACCTTTCCTGGACACTGTGGCCTGACTGTGATCCTATCTGCTGCTCGTTTTGTGTTTCTCACTGTGATTTATGGGTTATTCAGACACACACAAAATAATTTTGGTCTCTGTCTCATTTCTGTTTCAGAATCAGAATACAGGTTAGGACAATGAGAATCCATTTTAAACCATCTCTACAACAGTTTCAACACCAGTTTCAATAGAGAACAATATTTCAACATGACACCTGGTGCCATTCAGTAGAGAGGCGTCGATTAGGTATGACATTCAGAAATACATACAGTTTGTCTGTTGTGTATGGGTTGTAATGAAAACACGATGTTTTGGAGGAAATGGTACACATGGTAGTTTTGTTTATCTTTGTTGCGCTTGCAAAACAGTTGATAGCTAGATTACGTAAAAAATACAGATGCTCATGGTGGATGACATTCATAATCATTGTCATGATGTGATTACTTACTGTTTTAATTCAGGCTTCTCATTTTGTCTGAGGTGTTAACCCACTGGGCACAAACTGGTTTAATCAATGTGGAATAGACGTTGAATTGACGTCTGTGCCCAGTGGTAAGTGTTGAAAGTATTACTGTTGGCACCCCCATAAGTGTTAATGTTGGTCCAGCCCACTCTTTTTTAGGGGGTCATTAGAATCAATAAGTCCCATTCTATGAATTGTTAAGTTTGAGTATTGTCCTATTGTGTCAGTCATTTCTGTGTAAATGCTTACAACATTTCGTGGCCTGCCTGTCAAATGACTGGAATCAGATCAACAGTGTTGTGTGTGTTACTGTAAATGCTAATCTAACACCCCATGTCATTATTCACTATAGTATTGCATCCCAGAAGTGGATATAAAAAGAAACACTCCGGGATATAATAACAAAGAAGTACACAAAAGAAGCGCTCCGTCGTATCATATCAAGGAATAATACATTGTTCGTCTCAGTATCTCCATCTCAGGTCTCACCGCCCAGGCCTCTAGAATAACCCATTCCTTTCACACTTCGCAGAGTTTCACAGAACTATTCCTCCCCCTAAATTATGACGCTTTTGTAATCTTACTCCCTCTCTGAGTTGCCGGTGGGAACCGAGGGATGAAAGAGGAACCCTTTTCCCCAAACTCTGTGCTAATCCTGGCGGACAGGTAGAATAGGGGGACAACAATAGCGTTACGACAGCTATTGTTGTGGCTGTTTCTATTGATGAGGAGGGGCGGTCTAAGTTTACAGTGCCAGGATGCTGTTACACAACACCATACGTAGAGTGGAAAGCAAAGGGGGGTTGAGGTAATGTTTGTTTGTGTGTGTGGAGTGCATGTGGGTGTGAGCATCCTGGAGGCTGGGTTCAGAGGTTAGGGTTGGTAACCTGCCTAAGGTGGTGAGGGTAGGCAATAACACATCCGCCACGCTGACTCTCAACATGGGGGCCCCTCAGGGGTGCGTGCTTAGTCCCCTCCTGTACTCCCTGTTCACCCACGACTGCGTGGCCACGCACAACTCCAACACCATCATTACGTTTGCCGACGACACAATTGTGGTAGGCCTGATCACCGACGACAATGAGACAGCCTATAGGGAGGAGGTCAGAGACCTGGCAGTGTGGTGTCAGGACTACAACCTCTCCCTCAACGTGAGCAAGACAAAGGAGCTGATCGTGGACTACAGGAAAAGGAGGGCCGAGCACGCCCCCATTCACATCGATGGGGCTGTAGTGGAGCAGGTCGAGAGCTTCAAGTGCCTTGGTGTGCACATCACTAAAGACCTATCATGGTCCAAACACAACGAGACAGTCGTCAAGTTGGCACGACAATGCCTATTCCCCCTCAGGAGGCTGAAAAAATTTGGCATGGGACCTCAGATCCTCAAAAGGTTCTACAGCTGCACCATTGAGAGAATCCTGACTGGTTGCATCACCACTTGGCATGGCAACTGCTCGGCATCTGACCGAAAGGCCCTACAGATGGTAGTGCGTACTGCCCACTACATCACTGGGTCCGAGCTTTCTGCCATCCAGGACTTCAATGTTATTTTTTACCCCTTTTTCTCCCCAATTGGTAGTTACAGTCTTGTCCCATCGCTGCAACTCCTGTATGGACTCAGGAGAGGCGAAGGTCGAGAGCCATGCGTCTTCTGAAACACGACCGCCAAGCAACACTGCTTCTTGACACACTGCCCGCTTAACCCGGAAGCCAGCCGCACCAATGTGTCGGAGGAAACACTGTACAGCTGGCGACCGAAGTCAGCGTGCATGCGCCCGGCTGCCACAAGGAGTTGCTAGAGTGCGATGGGACAAGGACATCCCAGCCGGCCAAACCCTCCCCTAACCCGGACGACGCTGGGCCAATTGTGCGCCGCCTCATGGGTCTCCCGGTCGCGACCGGCTGCGACACAGCCTGGGATCGAACCCAGATCTGTAGTGATGCCTCTAGCACTGCGATGCAGTGCCGTAGACCACTGCACCACTCGGGAGGCCCCATCCAGGACCTCTATAACAGGCGGTGTCAGAGGAAGGCCCTAAAAATGATCAAAGACTCCAGCCACCCAAGTCATAGACTGTTCTCTCTGCTACCACACGGCAAGCGGTACCGGAGCATGAAGTCTGCGACCAAAAAGCTCATTAACAGCTTCTACCCCCAAGCCATAAGAGTTGCGGAACAGTTAATCAAATGGCTACCCGGACTATTTACATTTTTTGCACTGACACTCTTGTATAGGCTCCATGTACACTCACTGGACTCTAACCACACACTCATATGTACTACACTGACACTCCAACACACACACACACACACACACACACACACACACACACACACACACACACACACATACACACACACAGACACACACACAAAACACACACACACACATGCATACTGATGACACACACACACGCACACACACACACACAGACACACAGACACACATACAAAGCCCACTCACTCTCTCCTGTGAATGAATAATGGAAACACACAAACACAGTGACAGTCTTGTCACTCAGAGTACTTTTGAAAAACTGCATTGTTGGTAAATAAGCATTTCACGGTAAGGTCTACACCTGTATATTCGGCGCATGTGACGAATAAAATGTTATTTGATTTGATTTCTGGATCGAGCCTTGCTTCCCATCTCAACAAGGAGCTGGACTGCCGTCTTACAACCGCTTATACCCTGTGGTATATAAGTTAGGGTGGGAGGAGGGAGAGAAAAGAATGTGTCTGTAGGAATGACAGTGTGTGGGTGCTCTTTCCCTAAGGGGATTTCAGTTGGGCTTACCGGGGTGTGAAGTAACTCATCTGATTCTGGTTTCACCTAGACCTGGTTTCACAGAGACTCAACATCGGTCAGGTTGAGTGAGCATTCCTGAATGTCTCGCTCTCTATCTGGGCAGAATGCCAGGACCTTGGCACTCTGAGCGTGTCTGGACCTGAGTGCAGTTTCACTATGATGATCGCTTGCATGCCTCTAGCTGAGGCCTGACCTAGTTAATCAAAATTACATCAGCTTGTCAGGCAAAATCCATCAGTGACAAAGCATTTCTTTTAAATAATAAGTTCAATACACTGAGTGTACCAAACATTAGGAACACCTCCCTAATATTGAGTTGCACCCCTCCCCCACCCTTTTGCCCTCAGAACTGCCTCAATTTGTTGGGGCATGGACTCTACAAGGTGTCGAAAGCGTTCCACAGGGATGCTGGCCCATGTTGACTCCAATGCTTCCCACAGTTGTGTCAAGTTGGCTGGATGTCCTTTGGGTGGTGGACCATTCTTGATACACACGGGAAACTGTTGAGCATGAAAAACCCAGCAGTGTTGCAGTTCTTGACACAAACTGGTGCGCCTGGCACCTACTACCATACCCCGTTTAAAGGCACTTAAATATTTTGTGTTGCCCATTCACCCTCTGAATGGCACACACACACAATCCATGTCTCAATTGTCTCAAGGCTCAAAAATCCTTCTTTAACCTGTCTCATCCCCTTCATCTACACTGATTGAAGTGAGCAGGTGTTCTTAATGTTTTGTATACTCAGTGTATATGTCAGGCCTGGTTCTGTACATTCATGTTATAGTTGGGATGTATTCTCTTTATCTCTTCTCATAGGGACAATCTGCCAATAGAAGATAAAACATTACTATTCTATCCAGTTTTTCCAGATTCTCAGATTAAGGAACAGGTGAAACCCTGTACTCCTCACATTTAAAATTCAAAAAGTATTTAAACATTACAGCTATGCTATTGTTTGGAGGGTCAGACCAAGTCATTAGAGTGAAGTGGCATGTCTTTCTGTCTGTCTGTTTGTAGGTCTGTCTGTCTGCGGTGGTATTGTCATCTCTCAGTGTAAGCAGGTGAGATGTGTCAGTCAGTCAGGTTCTCTTCTCATCTCGTTTCTCAGACTGGTTGTTCTGGTCTCAAATCAAATCAAATCAAATGTATTGGTCACATACACAAATTTAGCAGATGTTATTGCGGGTGTAGCGAAATGCTTGTTAGCTCCAACAGTGCAGTCATATTTAACAATACACAACAATACGCGTAAATCTAAAAAGTAAAAGAATGGAATTAAGAAATATATAAACATTAGGAAGAGCAATGTCGGAGTCTGAAGTATAAATATATATGTATATGATGGGATGTATAGACATTATGGAATGTATATGGATAGAATATATAGTATATCTGTAGAATACGTAGGATAGAAAAGTATATGTACAGCAATAGTTAAATAGGATAGGCCTTGACTAGAATACAATATATACATATGAAGTGGGTAAAACAGTATGTAAACATTATTAAAGTGACCAGTGTTCCATGACTATGTACATAAGCCAGCAGCCTCTAAGGTGCAGGGTTGTGTAAAGGGTGTTAACCGGCTAGTGACAATGACTAAAGTTCACGGCAGGGTACTGGGCGGAGACTGGCTAGTGGTGACTATTTAACAGTCTGATGGCCTTGAGATAAAAGTTGTTTTTCAGTCTCTCCTTCCCAGCTTTGATGCACCTGTACTGACCTCGCCTTCTGGATGGTAGCGGGGTGAATAGGACGTGGCTCTGGTGAATGAGGTCCTTGATGATCTTCTCTCGACTGGTCGGGTCATGACTGATAATCTGACACCAGCTGAAATGGTTTTGTCTCCTCATAACAGGCTCCATTGTTCTAATTTTTATTATGCATTATGCTGAATTCCAAACCGGTCCCATCCCCTTCCCCCTCGGCCCACCATTTTTACGTTCACGCGCACTTTCACCATATGCATAAGTGTCCCAAAGCTGAAGGAGTGAAAATTATTGAGGGTGTAGTGGCTAATTAGACCCTCCAATAGCCACTTCGATCAAGCCAGCAAGGCTGCAGTCTCCAGGGTTAACCCTAACCTTAAAGTGGAACTGACAGCGAGCACTTATTGTAGATATGGTAATTTTCACATTTTCATAAACTCATAGAATGTTTGGGAATTACATATAGTATGGCATTTGTGAATATTCTATAGCAATATAGAGTGGGAAAACGGCCATGCATTTGGACAATTAATAGACACTGCAGTAAATAAAACCAAATAAAAACATCTGTCTTGTCCAGGACTTGAGTCTACGCAAACCAGTGCGCCATAGCCAATCAGAGCTATAGTAGGCCTATATGCAAATAAGCCATTTGCCACACAAGCCTGCCATCATTCACTTTGAACTGGACTGTGTGTTTACAGGCAGTAGCAACAGCGCGACTTTAGATCATTAGAACGCATTCGCATTCGCCAAAAGCAACAAAATAAACCTGAATGGATTTCTGCAAATACATAAATACCATGGGTCCTCTTACATTTGGGAACTTCAAAGTTATATTGATCAAACAACCATGAAAAGGTAGGCTCCCTCTCCGTCAGTTGCCCATGCACATCAACAACATCAAGATCAACAGCTAATACTAGCCAGAGCGAGATAAGCTAAAATCTAACGAGGGAACATTAGATAAACCCTCTCAAACTTTTTAAGCTAGTTGGCTGTCAAAATTGCACTGAAACGATGGGGAATAGTAGCCTGCTCATCCTTCTGCAGCTTGCCTGCCAATGCATGCTTGTCCCAACCCACGTTTTGGGTCATTAAAAGTTTTTCAACCACTCCACAAATTTGTTGTTAACAAACTATAGTTTTGGCAAGTCGATTAGGGCATCTACTTTGTGCATGACACAATTAATTTTTCCAACAATTGTTTACAGACAGATTATTTCACTTATAATTCACTGTATCACAATTCCAGTGGGTCAGAAGTTTACATACACTAAGTTGACGGTGCCTTTAAACAACTTGGAAAATTCCAGAAAATTATGTCATGTCTTTAGAAGCTTCTGATAGGCTAATTGACATCATTTGAGTCAATTGGAGGTACCACGTTCATCTGTACAAACAATAGTACGCAAGTATAAACACCATGGGACCACGCAGCCGCCATACCGCTCAGGAAGTAGACGTGTTCTGTCTCCTAGAGATGAACGTACTTTGGTGCGAAAAGTGCAAATCAATCCCAGAACAACAGCAAAGGACCTTGCGAAGATGCTGGAGGAAACAGGTACAAAAGTATCTATATCCACAGTAAAATGAGTCTTATATCGACATAACCTGAAAGGCCGCTCAGCAAGGAAGAAGCCACTGCTCCAAAACCGCCATAAAAAAGCCAGACTGCGGTTTGCAACTGCACATGGGGACAAAGATCGTACTTTTTGGAGAAATGTCCTCTAGTCTGATGAAACAAAAATAGAACTGTTTGTCCATAATGACCATCGTTATGTTTGGAGGAAAAAGGGGGGAGCTTGCAAGCCGAAGAACACCATCCCAACTGTGAAGCACTGGGGTGGCAGCATCATGCTGTGGGGGTGCTTTGCTGCAGGAGGGACTTGTACACTTCACAAAATAGATGGCATCATGAGGAAGGAAAATTATGTGGATATATTGAAGAAACATCTCAAGACATCAGTCAGGAAGTTAAAGCTTGGTCGCAAATGGGTCTTCCAAATGGACAATGACCCCAAGCATACTTCCAAAGTTGTGGCAAATTGGCTGAAGGACAACAATGTCAAGGTATTGGAATGGCCATCACAAAGCCCTGACCTCAATCCTATAGAACAATTGTGGGCAGAACTTGTGCGAGCAAGGAGGCCTACAAACCTGACTCAGTTACACCAGCTATGTCAGGAGGAATGGGCCACAATTCACCCAACTTATTGTGGGAAGCTTGTGGAAGGCTACCCGAAACGTTTGACCCAAGTTAAACAATTTAAAGGCAATGCTACCAAATACTAATTGAGTGTATGTAAACTTCTGACCCACTGGGAATGTGATGAAAGAAATAAAAGCTGAAATAAATAATTCTCTCTACTATTATTCTGACATTTCACATTCTTAAAATAAAGTGGTGATCCTAGCTGACCTAAGACAGGGTATTTTTACTAGGATTAAATGTCAGGAATTGTGAAAAACTGAGTTTAAATGTATTTGGCTAAGGTGTATGTAAACTTCCGACTTCAACTGTACATTTGATTGACAACTAAGAAATATACTAACTGTTCAAGTTCAGCATATCTAGCTAACACATTTCTTGCTAGCTAACTAAATGACACTTTCATCTCTAGCTGTAGCCAACGAAAAATTATATGAGGGAAAAAAGTTGGTCACTCACAGTGGCGTGTATTCATGGATGCTAAGGGAAGCCAGGCTTCCCCAAAAACTTGACAAAAAACCCCATAAACAATTATCTTTCGTCTCTGTCTTTCATAATTTTCCTTCAATTCACAAGAGGCTGAATGTATCTCACCGGAGAAAGCGTCCGAGCGAGTGAAAAAACGCCCCTCTGTCTCAGTATGTGTAGGCCATCTATCTGATGCTGTCTGGTTAAAAAGAGTATGACATTGTTGCCGCCCGTAGCATTGAATGCAACGGAAGCCAGCAAGCATTTGGCTTCCGTTGATAAAAAAATTAATAATAATAATAGCCAATTGAAGTTGAATTCACAGATACGAGCGCATCAGGCTGTAATTCCATAAAGTAGATTACTCAACTGTTGACTCATTTATACTTGCTTGTGTGTCCTATTCGGCCTGCAGGCCTTGTGTTTGACACGTGCATTAGCCTATTAGCCACGTTATGACTTGTGATAATTTCCCTTTGCCAGTTTGATTGTATTGACATTCCCAGCCTTAGTTACAGTCGTCCATTTTTGTTCAAAATATTGAGTCATTGAAACTGAAACAGTGCATCCCGAATGGGTGGAGGCAGCAAACAATGTACCCGGCCAGCTGTGATTTACAACCTGATAGCAATATCTTTTGGACTACCAAGAAATGTATTGGTGAATTATATTAATCATGTATTGAACTGCATCCATTTATTCTGCCAACAATGTCAAATATAACCTATTTTTAAAACTTCTTATTAATTGGTTTTGAAGCATAAACTGGGAATTTGATATTTTTTTACTAATATCTGCAAAGTAGTTAAAACGCTGTCAGTTCCACTTTAACCTTACTTTAATAATTTTACATTTCAACTTCAATGGGGTAGGGACGTCCCAAGGATCCCTGATAGCAAGGACCAAGACTCCAGAGCGAAGTGCTATCCCAACATGCACCGCGATATGTTTGGAGTTTGTGCAATTTCATACAAAATAATAGAGTGGCGTGCCTAATTGACACGTGTGTTGTTTGTGTCTGATTTCGAGGCTTGACACATAAAACAATGAAATACCTCCCAAATGAAATGTTTAACTATTTCTGAGGTTTATATCTTGTAAAACGACAGGGGAATTTGAATTTCATGCCCGTTTTAATATTTAAATGTGGAGCATCGTTCAAGTCACGAGTGTGTCCAGAAATTGATGGGTTTATTGATTTCCTCACCACACTATTGAAGTCACCCTCAAGAGTTTCGTCACCAACACATGACAACGGAGGGCCCCCTGAACGAGTTGGTAGGTGCCGTGGGGCTGGTTTGGGATTCACCGTTAATGTTACTGAGAAGAAGGGCTTGAGGGCTCACCAGTCACAGGGCACATTAATTGTACAACAAGTAGGGCAGTATGAAGACTAAATTACACAGTCAAACATAATCCCACTTTCACTGGATAGAGATAAGAATCTGTTACTTTCACTAGAGACCCATGGCACTAGAGACCAAGTCCTGGTTCTGGAGACCCACAGGGCATAACACAACACCCAGTACTAACACACTGGAGTCAACTAATCAAGGGTTTGATTAATAGTTGAATTAGGTGAGTTAGTACTGGGCTGTAAAAAAAAGCCTGCACACCCTGTGGGTCTCCAGCACTAGGACTGAGGAACAATGTGTTAAAGACAAACTCTCAGAGAGAGGTAAATATAGAAATGTGATAGATGGAAAATAATGGGGAATGGTTGATACGCTCAGTCGGCCTAAAGTTAATTTGGCATGTTGAATGGAAAGTAAAGAACCATATCTATTCCATATCTCTATCTGACACACTCCTAATGCTGCGTTAGAACAACAATTATCAACACAGAGCAGAGGTGGAGGGAAATTCAGTGTACCATATCATCAGTGTGTGAAACATTCTTCAAGTGAACACCACTCACTATTATCCTAAGACAAAAACAAGACAACGCATGACATGTCATGCTCCCTCCGTCCCACACAGTAACCAACAGCTGTCAATCATCCTGTCATCATCTTCAGGCTCCAGGGGCTGTTAAAAGCATCCATTTTGTTAGCATGTCCTCACAGAACCGTTTTAAAACATATATTATGATCTGTATTGCCTCATCGTAACTTGTTTGCCTTGGTAGTCTATTCTCTATTGGATTGACGCATGGCAATTAACTTGTTAGTCTTTGTCTTTATTGTCTCTTTAAGTGTAGCACGTCTGTCACTCATGTCACTGTCAGGGAGTTTCTGGTGACTCTTTTCTGTCTTTTCCAGAATTGAGCAACTCCACTGGGCGAGGCTTTGTAGGCTTTGCAGTTCCTTGTGCCCATATAGTTTGTGTGTGTGTGTCATGACAAGGATGTGTCATCAATCACACTCACATGAGCGTATACTATGATTTGGAAATGGGAGTGTGCGTCTATTGGTTTCTTGCACATTGACAGAGGTGGAGAGTGTAGACTACAACAACATCCTCTTGCAGGTGTGAAAAATTGTGTATTTCACAGTGCACAGACATTTTCAACTCTCTCTGCTACTTCCTCTTCATGTTCCTAACACGGTCATACCAGACACTTTTATCCAAAACGACTTCTAGTTAGCACATGTATTTAGTATATGTAGTATATTAGTATTAGTATATTAAGTACGACACCAATAGTCCCTTTGCACTGACTCTTCACACCTTAGCACACACACTTGCTCACACATTAACTCTCACACACAATATGCACAAACACATACACACACACACACACTGGGCGTGCGCAATCTCCGTACAGGGCAGACCAACAGGCACAACCAACTGACTGGGTGGGAGTGGAGTGCGGCAAACTTGACATCACGACGACTTGCGGGCAGTGGGTTCAGAACAACAAGGACAAAAACTGTATACATTTTTTAAAATATATATAGTGCTGTGAAAAAGTATTTGCCCCCTTTCTAATTTTCTCTACTTTTGCATATTTTTAATACTGAATGTTATCAGATCTTCCATCAAAACCTAATATTAGATAAAGGGAACCTGAGTGAACAAATAACACAACAATTACATACTTATTTCATTTATTTCATAAACAAAGTTATGCAACACCCAATGCCCCTGTGTGAAAAAATAATTGCCCCCTTACACTCAATAACTGGTTGTGCCACATTTAGCTGAAATTAATCCAACCAAACACTTCCTGTAGTTGTTGATCAGTCGCTGTGGAGGAATTTTGGCCCGCTCTTCCATGCAGAATTGCTTTAACTCAGCGACATTTGTGGGTTTTCAAGCATGAACTGCTCATTTCAAGCCCTGCCACAACATCTAAATTGGGATTAGGTCTGGACTTTGACTAGGCCGTTCCAAAACATCAAACTTGTTGCTTTTTAGATGTTTTCATGTAGACTTAATTGTGTGTTTTGGATCATTATCTTGCTGCATGACCCAGCTGCGCTTCAGCTTCAGCTCACAGATGGATAGCCTGACATTCTTCTGTAGAATTATCTGATACAGAGCATAATTAATGGTTCCTTCTATTAAGGCAAGTCGTCCAGGTCCTGAGGCAGCAAAGCATCCCCAAACCATCACACTACCACCACCAAATACTTTATCAAGGCACTCCTGAGTGGCGCAGTGGTCTAAGGCACTGCATCGCAGTGCTAACTGTGCCACTAGAGATCCTGGTTCTAATCCAGGCTCTGTCGCAGCCGGCCGCGACCAGGAGACTCATGGGCGGCGCACAATTGGCCCAGCGTCGTCCAGGGTAGGGGAGGCAATGGCCGGCAGGGATGTAGCTCAGTTGATAGAGCATGGCGTTTGCAACGCCAGGGTTGTGGGTTCAATTCCCACGGGGGGCCAGAATAAAAAAATATGTATTCACTAACTGTAAGTCGCTCTGGATAAGAGCGTCTGCTAAATGACTAAAATGTAATGTAAATGTATATACCACCACCCAAAAGGGCACTTGGTGAGTGGGAAGGCAAAGTGGCATGTGCTCGGCACAGCTAGACCCCTATCTGTGCACGTGCCCACTGATAGCTGTGGATCACGTGTAAAATCAAAGTGGCTGCTCCTTCTCTACCTGCCTGATCAAACATTCATCCCTCCCACACAGCACCAGTAATTGTATTCTATCCCAGACTTTATGACTGTTGACTTCAAGGGAGGCATTGAGCCGTGACCTAATTCATATATTGGTCCGGATGTACCTGAATGCCCATTTTAGAACAAGTAAATTAAGGGTTGGGAAATTAACTCTAGCTAAGTGCCAATATGGGTTAGAGTTAGAGTAAGGGTTAGGGGTCAGGGTTCAATGAAGCATCAGGAGAAACCTTGGTATATTTAAGTAGCCACGTTACTCCTGACAACAATCCAAGTTAAATGAGTACAATCAGGGTGTTCCTGCAGCTCATTCAGTTGACCTGAACGGGGGACAATCAGATACCAGGTAAACACACAGTGGACATAAAGAAAGATGAAGGGAGGCAAAGGACATCTGTAACCAGTGGGCCGGACAGGATATTGGGGCAGTAACCACTCACGTATATTGAGGTGTATTGCACATCTTTTGGCTGCTGGGGGGCAATGAGACCCTCAGCTCCGCTAAAACTATTGACAACTATTTTGCGGTTTCAAGGGATTGTTAAATTAGTTTTATAACTATTTGGTTTTAATATCACCACCTCTTGAAGAGCACATTTCTAATTATGATATGTGAGGGTAGCCAATCCATTTGGCACGTAGCAAGCTAGTTACCTAAGCAAACAACATGTGTCATTTAGGTCTGTGTATCATCCAATAATTGGTTATTTTATTTAAAAGATGAAGTGGAAAAGTGGAAAATGCCTAGATTTTCGTTTTTGGTTTCTGCATTTAAAAAACGAAAATCTGAAATTGCCTTGATTTCTTATTTATTGTGTCAAAACTGGACATGGAATAACAGAAAACAAATAACAACACATTTTATTCAATTTTTTATTTCTCGTTGGCTAAGATACAGAACTTATCATGAAGTTGGCATGCCAGTAGAACAAACTTAACAACAACTGAACAAAGTTGGCTGGCTACTGACTAGCTAGCATGCTGGCTAGCTCTACCTGGCTACTGGCTATAGTCATGCTAGCTAGTAGTAGCTAGTGGAAGAAAGTTAGTCCCTCAACATGCTACAAGATGAAGCTGCCCGGCCAGAGCTACTTGCTGAGGAAAGGTGATATTTCTCCATTACTTTCTGTAGCTTACTTTGCTAGACCTTCTGGCTGGCTGATGGTGCTTATTGACTGAGTAATAATCAACTACAGTTACTATCTGGCACTTTTACCTATCTGGCACAATGCATAGCTAACGTAGCTATTGCTTACACATGCAACAATATCCAATTAAGCTAGTTAGTGCTGATGTGTGTGTGTGTGTGTGTGTGTGTGTGTTCTCAATGCTCCCACAGGAGAAGGGCACAGTATGGCATCTGGGCAGATCATCATGAACTTCATGTAGTTACAGTAAGTTAAAATCAGCCTTTTTATTGGTATGGTATACTTCACAAACATCCTTTCCTGCTCACTGACAGATGTAGGCTACACTCTTCAGTTATGAACAAAATGATTGCTAAGACAATTGGCTTTCTTCTCAGAATGTACACTCTAAAAAGAAAAGGTACTTGGAAGATCTTTTAGGGGTTCTTCAAATTGAAACTGTGGGGGAACCTCTATAAGTTA
Source organism: Coregonus lavaretus (assembly GCF_964263955.1). Lineage (NCBI taxonomy): Eukaryota > Metazoa > Chordata > Actinopteri > Salmoniformes > Salmonidae > Coregonus > Coregonus lavaretus. The sequence goes on along the minus strand of NC_139995.1, from coordinate 43,289,024 downwards.
CTCAAAGAACCCTTTAAAAGGGTTCCTCAAAGAACCCCCTTTAATGGTTCCTCGAATAACCTTTTGGGGTTAATGTTTTACCCTCCCCCCATTATTATTATAATTAATCAGCATAACAACAATAACACAATCATTTAGTTGTCAGTGTTTATTATGATTTTAATGGCAAAGCAGAGTTCAAAAATCAAAATATGAGCTAAACTCCCATCAGAGCTCCAAATTCAATCAGTACATTCTCTGGCGTGTTAATGTGTTGATATCCTTCGTATCCATAGCCAGAATGATTTTGCAGTGCATGGTGATCGAACAGGTTTCCAGTTATATTAATCAGCGGTGTAAGGAGGGTGAAGTCTGTGAATACAAAAATAATTTAGATTTTTGATTAACAAAACGTGCACACACACACGCACGCATGCACAGGCACACACACACACACACACACACACACACACACACACACACACACACACACACACACACACACACACACACACACACACACACACACACACACACACACACACACACACACAGTTTCATTCACTATCCAGTGGACATGATGCTCTCAAGGTCCTGTACTACCGCCTCCTACAACACCAAGATGAGAAGCAGTAAGCCTGGCCCCATGACTGTAAGTCAGCATATCTCTGTAACCCTGCTGTACCATACTGTGCTGAAACAATATGACTCTAGAACAGTTTTACACTATTTTAAATGGAATGCTCAACAGTGATTATTGATCTCTTTCTCTCTATGTCTCTCTCTCTCTCGCTCTCTTTCTCTCTGTCTTGACCATCCTCACACTTCACTCACAGATGGTATGTAGGCTGGTTGGTGGCACCTGCAAGCCTGTTTGAGGGACAACTGGACAGAACATATCAGAATGCTTGGACCTCAGCTGAGACCCTCCTCTCCTTCCCTGTCCTAGACATTTTCAAATTGTTTGCCTGTGAATAGTTGTCCACATCAGGGTGGGTTTGGTTGAATAAACTATCTCTCCCCCTACCTCCCATCCTTCTCTTGACGAGTAATAAAAGTGAATATAATTGCTGCATTTTACCTGTGATCCAAGCTAAGACAAAATTAGATTTCATGACATTTACTTTCTTTACACATCTATTCACTCCTGCCCAAATGAATTCACCATCCAGCTAGCATTACCTTTTTTTTTTGGCCTGTTTGTAAGTCTTAAGGTAAAGCATTTTGGATGAAGTGTTAAAATATGATACAGACTGTGTTATTATGCTTATGTACGCTCTTTAAAAAAAAGGGTTCCAAAAGGGTTCTTCGGCTGTCCCCATAGGATAACCCTTTTTAGTTCCATGTAGAACCCTCTGTGGAAAGGGTTCTACATGTAACCCAAAAGGGTTCTACCTGCAACCAAAAGGGTTCTACCTGTGACCAAAAAGGGTTCTTCAAAGGGTTCTCCTATGGGGGCAGCTGAAGAACCCTGTTAGGTTCTAGATATCACCTTTTTTTCTAAGAGTGTACAAGTAACTGCCAAAATAAAGGAAAAACCAACATAAAGTGTCTTAATAGGGCTTTGGGCCAACACGAGCCAGAACAGCTTCAATGCACCTTTGCATAGATTCTACAAGTGTCTGGAACTCTATTGGAGGGATGAGATACCATTCTTCCACAAGAAATTCCATAATGTGATGTTTTGTTGATAGTGGTGGAAAATGCGGTCTCAGGCGCTGCTCCAGATTCTCCCATACGTCTTCAATTGAATTGAGATCTTGTCACTGAGACAGCCATTTACATCATTTTCATGCTCATTAAACCATTCAGTGACCACTTGTACCATGTGGGTGGGGGCATTGTCATCCAATGGGGGCATAGCCATGGTATCCAAAATAATGGTGTGCCTAGCATTTTTATACATGATCCTAAGCATGATGGGATGTGAATTGCTTAATTAATTAATTGCTTAATTAACTCACACCTGTGTGGAAGCACCTGCTTTCAATATACTTTGTATCCCTCATTTACTCAAGTGTTTCCATTATTTTGGCAGTTACCTGTATGTGTTGTTACTGTATGTACAATAAGGTATCCAATTTTAAATCTGAGATATGTTGAAGTTACATCATTGTAAAAAAAAAAAAGATGAATTGTAGTGTATGTGCAGAATACCGCTGTGTCGTACACATTTTCATCCAGTAGAAGGCAGTAATGTGCTACCACCTTCCGTTAAAGAATTGGCCTGGTACAGAACCTTTGTTCTTTGGGGCTAGTTTGCGTTAGCCTCAAATGCAGATTAATCCTGTAGGCCACTAGTAACCATACACAATATATTATAACCTAAATAAACTGTGTCCCACTGGGCCTTTTTGAAAGAGGTCTAATGTGAGAGGTTTTCTGCAGCTCTTTATGATTATGGAGTAGAGTGAAAGAGATTTATAGCCAAAGGCTCGAACCTACTAGTCTAACACCTAAACTTGAAGTCCTCCTAGCTTCAGAGCCTGGAAAGGCTGTTTTGATGTTGTCGGCACGATGCGCTGATAATGAAGGGGGCTGTGCTTTTACTGGTTGGTTCTCCTCAGTGTCTTTCTCACTCAAACACCCACATGCACAGTCACACACAGCCCCTGAGCTCCACCTCCTTCCATTACAACTATTGGATTTTCAAATCCAAACAACGATGTTGACAGAACCAATCAATGATTTTGAATCAATGTGATTTTCTGGATTTTTTTTCTTCTCATTTTGTCTGTCATAGTTGACGTGTACCTATGATGAAAATTACAGGCCTCTCTCATCTTTTTAAGTGGGAGAACTTGCACAATTGGTGGCTGACTAAATACTTTTTTTCCCCACTGTATGTGTTTTTTTTATTTATTTTTGTATAAATAAGATGGAGGGGAGTAAATTGGATTACAATGCCGGAAGTAATTTGAGGAAAAAAGCAGCAAAGAGGGTGAATCAGTTAATTCTGTCAGCCTAGAGAGAGGTCCTGGAAGGTGTTCTGGAAGTTGATGGCGCAGGTCAAGTCCCTAGCGTGGAAGATATGGACATGTCTGATGTAGAAGTGGCAGATTGTGAAGGGTCAGGTGTTGACAATTTGAGCCAACAGAGTCTGTTTATACCGAGTCAACAGATTTGAGAAGGTATGCCCTCTTTTCTGGAAATGTTGCACCAAATAAATACATTGGTCAATATGAATATGTAGGAACATGGTTTCAATTGACTTTTAACTTCATTTGAGAAAATGTATTATATGGCAAATCTATTGTTTTTTATTGCAGATGTATAACAGGTTAGTAAAAACGTTTTTGTTTTTTTCACCTTTATTTAACCAGGTAAGCCAGTTGAGAACAAGTTCTCATTTACAACTGCGACCTGGCCAAAATAAAGCAAAGCAGTGCGATAAAAACAACAGAGTTACATATGGGGTAAAACAAAACATAAAGTCAAAAATACCACAGAAAATATATATACAGTGTGTGCAAATGTAGCAAGTTATGGAGGTAAGGCAATAAATAGGCCAAAGTGCAAAATAATTACAATTAGTATTAACACTGGAATGATAGATGTGCAAGAGATGATGTGCAAATAGAGATACTGGGGTGCAAATGAGCAAAATAAATAACAATATGGGGATGAGGTAGTTGAGTGGGCTAATTTCAGAAGGGCTGTGTACAGGTGCAGTGATCGGTAAGGTGCTCTGACAACTGATGCTTGAAGTTAGTGAGGAAGATAAGGCTGAGATTTGCCTAGCAGTGATTTATAGATTGCCTGGAGCCAGTGGGTTTGGCGACGAATATGTAGTGAGGACCAGCCAACAAGAGCGTACAGGTCACAGTGGTGGGTAGTATATGGGGCTTTGGTGACGAAACGGATGGCACTGTGATAGACTACATCCAATTTGCTGAGTAGAGTGTTGGAGGCTATTTTGTAAATGACATCGCCGAAGTCAAGGATCGGTAGGATAGTCCGTTTTACGAGGGCATGTTTGGCAGCATGAGTGAAGGAGGCTTTGTTGCGAAATAGGAAGCCGATTCTAGATTTAACTTTGGATTGGAGATTCTTAATGTGAGTCTGGAAGGAGAGTTTACAGTCTAACCAGACACCTAGGTATTTGTAGCTGTCCACATACTCTAGGTCAGACCCGTCGAGAGTGGTGATTCTAGTCGGGTGGGCGGGTGCCAGCAGCGTTCGATTGAAGAGCATGCATTTAGTTTTACTAGTGTTTAAGAGCAGTTGGAGGCTACTGAAGGAGTGTTGTATGGCATTCAAGCTCGTTTGGAGGTTTGTTAACACAGTGTCCAATGAAGGGCCAGATGTATACAAAATGGTGTCGTCTGCGTAGAGGTGGATCTGAGAGTCACCAGCAGCAAGAGCGACATCATTGATATACACGGAGAAAAGAGTCGGCCCAAGAATTGAACCCTGTGGCACCCCCATAGAGACTGCCATAGGTCCAGACAACAGGCCCTCCGATTTGACACACTGAACTCTATCTGAGAAGTAGTTGGTGAACCAGGCGAGGCAGTCATTTGAGAAACCAAGGCTATTTAGTCTGCCAATAAGAATGTGGTGGTTGACAGAGTCGAAAGCCTTGGCCAGGTCGATGAAGACGGCTGCACAGTACTGTCTATTATCGATCGCGGTTATAATATCGTTTAGGACCTTGAGCGTGGCTGAAGTGCACCCATGACCAGCTCGGAAACCGGATTGCATAGCGGAGAAGGTACGGTGGGATTCGAAATGGTCGGTGATCTGTTTGTTAACTTGTCTTTCAAATACTTTCGAAAGGCAGGGCAGGATGGATATAGGTCTGTAACAGTTTGGATCTAGAGTGTCACCCCCTTTGAAGAGGGGGATGACCGCGGCAGCTTTCCAATCTCTGGGGATCTCAGACGTTACGAAAGAGAGGTTGAACAGACTAGTAATAGGGGTTGCGACAATTTCGGCGGCTAGTTTTAGAAAGAAAGGGTCCAGATTGTCTAGCCCAGCTGATTTGTAAGGGTCCAGATTTTGCAGCTCGTTCAGAACATCAGCTGTCTGAATTTGTGTGAAGGAGAAGCGGGGGGGGGGGGGGCATGGGCAAGTTGCAGCGGAGGGTGCAGAGTTGGTGGCCGGGGTAGTGGTAGCCAGGTGGAAAGCATGACCAGCCGTAGCAAAATGCTTGTTGAAATTCTCGATTATTGTAGATTTATCGGTGGTGATAGTGTTTCCTAGCCTCAGTGCAGTGGGCAGCTGGGAGGAAGTGCTCTTATTCTCCATGGACTTTACAGTGTCCCAAAACTTTTTGGAGTTAGTGCTACAGGATGCAAATTTCTGTTTGAAAAAGTTAGCCTTTTCTTTCCTGACTGCTTGTGTATATTGGTTCCTAACTTCCCTGAAAAGTTGCATATCGCGGGGGCTATTTGATGCTAATGCAGTACGCCACAGGATGTTTTTGTGCTGGTCAAGGGCAGTCAAGTCTGAGGAGAATCAGGGGCTATATCTGTTCTTAGTTCTGTATTTTTTGAATGGGGCATGTTTATTTAAGATTGAGAGGAAATTACTTTTAAAGAACAACCAGGCATCCTCTACTGACGGAATGAGATCTATATCCATCCAGGATACCTGGGCCAGGTCAATTAGGAAGGCCTGCTCGCTAAAGTGTTTTAGGGAGCGTTTGACAGTGATGAGGGGTGGTTGTTTGACCGCGGACCCGTTACGGACGCAGGCAATAAGGCAGTGATCGCTGAGATCCTGGTTGAAGACAGCGGAGGTGTATTTAAAGGGTAAGTTAGTCAGGATGATATCTATGAGGGTACCCATGTTTATGGATTTAGGGTTGTACCTGGTACGTTCGTTGATAATTTGCGTGAGATTGACGGCATCTAGTTCGGATTGTAGGATGGCCGGGGTATTGAGCATATCCCAATTTAGGTCACCAAGCAGTACGAACTCTGAGGATAAATGGGGGGCAATCAATTATCATATGGTGTCCAGGGCACAGCTGGGGGCTGAGGGGGGTCTGTAGCAAGCAGCAACAGTGAGAGACTTATTTCTGGAATGGTGGATTTTTTGAAGTAGAAGCTCAAACTGTTTGGGCACAGACCTGGATAGTATGATAGAGCTCTGCAGGCTATCTCTACAGTAGATTGCAACTCCACCCCCTTTGGCAGTTCTATCTAGACGGAAAATGTTATAGTTGGGGATGGAAATTTCAGAATTTTTGGTGGCCTTCCTAAGCCAGGATTCAGACACTGCTAGAACATCAGGGTTGGCGGAGTGTGCTAACGCAGTGAATAACTCAAACTTAGGAAGTAGACTTCTGATATTTACATGCAGGAAACCAAGGCTTTTGCGATTACAGAAGTCAGCAAATGATAGCACCTGGGGAGTAGGAGTGATACTGAGGGCTGCAGGGTCTGGGTTAGCCTCTACATCACCGGAGGAACAGAGGAGGACTAGAATAAGGATACGGCTAAAGGCTTTAAGAACTGGTCTTCTAGTGCATTGGGTACATAGAATAAAGGGGGCAGTTTTCCGGGCGTTGTAGAAAAGATTCAGGGCATTATGTACAGACAACGATATGGAAGGATATGAGTAAAGTGGAGGTAAACCTAAGCGTTGGGTAACAATGAAAGAGATAGCATCACTGGAGGCACCAATTGAGTCGGTCTCCGCGTGTATGGGGGGTGGGACAAAGGAGCTATCTAAGGTAGGTTTAGCTGGGCTGGGGGATCTACAGTGAAATAGTACAATTAGAAATAACCGAAACAACAATAAGCTAACCATATTGAGATGGGAGAGAGGCATAAAGCAATCACGGGTGTAATTTGAGAGAGCTAAGACAACAGCTGGTAATGACGACACAGTTTGGGCTGAGGCTAAACATAAACAGGATGCGGTACCGTAAAAAGGAACAGTCCAGCAGGCATCAGCTGTATAGCTGAGTTATCATAAGGTCCGGTGAACAGCAATAGGATAGTTCGGAGGTAGTTCGGGGGCTGCTAAAGCGCTAGCGAGCAAGAGGCCACGGCTAGCGTGTGCTAGCGGGCCGGGGCTAGCAGATGGAATCTTCGTGGTCGACGTGGTAACGGGAAGCCTGTTGTAATCACATCAGACGATTTCGTCGGCAGACCAGTCGTGTAGGATCGGCGGGGCTCCGTGTCAACAATAGGTGGTCCCGTCCGGTTGACATAGAGGTAGATAGCCGGGAGATGGGCCTAGCTCAGGATGATTAGCCAGACCACAATGTCCATTTTGTTGCAGCTAGCTGGTAGCGATGAATCCGGAGTTAAAGGTCCAGTGATTCAGTGATTCCGGCAGAAAAACTGATATGTTCTGGGTCGATAACGCGCTGTGCAGACAGTGCAGACTGGCCGAATAATAGTCCAGACTAGAGCTGGCTGGTGGGTGGTGCAGGCCACGGACAATGGTGAAAAACTGCTAACGGTAGCTGATAGCAAGCAGCTAGTTGGCTGGCTACTCCCGTCCAGTAGACCTAGAGGTAGATATGAGCCTGGCTCTAGGCTAGCTCGAGGCTAACTGGTGCTTGCATCGGGGGCAGTGGTGATTAGCCAGACAGCAACATCCATTCGGTTGCGGCTAGCTAGTTGCGATCCGGTGATTAATGTCCAGTGATTAAATTATTCCAGCAGAAAAATCCAATGTTCTGGGTGAAATACCGCTAACTGTGGCTAATAGCAAGTAGCTAGTTAGCTGGCTAGCTAGTTTCAACTGGAGATTCTAGATAAAAGGTAAGTCAATAATAGAATCCGTTCCACATTGAGTGAGGCGGGTTGCAGGAAAGTATATTTTGTAGAAGGATGAAAAGTCTGATAGGGAAATATGTACGAAAAATACAACAAAAAAAAAAACAGGGTATTTACAGGCTATTTACAGACACACGACAAAAACAGGACTGCACTACTACGCCATCTTGGATTGACACAAGCAACTTAACTAAAATAATGATGTGTGCGCTAGGCTCTCTCCAGCTCTCTCCAGGTTATTGTGCTGCTTGGCTGGCTAGCTGCTCAATGGTTTCCTCCAGATATTGCCACTGTTCTCGCTCACACAGCAGTGCACACTGCTACCATCAGCTGTGTGTCTGCGCCAGTTCCAGAAAGTCCTCTCCTTGATTGGCAAGGAAATCCTCTTCATCTTCACTGTCCAACTGCATTGTCACGGAGCTGGAACCAGCAGAAGACGATGGAGTGGCCTTAAAGCTGTATGCTGCTGTGGTGCCAAACTGCTGCAGAACTTCACTTGGTAGTTTATGCTGGTAACAGGTATCACCAGCCAGCTTCAGTCCATACCGCACCAGGAGTATGGAGTTGAGAGTGTGCAGTGACATTCTATTTCTTAACTTTGACTTGACCACACTCATTTGGCTGTACAGCCGTTCAACCTCCGCATTTGAGTGTGGCAAGGAGAGGGCAGCGAGTGCAGCTCTGCGCAGTTCTTCAAATGGATTTGACCCAGAAGAGTCTGTGTAGTTATTCACTACACTCCAAAACATGACTGTATTTTCAGTTGAGTCCCACCTAAACAGATGGATGTTTCTCCATTGGGAAACAATTTTATCACTTGTTTGGGGCTGGTAGCCCAGTAGCTCAGCTACTTTAATAATTTCAGTGGTGCCTTTATTGTGCTTTAGTGTTTCCTTAACACTGAACAAGGCCATGTTTCACAAGGCTTCTAGGTTGTCTGGGAGCCTTGCTTGCAGCTCTTTGCTTAAAGCAACAATGTAGTTGATGCACTGTCTCAGAATGACACTGTGCTCTCAAAAAGTTACCCAAGGTATGGTGATGGACTGAGATGTGAATAGGGTTGTGCCATAGGGTTGACTACTCTGCTGCAAATTGATGTTAAGAGGTGTACCAGATTTTCCAAAAGCTTGACAGGATCTGTTTGCTCTCCCTCAAATGACTTCACTGCAACTTGTACGTCGGACAGGATTGATTTCAAGAATGTCAGGTATACATAGTTGGTCTTGTTCATATACATGGCGTGGAGCACATCCGCCATGTAGCAATGCTCACTGGCCTTGGTCAACTCAAAGTGGAGTTTCAGTTCTTCCCACTGGCTCAATATATGAGTTACCGCAGGCTCAATCGATAGCCAACGTGTGGCACACACTTTGGTGATCTGCAGGGGTTTCTTGCCACAATTAATGGTGGCATACACTGCTTTGTATGCCTCGTGCCGCTTTGGGGAAATCGAAAATCAGTTGTAGGTTTCCCTGATTAAGTACTCAACACTCCTAGGGATGGTTTCTTTGGATGCTGCACTGACAGCCAATTGTAAAGAATGGCACACACAGCGGATGAGTACCACATTGGGCAATGCACATTCTTCCTTTAAAATCTTGTGCACCCCAGTCATCACGGACGCATTATCAGTGCCAATACCCTGAAGATTCTCTTTTTGAAGGTTACACTTCTCAAGAAACTCAACTACCGCCTTTGCTATTGATCTGGCATCGCCCCCTCCAATTCAACCAGAAATGTGGACACAATGGTTCTTTTTTTAGAACTGAAATACCGAATCACCACACCCAGGTATTTCGAAACACTGACATCAGAGGACTCATCCAAAAGAAGACTGAACTTCTCATCCCCCATATCTGATGTTACCCTTTTGAGAAAATAAGGAGCCAGTACTCCCCTAATAATTTCTGTGCACTAGGTAGTTTGTTGCTGCCACAGAATCTGAAAAGTCAGCTTTGCAAGCCATACCTAAATGGTCGCATGCTAGCAGCTAACAATGCTCCGCAGTGGCCATTGCCACAGTAGCTTCTGCGCTTTTGCAGTTATCCACTTTCTTAACCAACTGTGGTAATGTAGACTGTGTTGCAGGGTTGTACGGTTTTTATTTATTTATATGCTTTGCTGTAGCACAATGTTTTTTGATGTCATACATTTTTGCAAGCATATCTGATTTGCAGTACGCACAGTATGCCCGACAATCATTCCCAATTACTGGCTTCAGCCACCCTTTAAATTCAGGTACAGACTCCCACTCTTTTCTGATTGATGTTGTAAGTTCTGTTCAAGATCAAACATTCGTGACCAACTATATTCATTGGGTTTGTCTCGAACGCATACTGCTGCTGCAGTCAGCCAACAATGATTTGCAATTTTCTGAAATTGCTGCTGGCCTGCTGCTGCCTGTGCACGAGCTGAGCGCCTGCTGCTGACGTCACTCACAATACACTTTTGCAGCCACACTGAGTGTGTGACAGAGAAAATCGTTTTTGTGTCATTTAGAGGGAAAATGCTTGAATTTTAGTGTTTGAGTCACTTTTCAAAAGTTGCTAAAAGTTCCAATAAAAAAAAAAAGTAACTACATTTGTTGCTAGGTGCTGTTTGAAAAAAAAAAAAAGTTGCCAGGGTAGTCTGAAAAGTTGCTAAATCTAGCAACAAAATTGCTAAGTTGGCATCACTGCTTCTACCTCCTTCCAGTGTCAACAACTCCATCATGGAGAGGTGTGGCCTTCGGGACCAGGGGGCATGTCTTAGCAGAAACCGCTATATTTAATGATGACGTCAATATACTGTAGGTTTATGGGAAGGTGTGATAAACCACTGACAGGTGAGTTTAACATTCCTCTCCTGATTACCAGAGGTATAGTATGTATTGTAGGTATAGTATGTATTGTTGTGATTGATTACCAGAGATATAGTGATTGTTGTGATTGTGGAGAGATAAGACGTGATATTGAAAAAGGTCATTTAACAGAAACATTTATCAAAATAACAGACTGTGTGCAGTCTGTGTGGCCCATGTGGGTCTGTAGTGTCGAGTCAATGTTGCTAATCATTGCTGCTAAACAAAGGAGTCCGCCCATACTGAACTTTGATCATAAGTTTTATTCATATCACAAGATTTCAGCATGAGTTTACAGATGTCATGATCACCCGGAGAGCAGTGTCCTCCAAATTACAATGTCTGCTCTAACGTTTTTTGTCTCCAGCCTATACTTATAAGATATACAAAAATATGGGTGGCTCCCTCTACTGTCCAATCACCTGTCTCCAACGAACAGGCTTCTCTGTCCTATGTGGCGTCACACTAAAACAATTCCCTCTGACACTAAATAAACATCCTCTCAGGTTCCACTTAAAAACATTAACAAAGTCATAATCTTAATACACTACAGGTCAAAACCAATTGTGTATATAAACCCTGGATTGCTGATGCTATGTATTGGCCACTGAGAGGCTTTGAAGCCACAGGTTGGTCATATTGGCACTCCCCAGTAGGAGCAGTCCTCCATAGGAATTAATGGAGTTCTACAGTATTTAGGCCCTGTGTAGCTCAGTTGGTAGAGCATGGCGTTGCAACGCCAGGGTTGTGGGTACGTTTCCCACGGGGGGCCAGTATGAAAAATGTATGCACTCACTAACTGTAAGTTGCTCTGGATAAGAGCGTCTGCTAAATGACTAAAATGTATTTAAATTGAATGTTTCATGTTTGTCACACACGTTGAGATACGGGTCGGACCAAGGTGCAGCGTGAAAAGCGTACATGTTTATTAACTAAATAAACATTCAACAAAACAAGAAACAACGTAAAGTGAAGTCCAAAGGGCTATACACATACTAGCCTAACAGGAACAAGATCCCACAATACACAGTAGGCAATGGGCTACCTAAGTATGATCCCCAATCAGAGACAATGAGCGACAGCTGTGGAGCAGACTACTCTGACTCCGGAATGGAGTCGCTGACCGGAGCTGGACTAGGCACCGGTGGAGCAGACTGCTCTGACTCCGGAGTGGAGCCGCTGACCAGAGCTGGACTAAAAAACCGGTGGAGCGGACTGCTCTGACTCCGGATTTGAGCCGCTGACCGGAGCTAGACTGGGCACCGGTGGAGCGGACTACTCTGGGGCAGACTACACTCAATCATAGGACCTACTAAAGAGATGAGTCTTCAGTAAAGACTTAAAGGTCGAGACCGAGTCTGCGTCTCTCACATGGATAGGCAGACCATTCCATAAAAATTGAGCTCTATAGGAAAAAGCCCTGCCTCCAGCTGTTTGCTTAGCAATACTAGGGACAATAAGGAGGCCTGCGTCTTGTGACCGTAGCGTACGTGTAGGTATGTACGGCAGGACCAAATCGGAGAGATAGGTAGGAGCAAGCCCATGTAATGCTTTGTAGGTTAGCAGTAAAACCTTGAAATCAGCCCTAGACTTAACAGGAAGCCAGTAATATGATCAAATTTTTTGGTTCTAGTCAAGATTCTAGCAGCCGTGTTTAGCACTAACTGAAGTTTATTTAGTGCTTTATCCTGGTAGTGGGAGAGTAATAGTCTAATCTAATCTAGAAGTGACAAAAGCATGGATTAGCTTTTCTGCATCATTTTTGGACAAAACGTTTCAGATTTTTGCAATGTCACGAAGATGGAAAAAAGCTGTCCTTAAAATATTATTGATATTTTCATCAAAAGAGAGATCAGGGTCCAGAGTAACGCAGAGGTCCTTCACAGTTTTTTTTTTTGATGACTGTACAACCAACAGAAGATCTCTTTGTTTCTTGGGACCTAGAACTAGCATCTCTGTTTTGTCCGAGTTTAAAAGTAAAACATTTGCCGCCATCCACTTCCTTATGTCTGAAACACATACTTCCAGGGTAGGCAATTTTGGGGCTTCACCATGTTTCATCGAAATGTACAGCTGTGTGTCGTCCGCATAACAATGAAAGTTAACATTGTGTTAACTTGACATCACCAAGAGGTAAACTATATAGTGAAAACAATAGTGGTCCTAAAACGGAACCTTGAGGAACGCTGAAACGTACAATTGATTTGTCAGAGGACAAACCATCCACAGAGACGAACTGATATCTTTCCGACAGATAAGATGTAGACCAATTAAGGTTTCCAATCTCGCCAAAAGAATGTGATGATTGATGGTGTCTAAAGCAGCACTAAGGTCTCGGAGCACCAGGACAGATGCAAAGCCTTCGTCTGACACCATTAAAAGGTAATTTACCACCTTCACGAGTGCAGTCTGAGTGCTATGATGGGGTCTAAAACCAGACTGAAGCGTTTCGTATACATTATTTGTCTTCAGGAAGGCAGTGAGTTCCTGCACAACAGCTTTTTCTAACATTTTTGAGAGGAATGGAAGATTCGATATAGGCAGATCGTTTTTTACATCTTCTGGGTCAAGGTTTGGCTTTTACAAGAGAGGCTTTATTACTGCCACTTTTAGTGAACTTGGTACACATCCAGTGCATAGGGAGCCATTTATTATGTTCAACATAGGAGGGCCAAGCACAGGAAGTAGCTCTTTCAATAGTTTAGTTGGAATAGGGTCCAGTATGCAGCTTGAAGGTTTAGAGGCCATGACTATTTTCATAAATGTGTCAAGAGATATAGGATTAAAAAACTTGAGTGTCTCCATTGATCCTAGGTCCTGGCAGTTTTTTGCAGACTCAGGACAGCTGAGCTTTGGAGAAATATGCAGATTCAAAGAGGAGTACGTAATTTGCTTCCTAATGATCATGATCTTTTCGTCGAAGTAGAAGTTCATGAATTCATCACTGCTGAAGTGAAAGGCATCCTCTCTTGGGGAATGCTGCTTTTTAGTTAGCTTTGCGACAGTATCAAATATAACTTTTGGACTGTTCTTATTCTCCTCAATTAGGTTGGAAAAATAGGATGATCGAGCAGTAGTGAGGGCTCTTCGATATTGCAATGTACTTTCTTTCCAAGCTAGTAGGAAGACTTTCAGTTTGGTGGAGCGCCATTTCCGTTCCAATTTTCTGGAAGCTTGCTTCAGGGCTCGGGTATTTTCTGTATACCAGGGAGCAAATTTCTTGTGACAACAGTTTTTTGTTTTTAGGGGTGCGACTGCATCTAGGGTATTACGCAAGGTTAAATTTAGATCCTCAGTTAGGTCGTTAACTGATTTTTGTATTCCGACGTCCTTGAGTAGGTGGAGGGAGTATGGAAGGGCATCTAGGAATCTTTGGGTTGTCAGAGAATTTATAGCACGGCTTTTGATGATCCTTGGTTGGGGTCTGAGCAGATTATTTGTTGCGATTGCAAACATAATAAGATGGTGGTCCGATGGATTATCCCAGGATTATGAGGAAAAACATTTAGATCCACAATATTTATTCCACGGGACAAAACTAGATCCAGGGTATGACTGTGGCAATGAGTAGGTCCGGAGACATGTTGGACAAAACCCATTGAGTCGATGATGGCTCCGAAAGCCTTTTGGAGTGGGTCTGTGGACTTTTCCATGTGACTATTAAAGTCACCAAAAATGAGAATATTATCTGCCATGACTACTTGGTCCGATAGGATTTCAGGGAACTCAGTGAGGAACTCTGTATACGGCCCAGGAGGCCTGTAAACAGTAGCTATACAAAGTGATTGAGTAGGCTGCATAGATTTCATATAATAATAATAATAATAATAATAATAATATGCCACTTAGCAGACGCTTTTATCCAAAGCGACTTACAGTCATGCGTGCATACATTTTTGTGTATGGGTGGTCCCGGGGATCGAACCCACTACCCTGGCGTTACAAGCGCCGTGCTCTACCAGCTGAGCTACAGAGGACCAGAAGCTCATGACTAGAAGCTCAGAAGATGAAAACACAGTCATTTTTTGGGGGGTAAATTGACATTTGCTATCGTAAATGTTAGCAACACCTCCACCTTTGCGGGATGCGCGGGGGATATGGTCACTAGTGTAACACAGTAAATTCATCAGGCTTAAGCCATGTTTCTGTCAGGCCAATCACATTAAGATTATGATCAGTGATTAGCTCATTGACCATAACTGCCTTGGAAGTAAGGGATCTAACATTAACCCTTTAAAGAAAGTATCACTGCCTCCTTCTCACAAATGATCAAAAAAATATAAAAATTAAATAAAGTTGGTTCAACACAGTGGCGGGTCATTTTGACCCTAGGACAACGGGAGGGTTAAGTAGCCCTATTTTCAATAATGACAGGAATGGAGTAGGTCTTTATTCCAGTGAGATTGCTAAGGCAAACACTGCCATGTTTAGTTTTGCCCAACCTAGATTGAGGCACAGACACGGTCTCAATGGGGATAGCTGAGCTGACTACACTGACTGTGCTAGTGGCAGACTCCACTAAGCTGGCAAGCTGGCTAACAGCCTTCTGCCTGGTCTGCACCCTATCTCATTGTGGAGCTAGAGGAGTTAGAGCCCTGTCTATGTTGGTAGATAAGATGAGAGCACCCCTCCAGCTAGGATGGAGTCCGTCACTCCTCAGCAGGCCAGGCTTGGTCCTGTTTGTGGGTGAGTCCAGAAAGAGGGTCAATTATCTACAAATTCTATATTTTGGGAAGGGCAGAAAACAGTTTTCAACCAGCGATTGAGTTGTGAGACTGCTGTAGAGCTCATCACTCCCCCTAACTGGGAGGGGGCCAGAGACAATTACTCGATGCCGACACATCTTTCTAGCTAATTTACATACTGAAGCGATGTTGCTCTTGGTGACCTCTGACTGTTTCATCCTAACAACATTGGTGCCTACGTGGATAACAATATCCCTATAATCTCTACACTCGCCAGTTTTTGCCTTAGCCAGCACCATCTTCAGATTAGCTTTTATGTTGGTAGCCCTGCGCCCTGGTAAACAGTGTATGATCGCTGGATGATTCTTTTTAAGTCTAATATTGCGGGTAATGGAGTTGCCAGTGACTAGGGTTTTCAATTTGTCAGAGCTAATGGTGGTAGGCTTCGGTGGCTCAGACCTCGTAATGGGTGGAGGAAAGACCTGAGAATTCTCGGCCTCTGACTCCGACTTGTTGCTTAATGGGGAGAACCGGTTTCTGTCAGCTGAATGAGCGACACCGGTTGAGCATGCCGACAGCATTTATTTCCAGAAGCCTTGAGTAAATTGTCCGGCTGTGTGCAGGGGTAAATAATAGTATTGAGGCTATATACAGGGGGTACCGGTACAGAGTCAATGTGCAGGGGCACAAGTTAGTCGAGGTAATTGAGGTAATATGTACATGTGGGTAGAGGTAAAGTGACAATGAAAAAGATAATAAACAGGCCCAATAGACTCCCATTCACTCCTTGAAGGAGAGCACTTTTTGTCCCAGAATCACCCAGAATGCACCGCGCGGCCCACTGACATAGCATGGGCAACGTTTCCCATCTCCTCAAAAATATATCTGCCGTTGCGAATGTTAGACTCCACTCTGTGAGGCACATCGATCTGCAGGTTGAACATTGTGAGATTGTAGACTCCTAAATTGATAGTGCAGTTTTTTAAAGTGATTTTACAGCTAACTAGCTACGTTACATGCTGAAATTGTCTTTGGTATTATTGTGTGTAGCTACGTATGCTAGCTAGCTACCTAGCCAGCCAGGCAGCCCATAGAGAAAGCATTGCATTGTGGATTTTGTAGTCAACTTGAGCTGCACCAGATTTCCACAACGATTTTCCATGTTGCTACAAACCTTATTATAATGTCAAAATGAAACATTTGTTCACAAAAAATATTGTTCACATATTAGT
The DNA here is from genome assembly GCF_964263955.1 of Coregonus lavaretus. Classification (NCBI taxonomy): domain Eukaryota; kingdom Metazoa; phylum Chordata; class Actinopteri; order Salmoniformes; family Salmonidae; genus Coregonus; species Coregonus lavaretus. The sequence continues at coordinate 43,272,550 of NC_139995.1, read as the reverse complement.
GTTATTTAACACATTAAATTAAAGGAATGAGTGGTTTTGGGTGGAGTTTTCCTTTAACAACTGTGGGATAGTGCCAAGATGGAAGCGCGATGGCCTCAACACAGCGCCCCCTATCAGTCATCTAGTGTATATGTCAATCATTAGCTAAAACTCCAACTGACTCGGCCATTGGAAACCATTGGAATTGGATCCATGTCTGAGGTGTGATGTGTTTTGATGAGGGAATAAGACACAGACTTGTCATCTACTCTGGGTCTGCATGCATACAAGTTCATACAGTATGGGTCAGATAGAATCTACAGAGATTTTGTCTTTACCTGAGCAGTGTATTATGCAAATGAATCAATACAACAATGTTTATTCATGTTATGTTGCATGCACCAATATCTTACAGTGTGAAACAAAAAAACTAAAACTGCATTTTCACATATTTTCTCGCTGCACTGGAAGAATGTTATCTTGAACTTATCTTGAACTGGTTAATCAGTGGCCTGTGTGTGTGGGTGTGTGTGTGTGTGTACTGTATGTGTGGGTGTGTGTGAGTCCTTTGGAGAAAACGAAAGTTACTGAGATTTGTTTAATGAGTGATTTTTAGAAGGCCATAGTTGACTGACCCCTTCACCAACCAATATTCTCTCTCTCTCTCTTTCTCTCTCCTCTCTCTCTCTCTCTCTCTCCTCATCTCTCTCTCTCTCCTCTCTCTCATCTCTCTCTCTCTCTCTCTCTCATCTCTCTCTCTCTCTCTCTCTCTCATCTCTCTCTCTCCTTCCTCTCCTCTCTCTCCTCTCTCTTCATCTCTCTCTCTCTCTCCTCTCTCTCTCTCCCTCTCTCTCTCTCTCTCTCTCTCTCTCTCTCTCTCTCTCCTCTCTCTCTCTCTCTCTCTCTCTCTCTACTCTCTCTCTCTCTCTCTCTCCTCTCTCTCTCTCTCTCTCTCTCTCTCTCTCTCTCTCTCTCTCTCTCTCTCTCTGCTCTCTCTCTTCTCTCTCTCTCTCTCTCTCTCTCCTCTCTCTCTCATAAAAGCTGTGTCCCCACCCTCTCTCCATGGTTTTCCTGGAAGCAGACAGAAGCGTTCCGAGTAAGCTACGTGCTGGAGTCACATTTTGTCAGGCAGCCAATACACCTGCTAGGACAGGTATGTTTATCTAGCAGGGAGGTGCAGATACCCTTTGTCACCACACTAAGGTGTGGGAATGTGTGCTTGTGTGAGCCAGCACTGTTTAAGTACACAAGCCTGCTGTTGATGAATGAAATTATCCTTGACATTAGTAATGGATTGTCGTTTCTCTTTGTTTATTTGAGCTGTTCTTGCCATAATATGGACTTGGTCTTTTACCAAATAGGGCTGTCTTCTGTATATTGGGAATTGCTGCTGTCACATTCCTCTATGTCCTCTCAGAAAATACCTTTGAATTGAGTCTGTAAATGTACTGATGGATAATGTTTGAAGAGCCAAGCTCACTGTTGTGTTGTAGCGAACCAGAAGGGTAGTTGATGTTAAAAAGAAAACACAGACAATACCTATCAGTAATTACTGTCACCAGGACAATGGTGGTCCATTAATAATTACTGTCACCAGGACAATGGTGACTCTAAGAGGACTATAAGTTTACGCCTGTGCCAACCAGAGACAATTGCAACTGAGAGACAGGTGCAAAACACTGTTTCAATGTTACGTAAGAACTTTGGATATGAAAATGCAGTCTGTATTCATTGTCTTGTCAGATAATGGTTGGCAGGAGAAGAGTGACTAGACTGCTGACAGATTCACTCTCCAGATGAGATGTTAAGGCCCTGACAGAGGACACTGACTGAAAGAGTCTGAGTTTCCTTGTTATATTCCCAAACATCAGCCATGACCCTCAGATGTGAAGAGTAAATTGGATCCAAATTGTGTGTGTCCTCGAGTATATGCTATATATACAAAAGTATGTGGACACCCCTTCAAATTAGTGGATTCAACTATTTCAGCCACACCGTTGCTGACAGCTGTATAAAATCGATCACACAGCCATGCAATCTCCATAGACAAACATTGGCAGTAGAATGGCCTTACTGAAGAGCTCAGTGACTTTCAACATGGCACCGTCATAGGATGCCACCTTTCCAACAAGTCAGTTCGTCAAATTTCTGCCCTGCTTGAGCTGCCCCAGTCAAATGTAAGTGCTGTTATTGTGAAGTGGAAACGTCTAGGAGCAACAACGGCTCAGCCACGAAGTGGTAGGCAACACAAGCTCACAGAACAGGACCGCCGAGTGCTGAAGCGCGTAGTGTGTAAAGATCGTCTGTCCTCGGTTGCAACACTCACTACCGACTTCCAAACTGCCTCTGGAAGCAACGTCAGCACGATAACTGTTCGTCAGGAGCTTCATGAAATGGGTTTCCATGTCCGAGCAGCCGCACACAAGCCTAAGATCACCATGAGCAATGCCAAGCGACGGCTGGAGTGATGTAAAGCTCGCCGCCATTGGACTCTGGAGCAGTGGAAACACGTTCTCTGGAGTGATGAATCACGCTTCAACATCTGGCAGTCCGACGGACGCTACCTGCCCCAATGCATAGTGCCAACTGTAAAGTTTGGTGGAGGAGGAATAATGGTCTGGGTCTGTTTTCTATGGTTCGGGCTAGGCCCCTTAGTTCCAGTGAAGGGAAATCTTAACTCTACAGCGTACAATAACATTCTAGACGATTCTGTGCTTCCAACTTTATGGAAACAGTTTGGGGTTGACCCTTTCCTATTTCAGCATGATAATGCCCCTGTGCACAAAGCGAGGTCCATACAGAAATGGTTTGTCGAGATCGGTGTGGAAGAACTTGATTGGCGTGCACAGAGCCTTGACCTCAACCCCATCAAACAGCTTTGGGATGAATTGGAACTCTGACTGCGAGGCAGGCAATGCCCGACCTCACTAATGCTTGTGGCTGAATGGAAGCAAGTCCCCGCAGCAATGTTTCAACATCTAGAGGAAAGCCTTCCCAGAAGAGTGGAGGCTGTTATAGCAGCAAAGGGGGGACCAACTCCATATTAATGGCCATGATTTTGGAATGAAAGGTTCAACGAGCAGGTGTTCACATACTTTTGGTCATGAAAACACTGCTACTCCTACTGCTCTCTTCTCGTCTGACCATGTGTTCTCGCATACCCTGAGAGCATCTGGTCAGCGGGGTGGTGGCACAGGAATCCTCATCTCTCCCAAGCGGACATTCTCTCTTTTTCCCCTGACCCATCTGTCTATCTCCTCATTTGAATTCCATGATGTCACAGTCACTAGCCCATTCAAGCTTAACATCCTTGTCATTTATTGCCCTCCAGGTTCCCTTGGAGAGTTCATCAATGAGCTTGACGCCTTGATAAGTTCCTTTCCTGAGGATGGCTCACACCTCACAGTTCTGGGTGACTTTAACCTCCCTACGTCTACCTTTGACTAATTTCTCTCTGCCTCCTTCTTTCCACTCCTCTCCTCTTTTGACCTCACCCTCTCACCGTCCCCCCCTACTCACAAGGCAGGCAATACGCTTGACCTCATCTTTACTAGATGCTGTTCTTCTACTAATCTCACTGCAACTCCCCTCCATGTCTCCGACCACTACTTTGTATCCTTTTCTCTCTCGCTCTCCTCCAACACTACTCACTCTGCCCCTACTCAGATGGTAATACGCTGTCGCAACCTTCGCTCTCTCTCTCCCGCTACTCTCTCCTCTTCCATCCTATCATCTCTTCCCTCTGCTCAATCCTTCTCCCTCCAATCTCCTGATTCAGCCTCCTCAACCCTCCTCTCCTCCCTTTCTGTATCCTTTGACTCTCTATGTCCCCTATCCTCCCGGCCGGCTCGGTCCTCCCCTCCTGCTCCGTGGCTTGACTACTCATTGCGAGCTCACAGAACAGGGCTCCAGGCAGCCGAGCGGAAATGGAGGAAAACTAGACTCCCTGCGGACCTGGCATCTTTTCACTCCCTCCTCTCTACATTTTCTTCCTCTGTTTCTGCTGCTAAAGCCACTTTCTACCACTCTAAATTCCAAGCATCTGCCTCTAACCCTAGGAAGCTCTTTGCCACCTTCTCCTCCCTGCTGAATCCCCCCCCCCCTCCCTCTCTGTGGATGACTTCGTCAACCATTTTGAAAAGAAGGTTGACGACATCCGATCCTCGTTTGTTAAGTCAAATGACACTGCTGGTCCTGCTCACACTGCCCTACCCTATGCTTTGACTTCTTTCTCCCCTCTCTCTCCAGATGAAATCTTGCGACTTGTGACGGCCGGCCGCCCAACAACCTGCCCGCTTGACCCTATCCCCTCCTCTCTTCTCCAGACCATCTCCGGTGACCTTCTCCCTTACCTCACCTCGCTCATCAACTCATCCTTGACCGCTGGCTATGTCCCTTCCGTCTTCAAGAGAGCGAGAGTTGCACCCCTTCTCAAAAAACCTACACTCGATCCCTCCGATGTCAACAACTACAGACCAGTATCCCTTCTTTCTTTTCTCTCCAAAACTCTTGAGCGTGCCGTCTTTAGCCAACTCTCTTGCTATCTCTCTCAGAATGACCTTCTTGATCCAAACCAGTCAGGTTTCAAGACTGGTCATTCAACTGAGACTGCTCTTCTCTGTGTCACGGAGGCTCTCAGCACTGCTAAAGCTAACTCTCTCTCCTCTGCTCTTGTCCTTCTAGACCTGTCTGCTGCCTTTGATACTGTGAACCATCAGATCCTCCTCTCCACCCTCTCCGAGTTGGGCATCTCCGGCGCGGCTCACTCTTGGATTGCGTCCTACCTGACCGGTCGCTCCAACAAGTGGCGTGGCGAGAATCTGTCTCCGCACCACGTGCTCTCACCACTGGTGTCCCTCAGTTCTAGGCCCTCTCCTATTCTCGCTATACACCAAGTCACTTGGCTCTGTCATATCCTCACATGGCCTCTCCTATCATTGCTACGCAGACGACACATAACTAATCTTCTCCTTTCCCCCTTCTGATAACCAGGTGGCGAATTGCATCTCTGCATGTCTGTTAGACATATCAGTGTGGATGACGGATCACCACCTCAAGCTGAACCTCGGCAAGACGGAGCTGCTCTTCCTCCCGGGGAAGGACTGCCCGTTCCATGATCTCGCCATCACGGTTGACAACTCCGTTGTGTCCTCCTCCCAGAGTGCAAAGAGCCTTGGCGTGACCCTGGACAACACCCTGTCGTTCTCCGCTAACATCAAGGCGGTTACCCGATCCTGTAGGTTCATGCTCTACAACATTCGGAGAGTACGACCCTGCCTTACACAGGAAGCGGCACAGGTCCTAATCCAGGCACTTGTCATCTCCCGTCTGGATTACTGCAACTCGCTGTTGGCTGGGCTCCCTGCCTGTGCCATTAAACCCCTCCAACTCATCCAGAATGCCGCAGCCCGTCTGGTGTTCAACCTTCCCAAGTTCTCTCATGTCACCCCGCTCCTCCACACACTCCACTGGCTTCCAGTTGAAGCTCGCATCTGCTACAAGACCATGGTGCTTGCCTGCGGAGCTGTGAGGGGAACGGCACCTCCGTACCTTCAGGCTCTCATCAGTCCCTACACCCAAACGAGGGCATTGCGTTCATCCACCTCTGGCCTGCTGGCCCCCCTACCTCTGCGGAAGCACAGTTCCCGCTCAGCCCAGTCAAAACTGTTCGCTGCTCTGGCACCCCAATGGTGGAACAAGCTCCCTCACGACGCCAGGACAGCGGAGTCACTCACCACCTTCCGGAGACACTTGAAACCCCACCTCTTTAAGGAATACCTGGGATAGGATAAAGTAATCCTTCTACCCCCCCTTACCCCACCCCCCAAAAAAAAAGATATTGTAAAGTGGTTATCCCACTGGCTATAAGGTGAATGCACCAATTTGTAAGTCGCTCTGGATAAGAGCGTCTGCTAAATGACGTAAATGTAATGTAAATGTATATTTCCATTCACATTTTAGTGATTTAGCTTATGCTTTTACACAGAGTGAATTGCAATAAGTTCATTCAAAGGACATTTGTGCTCAATTAGTATGCTACGTGGCTTTTGTTTTCAGACACAAAAACATAATAATCAATTTCTACTAAATACACGAAGACATTTACATTATTTCAAACATAGTTTATTTCCGTATAAAGACTCTTAAGTACAAAATAAACAATATGCCGTACATACATGAGTTTAAATATATCACAAACGATACAATCTGAGATTTAATTCTCATACACATGATATTGAGTGATCTCGAAGAAGAAAGACCAGCTGAATAACATAATAAACAATCATACAGAACAGCAGTTGAGTCGTTGATTTGTTTTAAACTGATTATTAATACATACTGTATTGACGTAGGTCTGGTCTGGTGAGATACATAAAGATTTATATAGCTGTAAAGGACGTACTTTATAGACAACATTCACAATGAAACAGCGAAATACACAACTTCCTGTCACCGATAGTTTATAATGAGTATCCCTTCGTTTTGTTCCGCCTCTCTCTCCTCTCTCTTGTTTTTGTCCTCCAGTTGTCTCCTCCGTCCTTCATATCAGGTTTATCATTAAACACAAGCCCTTTAATACCCAGGTTAAAACACAACATGAGGCTCTTCTCTTTTTTTATCTTAAAAAAAAGAAATATCTTTAACTCTGCATTGTTCGAAATGGACCTGTAAGTAAGCATTTCACTGTTAGTCTACGTCTGTTGTGACTACTAAAATGTTATTTCATTTGATTCTAAACAATGGCTCATTTTAGAAGTCACAAGTTTGGCAACTAGCCGTCTTGCAAATAGACATATCAAATTATAGTTTTAAGTGCTACTTATAGACTCATACAATATAAAAAATTGAAACAAACAAACACATAAAAAACAGATCAGTGCTTATGTTGCCACAGTAAAAACTATAATGCCCATATACCCAGGTGGTTGTCATAGTGACACATAAGGTGAGTTACTCCCACACAATATAAAGCGCTTATATAAATGCAAACATAAATGCCTTTTTCTCGTTATCTATCCCAGAGAGAATATATCTGAAAACAGACACACCATCATGCGCACCCACTTGCAGGCCCAAAGCAGTGTCCACAACAATTCCTGTAAACATACAAACATAATAGGTACTGTAAAATAACAATATCGGTTCATAAAACCTACTGGAGCCAAAAACACTGGCTTTTCTGCAACACCTCCCCTGGAAGAAGAGAAGTAAGTGTCTTTATATTATTTCAGGTATAGGGCTGTCGACCAGAGAGTTGGTCGTCCTATCTACAATAGGACAGAGGGGACTGCTCTGTCCAGTTGACACCCCCACTACTCTTGTGCCTTGTATCTCACATGCCATGCAGCCTGGTCTCTTCCACCTTCCAGCCGGTGGAGTTCTTCCCAAACTTATAGACCAGCCGTCTACCGTCCACCCTATCCAGGATCTCTCTCTTGTAGTAGTATCTATAGGAGGGAGGGAGGAAGGAGAGCCACTGGTTAGTCTCATGACAAGACAATGGTTTATCATGGAGATTTTATCATTGTTCTATCAATCTTCTAACTTCACCCTCAACTGGTTAACTCTGTTTAGTTAGCTAGCACCCAAAAGCCAAGCCTGGTTGCTAGGATTATGGTGTCCATGGCTAGTTGCCATGACAGTGCTGCTATATCACCATGGTTTCCTACCTCATGGCACGGCTGAGCTTCTCGTATGTCATACTGCTGTTCTTCTTCTTCTGCCCCCACAGCTGGGCCACAGCCTCAGACTTGAGGAACTTGAAGACACCCTCGTGGCGGTCCTCCCACTTCATCAGACCCTGGTTCTGGTTCTGCTCTGGGTGGATCAGGATGTCCCTAATGAACTCCCACAGGTGAGTCCCACGGGGCGCTATAGGGGGACAGTGGAGAGGAAGAGTTAGGTGTGTGTGAACAGCACAGGTGTGTGCTAAAGCAAGCAAGGATAAGGTAGAGCAGGTGTGTTTATGTTTGTATGTGTGTGTGCATGCGTGTGTGTGTGCATAATGTATGTGTGCGTGTGTACAGCATGTGTGTGTGTGTGAGTGTGCGTGTGAGCGCACGTCCATGCATGTGTGTGGTTAACGGACTATGACCTAAAAACACCTGTGATGTTTTGACTGTGGCTGTTTTCAGTACCAGATGCAAAATGTATGCTAATCTCATGACTGATAAAACCGTGCTTCTACAAGGCACCATTGAAAACAGTTGTTGACATTGATGTGTGTGTGTGTGTATGTGTGTTAGAATGATAGGAGCCACTCACCATGTTTGCTCTTCTTGGAGGTCTGGTAGTGTCTGGGATCTTGGCTGTGTTTGGGAGGTCTTCCTCTGCCTCTCTTCATCATCTCTCCCCTCTCTCCCCTCTCTGTCCTCTCTGTCTTTATGTGCACTTCTGTCAAACACAACGGTTCAGGAGTTTAGAATAACAGACTGGCTTTCAAAGAGACATGCACTTTAAAGGCTCACCCATTATACTCAACCACCACCGGAAGTTCAAGATTGTGAAGTCCACTTAGGAAAAGTTGTACTCACTGGCTATCTGAGGGTAGGAGAACTCTGGGTCGGACTCACTGCTCCTGGATTCTGGAGAGCTGGGGTTCTGGAAGCTGAGCATTCCACCTGGGGGCAGTGAGAGAAGAGGGTAAACACTTTCAATATGGCCGCTCCTTCATCCTGCCTTGATTGATTAATAAAGCCTTGGGCTCAGTGATACAGGCCAGACCAATCACATACTGATCCAGTGATGTGAAAATAATTGAGGGAAGAGAGATGAGAGGAGTGAGACGAGGACAGGTGGAGGGATGACAAACAAGAAGAAGAGAAAAGGGGGACACCACTCACCTGACGAGGAGCTGTGCATGCTGTCGGACTCGTATCCGTGGTCGCTGAGCGGCTTCATGTTATTGAAGTTGAAGTTCTTGAAGACGTGTGAGAAGTCGTTGTAGCTTGTGTCTTTCACAACTGTAACAGTAACATCACAACGTAAGCAAATGTGTCCCTTTGACACTCAAAGCTTTGGTTAGTCAGTCTGAGATAGGAAGCTGTGAAGAAGAGACAAGAGGATGTATTTACCTTCGTTTACTTCTACTGTGCTGAGCAGAGGGAAGTCTGGGAACTCATGCAGGAAGTTGTCCAGGAGCTTACAGGTCTCGTTCAGATCTGGACCACAAAAATAAATTAAATGACTGAATCATTACCAAAATTCCTCATATGCATGTGTCTGCTGCCATTTTGAGGATCATCAATAATGTTTATTCAATTCACATCAGTCAGAACCTTACCGTATTTGGCCTTGAGTTCCACCAGGCTTTGGTAGAGCTGAGCCCCAAGGGACATTCCGAACATGTTTAACAGCTGATCTCTGGTCAGTTGGCAGAGCGTGGGTCCGTCCATGAAGCAGCAGGACAGGCTCAGTGTGCCGGCATCAAACGTATTGCCCTCCACGTAGAAGCTGATCCACTCCAACACGTTCTGCTTGCTCCAGTACTGAGGGTTCTGGTCATACCATTGTGCTAGAGGAGGACACAGAGGAGGAGGGGGTGTTAGATTTGTGCAGTGAGTGTGTGTGTGTTTGTGTGTGTGTGTGAGGCATGATGCTGTTGTTGTAAAATCACCATCCCTCTTTTGAGATTCAACGATCTGTTAATGAGCCATAAAAAACCTTGTCAATCTAACCACCCAGTTAAACCGCAAGACAATTACTAACTGAAGCCTTTCAACTAAGTGCTAACCCACACAAGGACCCAGATCCTGATCTGTGAAAACCTGAGTTTGTGGTTTGTGGGAGTCAGAACGCCTGTCTCTAGGTTATCTCTGCCCTGTGTCGTAAAACACTTTCAACTACATAAACAGTTCTAGTCACAACTTATCACTGGCTAGGCCAGGGAAAGTAAAATAAAGCTTGAGGCATCTGAAAGATGAAAAGACAGCATTCCTCAATTTAAGACAAAACATTGTCCCAGTTAATGATTTAACAGCCTTCTAAATTAGGTCATTGCAAAGTTCAGCCAATCCCCTGTCTGTCTGTGACTTTAGCTAAAGGACATATGTTTACTGTGGTCTTTGACTGAGTGTCTGTCAACAGGCTCAGACAACAGACACATCTCTTCCAGGGTGAGTCAATGGGAAATATCCACAGACTTCACCAGCCAACAAGGCGACCAAAACCAAAGAACCGCCAAAACTCCTGACTGAATAAAGATCCTCACAGAAAAGATTGCACACATCCACACTGTGGTTTCCCAGGTGATCAACAGAAAAGTACATATCAAGGACTAAAGTATCCCACATGCTGATAACAAAGCAGAGACAATTACATATCTTCCTTTTCTGTCAATAATCAGTTTGAGTCTATTGTTTTTTTCATCTATAGATATCATATAATGTTATCACCAGCTAGGTGATTATGAAGAGGCATTGGTATAAGACACCTATAGCGCCCAGGTGACTGCAGATGAACATTGGTAGTTAGCTAAATCTGGTGCAATGCATACATTTTCAGTATATTGAGACTTATGTTTTTGTTGCACATTGTCCCTCTCTAAATAAACGTAATAAAAAATTAAATTAAATACAAAATAAGTATAAATTAGACTAAGTGTTCTCACCCAGTATGCTCGAGCTGCATGTGGAGAGGTCTGAGAGCTGCAGCAGGTCTCCTGTGGCGGGCAGAGACACGGTGGTGAGGCTGGGCTGCAGCGACTGAGGCTGCAGGGGCTCGGAGCTTCCAGTCGGGTATATGGTCATGTTAGCGTTGGTCAGGATCCTACACAGCTCACTGGCAGATGACATGGGCTCTCTGCAACCAGGAGAGAAACAAATTAATGTACAGTTAGGATGCTGTTTATGGATATAGATTAATTAACATATATAATAATTATAGTAAGATGGTTGTTAGTATAGTTTCTGTAACCAGGAGACAATTGAGTGAGCCACTGGATGCATATACAAGGATGATCAACATTAAATATTTGGAAATGGGAAACTTTTCACCCATGCCTTATTGTATTCACTGTTTGAAGTGGGTCACTGTGGTTGTACTTTGCATGAATGCAAAATATTTGGCTGTGTGTGAATACAAACCAGTTTCTGTTTCCTTTCCTCTGCTGTGGATGAATTTAAACTGACTTTCCCCAATATTTTACAGATGTGTCAACATAAATTGGATCTTTCAATTGGAGGATTCTGCTAAACATGCTACAGCGGTTAATGTGACCTCAGACCCAAGAAACCACCCCATCACTCCCCAAAGAGCATCTCCACTTCCACACGTACCTGATTCTGAGGCAACCGACAGGCAGCGATGAGAAGGTGTCAGATCAATAATAATCCACTGTTTGATTTAGAGTCCAGTGTTTGTGATTCACTCCGAGTGTTCGTCAGTATACTCCACGTTTTTTCTCCTGCTCTTCCTTCTCTCTCTCCCTTTATCTCTCTCGCTCTAGTTTCATAGATGCACCTGCCGCTGAATATACCTGTGAAAGGCTTTATACCCTAGAAATACATGTGGGAGGGGCCAGGTGAGCGCTAACTCAGAGGGGGAATTCCATGCTACCTTTAAACCATGGCTCACCCCCCTCTCTCTCACCCCACTCTCCCTCCTCTTCTCTCACCCTCCTTCTCCCCGGGAACTGTGAATAACAAAACAAACCTACCCTCTTGCTATACTTTCTCTTACCCCATTCCCTCCTCCCTCCTTCCTTCTCTCCATGACAAAGCTCAGGAGCGTTGGTGGGTGTGTCGAATGGAAAGACAAGACAGAAGAATGGTGTGGAATGGAGAGGGAGTTGAAGGGTCGAGAGAGGACAAGAGGATGGGGTGGAATGGAGGGGGAGATGAAGGGGTGAGAGAGAGGACGAGAGGATGGGGTGGTGGTGGTGAGAGTGAGGGAGTCTAAGAACAGAACTACAGGATGATGCCACTGTAAACATTCCTAATTGATCAATAGTCATGGTTGACCTAGTTTGTTTTATTAGGTAATACTTTATTTATTAATTCACTTTCTCACACAGTACCTCTATTTCTTGACCCCCCCCCACACACCCAAATGCCGGGTCTAAATGAATTATTTACGAGGTTACCATGAATTAGCAGGAATTGTTTACGAGGTTTAATGTTTCATTTGTTACATTAAATCATTCAGTAATGACCTGAAAACATTAAAGCAATCATCCGGGAGTACAGAACCCTAGAAAATGGCAGATCGCACTCTACTGGCGAAAGTGAGAACTGCCAAAATGCACAGCCAAAGAGGAGAATAGGTGTTTTAGTTTTTTCGAAATAGAGGCAAAAGAAACGTGACACAGTGTGTAAATGATCACACATTAGTGCAGGAAATGAAGAAATTGATTAAAATGCAGGAAGTGAATGCTTGAATTAAACAAGTAACTATGCAAATGAGCAAAAGCTGTCTGCATTAAGGAAATAGACGCCTGGCTCAAATAGAAGCCTGTCTCTAATAAGTGTATTTTGTGTTCAGTGACTTAAGCAAATATACGCCCGTGCTATTAATTAAAGTTTTACGGTATACCAGAAATATTCCATAAACAACGTTGGGATCCTCATTGATACCGGACCATACACACATGCACACACACGTACACACAAACACAAATGCACGTACGTATGTACGCATATGCGCACGCACGCATACACACACACCACCATCGCTACCACCTCTTTGTTTATCTCTAAGGAATTAAGTAATTTGTTCCATTATTTGCTGTTGACACTGACTCTGAAGCTTTCACAGGCCTCTCAGTAACATTAGGTCCTGTTTCAGTTTGGCCCAGTGGACTGGTTCAGCCAGCTCCACACGTTTACCCAACGGCAGGACCTTTCACTGCAAGTGACTCACTCAATATGGTTAACATGACGCAGGTTCAGTGGCCAGAATCACCATTATTCACCAAGTACATTCACATGTACCAGGAATATGACCTGGTGAAATGATGCTGCCACAATAAACACAATATATTCACAATATAATGACAGACGACACACAATATATACAGACAGAGTATATAGACAAGAATTTACACAATCAACATACAGTATGTACACCATAAACACTGTAAACTAAAATACGACAGACTACATAGTAAACACTATAAACTACACTTTAAATTATGCATGTAAAAGGTGTATAAGCAAAACAATTTTGCAGAATGATGTGCAATGGGGGAAATATATATGTAAAGAGCTAGTCCGTGGCAGGGTGCAAATGGGCAGAGAGTGCAAACAAGCAAATGTGCCGTTGTAGGATAATAGTGCAGGGTCATTTTTGGTGATTGGCTTTGTTTGCAGGGGTCATGTGTTGTGGACTAGGCCAATAAGGCTGAGTATACTAAGCGTTGCCTATAGCTTGAAGAGAAATCTGTCAGTTCCCACAGTTTGCCTGCCTGGCTTTCATCATCCTAAAGGGGTGGAACTCCATTACACCCTGTTGCTGCTCAGTCTAAGCCCTACAAGATTTAGTACAGGGATCACTGTCATGCAACCTAACCCAAAAGCAATGCTCAGGTGATGCCATCTCCCTCAGGAAATCTAGAAACTCATGACCTTAATCCTATGTGATTTTCTGGTTGTGCATGTATAATATGTTGGGGTGTAGTATCTTGAGTACAGTCTAACTGGAAGCTACTGAGACGTGGAACTAAGGGTGAGAGGCACGGCCAAAGTGTAGCCTAATTAACAACTGGCTCCTGGTCAATGTGTCATTAGATGAAACTAGGTCTGGATCAAAGAGAGCTGAACCTAAGGTGTAATCATAATGATACATAAGAAACTCAAAATCACCGTCTTTGGTAAAGGAAAAGACCAAGAAGGCAGAATCACTTTCCTTAAATGTATCCATAATGGAAAGAAAGTTGCCTTTGTTAATGTGTATGCTCCAAATTCATATGATCCTACGTTCTTTGATTCTCTGAACAGCATATTGCTAGAATTAACTCTATTCCAACTGGTTATTGGAACAGATATAAATGCCATTCTTGACAGGCGGGACAAATATAATAAGACCATCTACAATCCACAGGCACTCCAACATTCAGTATACTCTCTGATTACAACCTTATTGATGACTGGCAAGCTCATAACCCTAAAATAAAAGAGCACACTTTCTGTTCAATCAGGCACAAAGCATTCTCCTGAATCAATTTCCTACTATTATCTACTGCTCTATTTTCTCGACATTTGAGCCTATCTGATCATCATGCTTATTACTGCCAGATACACATTTCAGAATCTCCTAAAAGAGCCACAAGATGGCACTTTAATGTTTCCTTACTACAAAACAGTGCAACTGAATTGGCATCTGGGCTGAATAAATCACAATTAAAGAAGATATCAGAATTGGAAAAGTTGTTAACGACGTTAGAGCGTTCTCAATAAACACCTTTTCTCAGACCAGGTAGCGACTACTCTCATCAAAGTCAAGAAATAACTACATTTATTGATAAGACAGAGCAGAATTTGCCATCCATCGAGTTAGACTCTTCCATGGTAATCGACTCAGTCATCTACTGGCTAACAAGCTTTGCGGTAATGATCAATTATCGGATATTGCAACTGTTGAATCTGAATCAGGTGAATTACTATCGGAACCTAAATGAATCAACTAAAGATTTTCACATTTCTATAAAGAACTATACACCTCTGATTGTAAATCCACACCAAGCCAGATCGAGTCCTTTTTAAAATATATTAAAACTCCTCTTCTCTCAACTGAGGGTGCCGGCTTGCTGGGAGCCCAAATCTCTCTCCACGAACTCAAAAGGGCATTAGATAACATGAATGAAGGCAAATCACCTTGGGACGGTATTCCTCCTGAGGTCTATTTAAAAATGTTGAACCAATTAGGTCCACTGTTACTTGAAATGATTAACACATCCATTCACATTTTCATTTGGAAGGGATGTAAATACAGTACTAATTTCGCAATTATAAAAAAAAAGGTAAGGATGCCACCCAGTGCTCTCACTATTGCCCCCTATCTTTGATAAACACAGATATTCAACTATTTACCCAAATTGGAACAACTGGACCAAAGCGGGTTTGTTTAAAAACGATTATCCTCAAATACCCTCCGTCGTCTATTACATATCTTACATGCTTCATCAGAAACAAAAGCTCCTTGGGCAGTTCTATCTCTCAACAAAGAAAAAGCTTTTGATAGACTATAATGGCCATATCTTTGGTCGGTTTTGGAACATATGGGGCTTGGCTCCAATTTCTTTAATATTATTAAAATACAATATGCCAATTCCTCAGCGACAGTAATTACATCAATAACTGCTCTGTTCCGTTCAGAATAACTAGAAGTAACAGGCAAGGTGATCCCATCTCACCTCTGCAATTTTTATTGTAGGGGGTTGGACAGGATGGGGAGTTGATCTCTTTTTGTTTATTTTTTTCTTCACATACCAATTGTATTATTACACAATCCTGTGTGATCGATATGGGTACTTGTGGTATAAACTAAGTGTGCAAATTGAAATGAATATTCTTCCTGTAACCCACTGCAAAAAGAAAATTACAAGGCAAATAAAAACTTGGTAAAAAAAAAAGAAAGAGAGCTTAACCGAAACTTGGGCACGGAGCAGAGACAGTTATTTGACTGTAGGCTGAATGGACCCTGGATCCTGTCTGCAATTAGTGGGACAATAAACCATTTCGCAAATAGATGTAATCATTTCTTGTGTGCTGTAGAGCCTGGTTAATGTGTGTGTTTAGTGTAGAGTCGGTAGGGGACTGTGGGTTGTTGTGGTTCACTGTCACCTCCTAGTTGCTGACAAGGTCAATGCATGGATGGGATTCTTCGGAGCAAAGACTGAGGCCTGAGAATCTTAGCTCATGTCATTCAAAGGGTGATAATGGTTTTAGTTCTACTTAATGCATGCAATCTTTTGTCTGTAATTTAATTTTTTTGGAAAGGGGAGAGGGGTCTTAAAGTACTCAAGGTTTGAGTGAGGTAAGGCTTTGACTTTAAAGGACAAAGGTTATCATTGCCTTACTGAGTAAACAGATAAGAGACTCTATAAATAGCATTTCCTGTCACAGTATCAGCATGTTGTCAGTATACAATGTTTTTTTTTTTTGAGTTTTATCAGAGGTTATAAAATCAATAAATCATCAGAGTGCTTCCAGTTAAGGGTATATGGTTATAACCGAACAGGTGTTGTGTTGTAACGGCTTTGACCTCCTTAATGATCTCACCTGCTAACCTCTACTATAATTTCCCCCAAATTTCATAATGCCTATTAGGTCCCTACCCTTCCTTTCTGATCCATGGTAAAATGGAAAACAGTGCTGTCGCTAGGAATGCTGTTGGACTGGTTGGTGTTGAGACACAGGCTTTCAAGCCTTGTAGTTTCATGCTTTGTAGGCTCACTGGCATGGTGTCAATCGGAAAAATTCCATCACTTGTTGTTAGTCTCCTTTTTTCTTGCCTTTGCCATTACTCACTGCTACTGTCACTGCTAGAGATGCTGGGTTGGGTGTGTGTGTATGTGTGTAAGTTCTCATAGTCTCACTGCAGAATTAGACATTCATCCACATTCTCCAAACGTCAAATTACGAAGTTAAGGGTTAAGTTTAGGCACTCATTGCGAAAGGTTAAGGTAAGGGTTAAGGTTTTGGATAAGGTTAAAACATTACATTTAGGCACTTATTCCAAATTATGTAGGTAAGGGTTAAGGTTTGGGATAGGGTTAAAATAAAAAAATAAAAAAACAGAATCCACAACTGGGATTGAACACACAACCTACTGATCCAGACTCATGGGATTAAGCCCATCCACCAACCCCATCCACAATGCTGTTAGTGACTGGTTTTGAAACCATTTCCCGATGTCCTCAGGACATGGATAGACATCCAATTTCGATGACCTGCCTGCGGGCTCTAGTTTTGTCTTATCTTGATTATTGTCCAGTCATGTGGTCAAGTACTGCAAAGAAAGACCTAGTTAAGTTGCAGTTGGCCAAGAACTGAGCGGCACGTCTTGCTCTTCATTACTGAACAAAAATATAAACGCAGCATGCAACAATTTCAATGATTTTACTGAGTTACAGTTCATATAAGGAAATCAGTCAATTGAAATAAATAGGCCGTAATATATGGATTTCACATGACTGGGCAGGGGCACAGCCATGGGAGCCAGGCCCACCCAATGGGGAGCCAGGCCCAGCCAATCAGAATACGTTTTTCCCCACAAAAGGGGTTTATTACAGACACAAATACTCCTCAGTTTCATTAGCTAATCATTAATGTTTTGAAAATTCAAAATTGTTAGCATAGTCAACGTACACACACCTATGACACACACACCTACCCCACCAGACATGCCACCAGGGCTCTTTTCACAGTCCCCATATTCAGAACAAATTCAAGAAAGCGTACAGTATTAGAGTGCATTTGGAAAGTATTCGGACCCCTTGACTTTTTCCACATTTTGTTACGTTACAGCCTTATTCTAAAATTGATAAATTGTTTTTTCCCCCCTCATCAATCTACCCACAATACCCCATAATGACAAAGCAAAAACAGGTTTTTAGAAATTTTTGCAAATGTAATCAATATAAAAAAACATAAATATCACAATTACATAAGAATTCAGACCCTTTACTCATTACTTTGTTGAAGCACCTTTGGCAGCGATTACAGCCTTGAGTCTTCTTGGGTATGATGCTACAAGCTTGGCACACCTATATTTGGGGAGTTTCTCCCATTCTTCTCTGCAGATCCTCTCAAGCTCTGTCAGGTTAGATGAGGAGCGTTGCTGCACAGCTATTTTCAGGTCTCTCCAGAGATGTTCGATCGGGTTCAAGTCCAGGCTCTGGCTGGGCCACTCAAGGACATTCAGAGACTTGTCCCGAAGCCACTCCTGCATTGTCTTGGCTGTGTGCTTAGGGTTGTTGTCCTGTTGGAAGGTGAACCTTTGTTCCCAGTCTGAGGTCCTGAACGCTCTGGAGCAGTTTTCATCAAGGACCTCTCTGTACTTTGCTCCGTTCATCTTTGCCTAGATCCTGACTAGTCTCCCAGTCCCTGCCGCTGAAAAACATCCCCACACCACCATGCTTCACCATAGGGATGGTGCCTTTTACTGAGGAATGGCTTCCGTCTAGCCACTCTACCAGATTGGTGGAGTTCTGCAGAGATGGTTGTCCTACTGGATGGTTCTCCCATCTCCACAGAGGAACTCTAGAGCTCTGTCAGAGTGACCATTGGGTTCTTGGTCACTTCCCTGACCCTTCTCCCCCGATTGCTCAGTTTGGCCGGGCAGCCAGCTCTAGGAAGAGTCTTGGTGGTTCCAAACTTCTTCCATTTAAGAATGATGGTGGCCACTGTGTTCTTGGGGACCTTCAGTGCTGCAGAAATGTTTTGGTACCCTTCCCCAGATCTGTGCCTCGACACAATCCTGACTCGGAGCTTTACGGACAATTCTGCACTGTCAACTGTGGGACCTTATATAGACAGGTGTGTGCCTTTCCAAATCATGTCCAATCAATTGAATTTACCACAGGTGGACTCCAATCAAGTTGTAGAAACATCTCAAGGATGATCAATGGAAACAGGATGCACCTGAGCTCAATTTCGAGTCTAATAGCAAAGGGTCTGAATACTTATGAAAATAAGGTATTTTATTTGCAAAAATTTCTTACAACCTGTTTTCACTTTGTCATAATGGGGTATTGTGTGTAGATTGCTGAGGATGTGTAGTTATTTAATCAATTTTAGAATAAGGCTGTAACGTAACAAAATGTTGAAAAAGTCAAGGGGTCTGAATACTTTCCGAATGCACTGTATATAGAGACATTATTGCATGGAACAGAGGAATCCCCCTGGCCAGAGAGTGGTTTCAGTGCTAAGAGGGTCTGTAGGGCTGAGAGAGAAGAGGGGAGAGGAGGGAGAAAGAGGTAGCAAGCAAGAGTGTGAGAGAGAGAGAGAGAGAGAGAGAGAGAGAGAGAGAGAGAGAGAGAGAGAGAGAGAGAGAGAGAGAGAGAGAGAGAGAGAGAGAGAGAGAGAGAGAGAGAGAGAGAGAGTGTAAAAGGGAAAAGGAGAGAAAGAAAGAGCAGTGGAAAACAGAAACTGTGCTGATGGGATGGGGAGGCTCTCTGCCCATCTACCCTACCTGGTTAATGTTCACACAGTGATGTGATGTCATGTCTAACAATCTGGGACCAGACTCTGGACCTCAGCAATGACCTCACCGTGTGTATATGACAGAGAGAGAGGGAGAGAGAGAGTAGTGGTAGTCAATGAAGCGTCCTCCTCTTGTTACTACACACACACACACACACACATTCACACTCCCCTCTGGTGGAACAAGAGTGAAAGTGCAGGACAGTGTCAAACTACCCACCTATACTAGAATCCTTAGTTGCTACATCCATTTTTGGACGTATATATTTATAATATATACCCATTGATTCTTTAAGAATATAACGTATAAATGCCTCATGAGCTTAGTTCAACTGTCGTACCCCATCAGAACCCAAAATATAAGCTTGTTTTACTCCGGTGTTCGTAAAAACAACGTAAATGTAAACAAACACTATATTGCCTCAAAACATGGTTAAAACTATACATTTGATATCATGGATGGCCAGTCCTTGCATCCGTAGCTCTGTATATGAATTTGAGAGTGGTTACATTTTTCCCTCCCCATCCCATAGCTTTTTAGTGAAACGGGGCGGGGAGAGGCTTTGTGATTGTTTCAATTAAGGATTCTAGCTTTAATACTGTAATGCCTTCATATCCCAAACTTGAAATCAAAGCAGAATTTAATGTGAGGATAATTTAATAATCATAGCATCATTGGTATAAAATAGAGCTGATCATGTCCATATTCAGTGGTTGACTATTTGACTGTATGTTTGAATGGTGACTGACCAGCTAATTCTATTTGGCATTTTGCAGCGCCACATATAACCGACAGAGATAACCCACAGAGAACCCTGTAGGAAGCTGGGAGCAGGGCAGGTGGTGCTGGATATAGGAAAAAACCCCTCAGCATTGAATTATACAGAGGAAGATTTACTGTAGACACAGATCTGTTTCTTTAAACATTATACTGTTTCTCTATACTGGGAACGGTTCACTGCAGTGGGTGGTGAAAATAGAGTATGTTCAATGGGCCAAGGCCGTGTAAGCAATTTAAAGTAAACTGGCTCAATGTTTCCTTTATTATTTTCACTGGCTAACTCATATTGTATACAACATATTTTATAATATTGTTTTACAAGTGCACAGTGACAGAGTGGACTGGTGAAGGTCTACAAGCACAGTGTGTCAGAGGTAATGCTATTAGCTAACTGTCATATTAGATGTAGATCATGTATCTGCAGGTATCATTGGCCTTTTCTATGATGACTGTAAACAAACGTTCAACCTGAGGTCCAAGGTATTGGATAGCATTGTGACCCCATTTTTAAGCCTTTGAGTAAAAGACCATCCAGAGCTCAAGCCTAAAGTGTTCCAGTTCTGCAGCCTCAGTACAGGGCCAGAGCCCGGTATCATTTATCTATTAACCCACTGACATGAACACCCTGAGCACCTGCATGCTCCGTCTTATAGCACCTTCCCTCCCCTCTCCCTCTCTCCTTCCCCCCCACCTCTTCCCCCTCCCCACCTTCCCAAACCTTATGTCAATCAGTCTGCTTTCTCCACTAGCTACCCTCCCATCAACAAGCACTTCCCTCTTCCCCCTCCCTACCTTCCCAAACTACAATCCCCCCCTCTCTTTTTACAACTGCAAATAACATTTCATAAATATCAAGGCTCTGTTGGGGTCCCTCCCCCTCCCTACCTTCTCTCCTGCCACAACAGAGGGGTATCAGGGGTGAGTCAGGGGGGAGTCAGGGCCGACCCCCTCCCCCCTGGGTCTTTTAATAGACCTGGATGGAGTTAGAGCAGCAGCTGCCTGTCTACACCACCTCTCCCCTGTCCCTGTCTGTCCCCCTTATCCCTACTCTCTCTCTGTCTCTCTCTGTCTCTTCCTTTTTCTCCCCCTGCCCCGTAACCCTCATCCCTCTCTCGCTGTGCTACCACTCCTCTCTATTTCTCTCACCTCCTCTCCTTGTCTCTCGCTTTCTCTCTGCTACCCCCTGTTCCCCTCTCTCTCTCTGTAACCCTCCTGTCTTCTTTCCCTATCTCTGCTTCAACCCCCGGACCCTAGCCACCTCCCCTTCTCATATATCTCACTCACACACACCTCATACTCACTCACAGGACTACCATTCCCGAAACGGTCACCATGGCCGACAAGAAGGGCGCTGCAGCCAACAGCAAACTGATGGTGAGGAAGATAGAGAGGACGACAAAGACAGCAGTGGAGGTCAAGAAAGAGATGAAGACCGAGATGAAGAGGGAGGTGAAGTCAAGTTTAGTGAAGAAAGAGGAAAAGGTCCTGGTGGTTGGGGAGAAGGTGGAGGGGAACGGAGAGGTCCCAATGGAGGAGGGAGCCACAGCTAATAAAGAAGCGGCTAACGGGGTGGCGGAGGCTAAAGCTAACGGAGCGAATGGAGAGTACGAACCCATTGAGTTGCCTCCTTGGGAGATCATCAAAGGGTGGGTGACAACAGATACTATGTGTGTGTATGTCTGTACTGGATGTCTCTGTCTGCTGCTGCTTTGCTTGCATTCTTTATGTTGGGGTCAAACATAAAGTGACATGGAATCACCATTCATGTATTGTTTCCAACTGTATATTAATCTGCAATTAATATGTATAGCTGAGTAATTCCATAGTTGTTACCAAAGTAGGCATAGAGAACTGAAGTGTTGCCAAATGACCTTTAGAGGGATGGTGAGGGCTGCTTCTCTCATTATGGAGAGAAAGATCCACGGTCATTCCAACGTGACAGAAGGAAATGGGTTTAGAATGCTGTGGATCACTGTAGAACTCTGTTGAACACTAGAACTCTGTGAAACACTGGAACGTCCACAGTGGTTTTGTTGTGACTGTCCATACGACTTAACATTGTGACAGCAGTGTCACTCTAAAATAAGTAGTCAAATGTCAGGCAGGAACAAAGCCACTGAGTTTTACCATAAAGTCAAATTAAATCCAAAATGAAGGTATACTGTTTAAGATAGTTTCAAACTCATTGATAAGGCCAGACCGAAAGTTTTCAATACCTTCACAGTGTTGTCTGCTTATCTAATCAATAATAGTGTATGTTTCCATGTTTGGTAGAATCTGGTTAAATAAATTCCACAGGCATTTATTTCAATGTATTTCTGGGGGCTTAAATGTGCTTCCACAAATTCCATCCGGCCCAGTCATTGGTTGACCACTAGAGGGCTGTAAAGTTGCACAGTCATTGGTTCATCCCCTGTGAGTTGGTGTGTTAGCGTGCTGGATCATGTTGCAGCAGTGAGGGGCTTGGTTCAGTTACCGCTCTGAGGGATTTTTCCATTCTGAGTTGATCTGTGTTTAGGATCCTATGCAGGGTGGGTGAGATGTGAGAGTCTTGGTTCAGAGGTCATTGGAGCGGCCCAGGGTATGGAAATACCATCTGGCTTTGTTTTTATCACCCCACCATCTGGTGGATTTGTTGTCATCCTTTGGGTGCAACTGTGTTGGGGGTTAAATTTGTTGACACTGCAACAAAATGAAATATGTACTGTATAGCACATAGTTACGAAATCAAAGGGATAAACAATGTGTAATACATGCCACTCACCACCTCTGTATGGGTTTTATCTGTGTTGTTGCTGATTTTAAAACTTCAGATCTGTTATTTTCTTGAAGGGGTCCTGAATTGGTCTAAACCAGCATGACAACATATAGGAAAGGAACAAGTAAATAATGAAGGATGAATTCCCTATATCTTTTGGGACAGGTCCACTGTGTCTGTCAGTGTCATGTCTGGTAGAACCCAGACTGACTAATAGGAGACCTGATCTTTTTCCCCCCCACTAATTGATCTTTTGACCAATCAGATCAGCTCTGAAAAAGATCTGATGTGAAAAGATCTGATGTGAAAAGATCTGATGTGATTGGACAAATGACCAATTAGTTGAAAAAATATCAGAATTGGGCTGCCTGTCTAAACGCAGCCTTAGGGGACTAATGGACTAAGACTCAAAAGTTCAAAAACATGACCCTCTTAAAACAGGACAGGCTCAATCAACAACCCTCAGCCTTCTCTGTGGACAGAGCCTGTGGATTACTAAATGATTACTGGAGGATTCAGTTCACAGTTGACTAGCCATCCATTGAAAGCCTCCATTAGAAAAACACATGACTCGGCTCTGCCATTTTCAAAATGGCTGTCTCATAATCAAAACATTTGTACTTGGTCAGGTTTCCAGAATCCCTGAACATACCTTCTTGAGAGTAAGAACGAGGCTAGAGTATGCACTTCTTCTAGTTTGTAGTGAGGCACTAAAACTACTGTATTCAAGTGACTGTTATCACCATCTGACCACATCACCAAATATAACTGCCTAGATGATTACTAGACAGGGAAAAAGTGGCAATATGTTCCAAACTGATGAGCACAAGTATAAGCTATTTGCTCTTGTTTTCGGCTTAGGGATAGGGCTATAATAAGGGTGAAGATCAGAGTTTGTGAATATAATTGTGTTTATAGCTAGATAGTGTAGTACTATACCTCTGTCCTGTGCAGTTAGTACTGACCATGTACTGTACCAGTGGGGTTATCTTGGCCGCTGCCGCAGGCCACACAAAGCCCTGCTGGGCCTGCCATGGTTAATGTTGAAGTGGGCCATTGAGTCAGAGGGCTAATAATATAGAGCTGGCATTTCACGCTAGGCAGCGCTTACACGCTAAAATTAGCCCTGTACTCCCCTCTTTCTGCCTGCTGTACCCTGCCCTGCCGTGCTGCCGGCTCTTTCATCTGTCTGCTGTTCCAGCCAGGCAGCCACCCCCTCTGCTCCCCTGTTTTGGTGTGTCTTTGTTTGTCTGTTTTTAAACAACACAGACAGTTAACTGATCCAGGGGGTAAAATGCCCCCAGGAGTGTACTTAGGGGCATCTTGCCTACAGGTTTTAGATTCCATTGTGTAAATATTTGTGGGAGAGAAGCAAACTGAAACACATGTTACAGTAACAGGGGTACTATCTAAGGATAGGCACATGTGAAGAGCTGTTATGACAGACAGATAGGTTGAGTTCTGTACACCTGAGGGTTTGGAAAATATTTCATATGCAAGCTATGGAGTTTGAGTGTCTGTCTGATATAGGAGTGTAATGACAACTGTATAACATTCTTATTGTTAGAATAAACACTTCATAATAATAATAAGACATACTATAACACAATCAATTACATTTGGGATGGCAAAATGTTCATAACCTTGAATAGTGAACTGACGATAGAGAACCCTTCTCCCATTCGTTAAACGATCCTCATCCCCCTATTCCCTCTCCATCCAGGGACCGCATCGACCCGTTCCAATTCAAGTTCCAGTTCAAGAATGTGGAGTACTCGTCAGGTCGTAACAAGACGTTCCTGTGTTACCTGGTGGACAAGGGGAAGGCTGATGACGGTCTGATGAGAGGTTACCTGGTGGACAAGGGGAAGGCTGATGACGGTCTGATGAGAGGTTACCTGGTGGACAAGGGGAAGGCTGATGACGGTCTGATGAGAGGTTACCTGGAGGATGAACACTCAGGAGCCCACGCTGAGCAGGCCTTCTTCCTCCAGACTCTCCCAGACTACGACCCTGCTGTTAAATACACTGTCACCTGGTATGCATCTCTCAAATATACGGTCACCTGGTACATATCTCTCAAACATACAGTCAAGTCACCTGATACGTATCTCTCAAATACACTGTCTGTTGGTACGTTTCTATAACCTGCTCCAATTCACTGTCACCTGGTATGCATCTCTCAAATACTGTCACATGGTTCGTATCTCTCAAACATACAGTCACCTGGTATCTATCTCTCAAATACACTGTCACCGGGTACGTATCTCTCAAATACACTGTCAACTGGTAACTGTCAAATACACTGTCACCTGGTAACTATCGGTCAAATACACTGTCACGTGGTAACTATCTGTCAAATACACTGTCACCTGGTAACTATCTGTCAAATACACAGTCACGCACATACATACATACATACAGTATCTACGCAGATAGCTGTGGCCCGTTTCACAGGAGGTTAGCAGCACTTAATGAAAAGATTAGAACCCTCTCTATGACCTCATCATATGTGCCTAATTCATCTTTACCCCCTCCCTTGTCGCAGGTACATGTCATCCAGCCCCTGTGCGGCCTGCGCGGCTAAGATCGCAGAGGCCCTCCGGGCCAGGAAGACCGTCAAGATGACCCTCTTTTCAGCCCGGCTGTTTGAGTGGGAGGAGCAAGAGATCCAAGCGGGGCTGAATGCTCTGTCTCAAGCGGGGTGCAAGCTGAGGATGATGAAGCCCATGGACTTCACCTACGTCTGGGATACCTTTGTGGAGAACGACGACCTAACGTTCACCCCCTGGGAGGACTGCCAGGACAACTATGAGTACTACCACGAGAAACTGGCCGACATCATGCAGTGATCACAGTGAGTGTAGGGGAGAGGAACACACATATGCATGCATGCCATAGGCCTACATATGCACACTTATGCAGGCTAAATACACATGAAGAGTTTCATTCCAAAAAAGCTAGATATCAATTTTCAGAAATGTTGGTAAATCAGCTTCTATTGTTTCAAGAAATTATTAAAGACATTGGTGTGTTTTTTCACTATCTAATCATGGCATGGGGTTGTTCAATTACATACACTGTTTAAAATCTGTTACTTCATGGTTTCATAGAGACAAATAATCATGTTTTTTTTTGCATAATGCTATATATCCGCCTCTCTCTCAGATATAAAAAGTAGTACTGCTAGGTTTTACACAGTGAAGTGTAACAAATAACTATTATATTACACAAGCATGAAGGTACCCATAAGCAATCATTTCTGATGAAAAAACACCATGTAAAAAATGTGTGGATATAGAGTTTTGGAAATAAACTCTTCACATGCAGGTATGTAGGGGTGCACATAGACACATGCAGTCACAAGACTGATCCCAGAGATGATCTCAGAGATGGAACATATTCTTATGCAAAGCCAGTGAGGGGCCAGCCCAATAGGCCAGAGCAATAAAGCTAATGAGGGTGACCCCAAAGAGAAAGACAAACAGATACAGTTACTGTTATTCCCCTGGCTGATGAACTGCTGCTTAATGAGGGCAGCTGCTAACATTCAGGAGAAATGGTGCTGAAGACTGGAGGCTTAGCTTCAATCCTGGGGTTCTGATCCTCAGAGAAAGTCTAAGGGCTCTATTAAATCTGTATCGCTGCAGCATTACAGATTGCACAATAGAAATGTAAATGTCAGATTGTGCCGGCATATGCAGCCACCGCTAACGTAGAAACATTGCCTTTAAATTTCAATCAGGCGATACGGATTGAATAGAGCCCTAAAGGCTAGTTAGAGTTCCTTTTAGGTTAGTCAGCAAAACATGAGATGTGTAGTATTCTTCTTATCTTTTTGATGAGGCGATATCAATTCATTTTGAGTTGCTGTTGGTGTCAATATTCTCTCTCTCTCTCTCTCTCTCTCTCTCTCTCTCTCTCTCTCTCTCTCTCTAGAATTCACCTGCCACCTCCACTATCCCAGCATCCTCAGTGATGTGAGCAGTTTGAGTGTCAAGCCATCCTGCACCAAATGCCTTTATGAAGCTCCTCCTCCTCCCTCTCCAAATGGAACTCTCTGTCCTAGTTTCCACTCTCCGTTCTGGAGTTGTCCTCACAGGACACGTCTGCTGGTTCATCTGTGGATTAATTGTCAACGTCAAGATGAAGGCTCTGCAATGATGCACTCGTGGGTTATAATTCAAGTATAAATGATCTATTATTTTATTACATTTGAAGTTGTAATAATTTGTCCTTCTCCTTCTGTGTCCTCGAAGGATGTTTCATACTGTATCTGCACAAATCGTTTTTCATATCTGCACTAATGTTGCTTCTTCAACGGCAACATTCAGGGGGCTAGAATGATATTCTTTGTATGAATATTCATATATATATTGTTAATAATGATAACCCAGACTGTTACGTTCTAGAGAATTAACAGAAATTTGTGTTATTGTTATTAGGAGCAATTTTACTTTTGTGAGTTTGGATGAGATACGTTCAATATCTTTGTTTTCCACGTTTTGTTTTAGCAAGAAAACATTCTTGTTTCTTGATGGTGTTCATTTTAAATCGTGATTGAATGATAAAAATTGTCATTTTTTACAGAAAGAATGAGTAACGATTGTAATGGTTCTTGAGCACACTATTTAACTTAAAGATTCTATAGACCTAGCTATAGAAATTGAAGCAAAGTATATTATTTATACACAAAGTGAAAATAAAGTGTGGAGTTTTAAAGTGTTATTTTGGTCCTACTAGTTGAAAGCCCAGTAAGAATCGATGGATCTCTGAGAGCAGGAAGCTTTGGAACTGAGAGCAGGAAGCTTTGGTTGTTGAGTTATCTAGATAAAGCCTAGCTCTAGCCTACTCTTGAGAGCACTGCTCTAGTCTCGCGTTCCGGACTCAGAATGCTGAGACCCAGTCAGCCTACATTCACGAGTAGAGTGGTTCTATTAAAAGACTGTGGATTGTTCATCACACAATAACAACTCATCAAGGCACTAAAACACTGGGTATATGTTAACGACCATCAGAGTCAGGGGATTCAAAGCAATCTGCAGCTATTTCTGTGTCTCGGTTCTTGTGAAGCCATATAATAGAATGTAAGAGAGCTTTGGAGTAAATTAAGAATCAATTAAGAATGACTGAACTCATCATCAGCAGATAAGGAAAATGTATTTGAATGAGACGACCATGCATTGTTGCACACAGCACTAGTTGACATTTACATCTCTGACTGTACAGTACATCTTCACAGAGATCTGATGGCTGAAAAACATGCCAAATCTAACAGGCTCCAAGCAGCTAGCCATAAAGAAGAGACATGGTCCATGTTACAGACTTTCAGTAGCCTAACATACTCATTGACATTCAAAACAGTGACACAGAATTCGAAATAGAGAAGGTTCTGAGCACCTTGACTATATTGATTATCATTTCCATTCAAATAATGAGTGTATGAGGTTGGGGAAGCATTGGGGTAGGTAACTGGGCATGTGTGCAGTGTAGTTAGGGAGTTGAGAGGTCTATGGTTCCCCTTCAGAGAGTTCCATGAGGTGGGGGTCGAATAAGTTTCTCATAAGTCTCTCCACTGACCCCTTGTGGTTGTTGCTGGTCTCCCCAGACTGAGAGCCAGCAGGGTGTGGGTTGAGGGCAGGGGAGAGGCCTGGGGTGTAGCCCTGGATGGGGTTGAGGGCAGCGGGGGACAGCAGGAAGGAGGAGCGGGTCTGGGCGGTGTGGAGCCCCTCTATGGCGCTGGACAACCAGATGAGTCTCTTCAGGCTCTTGATGGTCCTCCCACGGTCATGCAGCAGCTGGTGCTCTGTCACCGCTCGCCTGCTGGAGAGAAGAGGAGGGGACAGGGAAGGGGTGGAGAGGAGAGGAAAGGAGAGGAGGGGAGGGGTGGAGGAGGGCAGAGATATGAGCAGGGAGGGAGAGGAGTACAGTAATGTGTTCAGACAACAGTGTGATAGAAATATGATAAAGGAGATTATTTTATTTTCACGTCTCTCATTTCTCCATAGAATGAGTTTGACACCCCTGCTTTAGAGGAACCAGTCACATACCTTTCATTCTCCTGACAGCGACTGACTGTGAAGACTACGAGAACCATGACAGCGACCGACTGCACAGGCTTCTGGGATACCAGCATTTTCTGCAGGGATCAAACATTCACACACACAAAAAAATGTAATTCCTCAAAACTCACTTTGTTTTTCTTATTTGTATACCTATTATGTCTCTGCGTATTCTTTTGAAAACTAGCTAGCAAAGTTTCCGGTATCCATCATTCAGGTATTCATCTGTTCATCATCAATCAAACACTCAGACAACACAAAAAAGGCGTGTTGACTTTTAGTAATTATTGGAGTCGTTACAAGTACAGCCTAGAGTTTGTTTGCTTGCGTATCCCTTGTAGTACCCACAGTTTGGGAAACCCTTTTTTTAATAGATAAAATGATATCATGCAGATATACATGGTAATAGTAGATCATGTTTAAGTCGCTCTGGAGAAGAGCGTCTGCTAAATGACGTAAATGTAAATGTAATGTTAAATAATGGTTGAATTGTAATGATAAACAAATTACATTTAAAATGAGTTACCAAAGTAATTATTATGTAGTTACTAAAATCACACTTCACTACATAATGTATAACAAATTCCTGAAGCTAAGTTATTACAAACACCTGAAAATCAAGGACCTCTAGTCAGTGTCTTGGGCAATTCTAATTCCAGATCTCCAGCCAGTTTACCTGTAGGAAATGAGAAGGTGTCAAGGTGTACTTACATAGTCCCTGATACAGCTATAGTCTTCCCCGATTCCTCAGACACTTACTGTATTAGCCCCTAGAGAGGGTGACACTAGTCTATTATCCCCCTCCCTCCCTGACACACACACACTAGCTGACCTCACACACAAACCCACACCCTTCGTTAATTAGGCTACAGTCACGTAGACACACAACGTCACACTACTAAAGACAAAATGGCACTCTTTTTTCCCCCTTTCTCAAATAGTGAGACACAAATCATGCTCTGCCATTGACATGTTAATATATGCTCAAATCGCCAAGTCAATCTAACAATAAACTCCAATCCTAAAATCGATTTTTAAAGCGTTCTGTCTAGCGTCTATAGGCTTTTGACTGGTGTTTTTCCCATAAGAGGTAGGGATGTGAGGGGAAAACGTATGATTCATCAGATTATTTGTGTCAGTATAATTGAATTCCTCTGATGTTCAGGATTTGGGGTTGGGATAGCTTCCATCTGTTGAGGTATTGTCTACATTGTCTGGTTTATACACAGGTAGGGAAATTCCATTTTCTGAGCGATCAGCATTGTCCAACAATTCTTCTCAAAGAAACGATTTTGAAAGACCAATAAATGACAGCTTTGAATAGGGGTGCTTGTGTCATTCCAATACATACCAAAATCTATCTTATTTAGCGTGTTTGTGAAGCACAAGACAAAGGCTATTCAGTAACATCTTGATTCTTTGGGTTATGGGTATTGTGACGAGCATTCGGGTTCAACTTGAGTGACAGTCAACAAACTGTAACAAAAGCATGAAGAAACAGAGAAGAGACGTGAGTGGGCGGTTGTAGTGAGCAGGTTGAACTTATCTATTAGCATACCCACCTCTCCTCTCCTCTAGTTAAGATGCCTGGGCCTTAGAGCTGGTGGCCTTAGAGCTGTTCTGTTCTTCATGTCTGACATGAACCCCCTCCTCCTAATGAACCTCCCACAGTGAAGTCTCCCGTTACCATGACACAGAGAGTCGCCGTTGGAAATGCAGTCGTCTTGACAACATTTCTGGGCCAGGTTTCCCTAGGTGAGAAATGCAGTCTGCTGTTAAAGGTCTGTGGGCGTATAGCAGGGGTGGAGAGAGATACAGAGAAAGAGAGAAAGAGATATAGACAGAAAGAATAAGAGCAAGCGAGAGAATAAGAGCAATCGAGAGAGTGAGAGCGAGAGAGAGAGAGAGCGAGAGAAGAGATTACATTTGAAATGTCTTCATTCTTTTGGAACTTGTGAGTGTAATGTTTACTATTCACTTTTTATTTCACTTTTGTTTATCCATTTCACTTGCTTTGGCAATGCAAACATATGTTTCAATCAATTCAATCAATCAATTTTATTTTATATAGCCCTTCTTACATCAGCTAATATCTCGAAGTGCTGTACAGAAACCCAGCCTAAAACCCCAAACAGCTAGTAATGCAGGTGTAGAAGCACGGCAATAAAGCCCATGGCAATAAAGCCCCTTGAATTGAATTGAAGAGAGCATGGGCAGTTACAGTATGCATTTATAATGCTGGATTCTCTCACTGTTGAAGACCTCTGACCAGCAAACTAGATAAAAACTAGTGGCAATCTCCTTCAGTACATGACTACAGTGCAGAAGTATCTGCAAAGTAACGCTATAAAGACAGAATTCAGCAAACTTGGGTTGATGCTTAGAATTTCAATGGTCACCATGTTGGCATCCAAAGTTCCAACACAATGACATTGTCACCAACCCTGTGTTTTCAGATCAGGGTAAGGAGACAAAGACACTTTATTGAATTGCAGTTTATTGAATTGCAAACCTACTGCGCTTCACTGAACAAGAAAATGTTTTTCAGAGCATTGATTACTTCTAGGAAGAGAGGAAGTATGCAATATTCAAACAGGGCCCTGACTGGGGTTGCAAAGGGAGGGTATATTACTGGAAACTTTCTAAGTCTACCAGTAAACTACCAGAATTTCTGTAACTTTCAAGGAATATATAGAATTTTATCAGATGGCATCTAGTGGCCTTTTTGTGTACTTCAGATTATCACAGGTGTATGTAATGATCTCTGGCCCTCGGTGTGACCTTATCACAATTAAAGTATATTCAAAAATATAATAAGATTTTAAAATAAATAATAGAATGACAAAGCTGTAAAACATTATCCTAAATATAAAGTTTCTGCCTATAGGAAGGGAGGAGCAGGATGGAGTTGTGATCTGATTTGCCGCCCTCCCTTCGGCAAATCAGATCACGACTCCATTCTGCTCCTCCCTTCCTATAGGCAGAAACTCAAACAGGAAGTACCCCTGCTAAGGTTGTTCCCACTGTGACTATTAAAACCTACCCAAACCAAAAACTGTGTATAGATGGCAGCATTCGTGTAAAACTGAAAGCGCGAACCACCGCATTTAACCACGGCAAGGTGACTGGGAAAATGGTTGAATACAAACAGTGTAGTTATTCCCTCCGTAAGGCAATCAAACAGGCAAAACATCAGCAGAGACAAAGTGGAGTCGCAATTCAACGGCTCAGACACGAGACGCATGTGGCAGGGTCTACAGACAATGACGGATTACAAAGGGAAAACCAGCCACATCGCGGATACCAACGTCTTCCTCCCAGAGAAGCTAAACACCTTCTTCACCTGCTTTGAGGATAACACAGTGCCACCGATAAGGCCTGCTCCCAAGGACTGTGGGCTCTCTTCTCCATGGCCGACGTGAGTAAGACATTTAAGCGTGTTAACCCTTGCAAGGCTGCCGGCCCAGACGCCATCCCTAGCCGCATCCTCAGAGCATTTGCAGACCAGCTGGCTTGAGTGTTTACTGACATATTCAATTTCTCCCTATCCCAGTCCGCTGTCCCCACTTGCTTCAAGATGTCCACCATTGTTCCTGTACCCAATAAAGCAAAGGTAACTGAACTAAATGACTATCCCCCCATAGCACTCGCTTCTGTCATCATGAAGTGCTTTGAGAGGCTAGTTAAGGATCATATCACCTCCACCTTACCTGACACCCTAGACCCACTTCAATATGCTTACGGCCCCAATAGATCCACAGACGATGCAATCGCCATCACACTGCACACTGCCCTATCCCATCTGGACAAGAGGAATACCTATGTAAGAATGCTGTTCATTGACTATAGCTCAGCCCCCTCCTGTACTCCCTGTTCACCCATGACTGCGTGGCCATGCATGCCTCCAACTCAATCATCAAGTTTGCAGACGACACAACAGTAGTAGGCCTGCTTATCAACAATGACGAGACAGCCTACAGGGAGGAGGTGAGGGCCCTGGCAGAGTGGTGTCAGGAAAATAACCTCTCCCTCAACATCAACAAAACGAAGGAGCTGATGGTGGACTTCAGTAGACAGCCGAGGGCGCACGCCCCGATCTACATCGACAGGACCGCAGTGGAGAAGGTGTAAAGCTTCAAAGTTCCTCGGAGTACACATCACTGACAATCTAAAATGGTCACCCACACAGCGCCTCTTCAACCTCAGGATGCTGGAGAAATTTGGCTTGGCCCCTAAGACCCTCACAAACTTTTACAGATTTGCAACTGAAAGCATCCTGTCGGGCTGTATCACCAACTGGTACGGCAACTGCACCGCCCGCAGTCGTAGGGCTCTCCAGAGGGTGGTACAGTCTGCCCAACGCATCACCGGGGGCACACTGCCTGCCCTCTAGGACACCTACAGCACGCGATGTCACAGGAAGACCAAAACGATCCTCAACGTCATCAACCACCCGAGCCACGACCTGTTCTCCCCGCTATCATCCAGAAGGCGAGGTCTGTACAGGTGCAACAAAACTGGGACAGAGAGACTGAAAAACAGCTTCTATCTCAAGGCCATCAGACTGTTAAATAGCCATCACTAGCCGGCTACCACCTGGTTACTCAACCCTGCACCTTAGAGGCTGCTGCCCTATGTACATAGACATGGAATCACTGGTCACTTTAATAATGTTTACATGCTGCTTTACTAATTTCAAATGTATATACTGTATTCCTACTGTATTTTAGTCAATGCCATTTCAACATTACTCATCCTAATATATATATTTCTTAATCCCATTCTTTTACTTTTAGATTTGTGTGTATTGTTGTGAATTGTTAGATACTACTGCACTGTTGGAGCTAGGAACACAAGAATTTCGCTACACCCACAATAACGTCTGCTAAATATGTGTAGGTGACCAATACAATGTGATTTGAAATCATCAACTTAGTGAATACTATTGGATTTTAATATGAGCGTTTCAGCTTGAAATAAATAAATATATATATTTTTTTACACTTTTATTTATTTTACAATGTCAATATGTCTTTGGCGTAAATGTTTTGTGGCCAAATTGGTGGCAGTTGTCTGTTTCCCAAATATCAGTGTGGCGAATGGATCTATCATTTCAACAGTCCCTTTTCAGCTACAAAACATGGTACAGTTATTGTGGCTACAGTCCGTTTACTCTATAGATATAATAAGGAATTTGATGGATTGATTGAATCAGTACGCTACTGTTACAGTTCAGCCACGCCGATTGATGGCTGTAATACCAACGTTACCCACAACGTCGCGCTGTTGGACTACTTATTAGATCATAATGAAAGCATTTCTGACCTTGACATAGAAAGAAAATGATATTTCCGAAAATGAGCAAGATCCAAAATGAAAAGAGGTTGATGAACATGAAAAGAATAGACAAAGAGGATAAATAAAGGTCTTTCTCACACTCTTCGAGAGGCATCTTAATTCTTGGAAAATCAGGTTCATGGACCTCAAAACCAGAAGGCCTAGAAGATCATCTGAATGATTTGGAGAGGAAGGATCATGTGGAAAAAGTCATAGACATTCAGTGAAATAGTGGTTGAACACAGGATTAGCAGACTTGAATCACAAGACAACGAACCATCACACAAAGAATCACCCTGAAACAAATGTATTTCAAATCCCAATGGCTTTATTTTATGTATATAGATTTGTATATATTTATATATATATTTATAATAACTTTCAACTCAATTCCTTGATTATCATTTTTTGTTCTGTTAAATTCAAACTACAGGACATAAAGACCAAGGCATTCCACATGATCATATATTACAACAGAGAAAATAACAATTCAGGGTGCGTGCACATCGTGTACACACAGACATACATTATACACTTGTGTTTCTGTTAGTAGAAAGAACTCAAATATGGGAAACAACTGCATCCATTGAGATGTAGACAAGCACACGTAGACAGAGAAAGAAAGAGAGAGTGAGTGTGTTGAGAGGAGAATTGAGGAAATAAATCAACCATATTCTAAATCGGAGAATTCTGTTGCATAGTTTGAAGCAAACAGGTGTGACATTTTGACATGATAATGAATCTTATTTACAAAAGAGGAGATGGAGGGAGAGGACAGAGAATGAATGTGTGTGTTGTGTGTCTGTCAGGTGAGACACAAACTGAGGAGACGCTGCTCAAAAGGCCCTTCCAGAAGAAAACATACAGTTACTGTACCCACAGAGAATGAGCCTCAATACAAACACTCACATTTACTATTATGCACACACACACACACAATTAACAATTTCAGCCAATTTAATTCCTCCCCTTTCTCTGATTTTGCTGTTGTTTCTCCAGCGTCAATCAAATCAACAGGCTTGCCCGTTTCAGTATCTCAGCGCTGTGGTGACACGACCATGAAACAAAAACTAATTTCACTTGTAACACCAAACCATTTTGAGTGCCTGTCAGAATTAGTCCTGATTGCATTAACATCGGTGCAGGTCAGGGCGATGAAACATCTCATCTTGAGTGAAATGAGCAAAACAAATTTCAAAAGCTGTCATTGTTAACACAGTTCAATTTAACAAAACAAGACCGCGCTCTTTGAAATGGTTGTACAATTATGTTCAAACCAAGCCAACCAGAATGAGCGATGGATCTCCAGAATGACCTATGGTCACTTCAACATGCTCAGATCAACCAATCAGCTGCCCTCTCGGACAGGTCTCCCTGGGAACAGAGAATCTGAATATCTCTTTCTCTATAGAACTTCCTGGTTTCAACAACATAGCTATGAAGAAAGACACCAACTGAAGGCAGTGATTAAGTTGAGGCACACCTGTGATGTACATAGAGTCACAGTAACTGGTGATATAAACATGTTGAGAGGAAGAATAGAGGGAACTCTTTCTTTCTCTCTTTTATATCTTTCTCCTCTGGACCAGCAGCAACCCATAGAGAGGAGAAGAGACAAGCTAGGCTGTCTTCTCCTCTCTAGCCATTCTGTGTTACTGAGATGGAATCCTTCTCTGATACAATAGCAAGTTGTCAATGTGTGTTTTTAACTAGACAAGAGACATGCAGCCTCTGAAACATCTCTCTGCTCTCCCCCATAGCACTTGGTGACCACACACAGACGCACACATGTGATCTGAGCCCTGGTAATCGAAGCGAGTCTGGGCAGATGTTGTAGGACTGTAAACATTGGGAATCTGAATTGGGCATCAAGACACACAGAGACATACACACAGGTCTCACTCTGACAGAGCACAGCCTTATCCAGCCCTCTCTAGAATACAACTAGCGAGATCGAAAGAGAGCGAGAGACAGCGGCAGAAAAACGGGGGGATTTGTGTACGAGCCTTAAAGCGTCAACTAGAAGGAACTACCAAAATGGATAGAGCCGTTGAATAAACCATTGAAGAATCTCATCCATCTGAGATGCGGCTGCTAGAAGAGAGGTTGACTGCTGTTTGACAGAGCAGCACAGACGAGTTCTGTCCTTGGATGGAGGGAGATGGAATGAGAGAGGGAGTTGAGGGAGTGCAATGAGGAAATTGATTGATGTGATAGATGTGAAATGATGAGCTGAATAAAGAATGCCTACCATGTTAGAGTGATTCTCCATGGCTTTGGCTGGATGATGGAATAAGCAAGGAACAGCATGGCATCATCATTACTTCTCATTCAGTGGTGAAAGAGATTAAGCATGGGGCTAGTGATAAGGATTGTTATTTCTAAATTCCAAAAATAAAAATAAAACAGTATTCATGGATAAATAACAAAATGTGTTTGGTTTTTAAATATTAATTTACTGTGTTACTATGGTGTTATATAGTTGTTGTATGAAGCTTTTGTTGAGCTGGTTTTCACATCAGTCTGCTATGGTGAGATGGGGTAAAGTCAGATGGTAGACTGCATGGTTGCTGTGAGTCCCTTATGAATGAACAATGACACAGGATACAAGTACCTTAGTTAATATCCAGGTAGTAATCGTTCCACACTAGCGATGAAGTACCCGCAGGGACCTGTTACCTATAGAGAAAGCCCTTTATTGAACTAATCTTTGTGAAATTGAATTGAAGTCCCATTCACACATCCACCCATCCCATCCATCCACCCCACCCCTCCTCCATCCCATCCTATATTTTCAAGGCAGCATCCTCTCAGTGTATGTTTCACCAGGACAGCAACTCAGTCAAAATGTGTGTGTGTGTGTGCGCGAGTTTTGTTTTGGAAGCAAGTAAACATTTGGGATGTCTCATTCCATACATAAACATGCAGAACATTGAACACATTGAACAGCTAGCTTTTTTTCCAAATGACTATTTTTTTTCTCTAGTACAGTGTGGTTTAGGCTACACAGAACACGAAAGTACCAATCCTACCAGGTTGGACATATTGCTTTAAACCACCAAATTGTTTATACGTCATGCATGCCACATAGATGATATTATGTTTATACAAAAATAACACCAGTGCCTATTACTGTGTATTATATCAATTACATATTTTCGCAATTAGATACAATTGAAAATATATTAAAACACAAGAATTGGTTCGGGTAAATATCGGCCTATGTAAAATAAAGGAGTTATGACTTTAAAATGTGATATTCCAGTTTTCTAACTTAAAATTTTTTTTTACAACTGAGAAGCTGCTCCAAAAGAAATCTCCCAAACCCAAAGAAAATAAAGCTATCTAAGACGATGCTTTAGAGAAGCAATGCAGATCATTACGGTCAACAGTTATTGCACAACGCCTTAGCATGTTCATTTTGTCATACATGAGTCATAATTGAGACCTGTGCAATAAGAGGAAAGGTCTTACAGATTGGTCAGAAGCCGCAATGGGCTTGTCCAACAGAGAAACAAACTTTGTCAGGACTGTCTGTCTGACTGTCTGGCCGTTCTTTAGTTCTCCATCCACCTCAGACATACGGACCTGTTGGTCTGCTTCTGTTGTACAGTTGTGCCAAGGTTAATAACAAAACAGCAAACAAACAAAAAGATTGGGGTGTGTCTAGCGGATGGAGTATATTTTCACCTGTGGAATGGAAGGGCATCCAGTTCAATAAGAGATCACAACAGCACAACCATGGCAATAGAAGAGGGACAATCTTAGCGACGCTTCAAGCTCTTTGTATTCTCTGTCCACGTTTACATGCAACAACATTTGCTATTTTGGGGAGATGGAAAATAAGGAAACACATTCACCTGACAATAATCGTTTTAAACAATCTGGTCAAATTTTTTACGATTGTACAAAACAAGACTTTGGCAGAACCTTCTTAAAGCTATGATGGGTGATCACTGACTGACTGACCCCTTTTCATTACCTAGAGTTCAAAGTTCAAAATCATCCCATGGCTATATTTACACAGTATATTGAATGTAGAAGTGCAGTCTTCCAAATAGATTATCGCAGAAGAAAA
Source organism: Coregonus lavaretus (assembly GCF_964263955.1). Lineage (NCBI taxonomy): Eukaryota > Metazoa > Chordata > Actinopteri > Salmoniformes > Salmonidae > Coregonus > Coregonus lavaretus. Next base: position 43,234,413 of record NC_139995.1, on the reverse strand, counting down.
GAAAGGATTACCATTGAAAAGGAGTCCCAAAAATGTGTCCCCAAAATGAGACTGTCTAACATGCTGACCAAACCGTCCGCGTTGTGTGCGTGAGTGTTTGAAAATAAATATCCACATACATGTTATTCAATCATTTCATCCAAACTGCTCATGCGCATCAACAGGCGTCTGCGTAGCCAGGCGCTAAAATAGAACTTGGTTCTATTTTAGAACTTGGTTCTATTTTAGACGTTTGACGAGCTGTAATAGAACTTGGTTCTATTTTAGACGCTTGACGCGCTGCAAGTCCCGCCTTTCCCATCTACTCATTGGTTTTTACGAGCATATTCCCACGTGGGTGATTGAAAGATGAAGGTCCACACTGCCATATAAAATCCACAGAAGAAGAAGAAACATGAACAAGGAGAGATTAATTTTAAAAAACGAACTAAAAATGAACTCGGTTTCCCCTTCTTTATCTGTGGATTAATTGTCGGAGTAGAGAACACACGATTTTGTATGACTCAAAATGGGTAAAATAGCAACCCAATGTTTATCTCCCAGGATAAATTAGCTAAATGTCCATGAATGTTTCATATGTGTTTCGACCTGTCCCCAAATTAATATAGTTAATTAAAAGTTGGTTTTGGTATTTTGACCTGCATGTCATGAACGCGTCTGGTGGGGATAGACAAAATCAACATGCGCACAATGACGCACGTGTGGAGCCGGTTTGGTTAGCATGTAATGGACGAACGGACACCACAGCAAAGGCATTTAGTTTCTGTTTACGGACACAAACAGGAAGAGGAAGTGATGTCACTACCGGTTTAACAGTTCTACTCGAAACAGTTTCCTAACCCATTAGAATAAAAAAGGTTAACGCTTGATTTGGATGACATCGAAATTCATGCCCTCTTTTCGACAAGTCGACTAACGTCACTACCCAGTTGTGTAAGAGCACCGATCCTCTCAAAAAATAAGTTAAACTCGCAGTCATATTAGTCTGAAAGAACAGACACAACATAACAAATATATTTATATAGAGAAAATAATATATACTCCCAATTCATTTAGCATGACTTCAATGTTCTGTTTACTAACGTGTTCTATTTCACTCGCTTTCATTGGACCCCATTTGATTTAAGTTACTGAGAGAAATAGCAGAATTGAAGCTACTGTCTCTTTAAGAATGTATATCGTGAAGGGAAAGGGGTGGTAAGACTAGATTGTTGAAAGAGTATGTCCAATCGCATGGCCTAAAGTGAGTAAACAGTTTATTTTAGCTTTGTTAGCCCCAGCATCGGACAACCAATCATGGTTTACAAATGCCGCATTAATATACTGTATATAGAAACATATTCCCCTGTTGATTCATCTCATTCATGGACTGTACTCTCACCAAAACACTTCAGCCTATACATATATATTCCAAAATATTAAAAAATACTAAATATAAAAATACAGAAGAATTGTAAAAAATGAACAAAACATTGAGTTTATATGAAAATCATGCAAGAAAGCTTCCCAATAATGATGCACTAAGCAAGGAGACCAGCCAGAAGAGGGAGGCGCAGCGCGAGCAGGCTTACGGTGGCAGGCTTACGGCAGCAGGCTTACGGCAGCAGGCAGACTATGTTCTGTAAACATCGTTGTAGTCCATGACACATATAGTCGGCAGTGACACGTTATTTTGCTTCCATAATTTTTTGGGTCAGAGTGGAATAGAAAGGAAACCTCAATAACGATGGGGTACAAAACAACAACGACAACCTATAAAATATGGCTCTGAGTAAGTAGAAAAGGTGTATCATCAGAGGGTTCTATCGAAGTAAGTAACCTAGATATGAAAATAAGGTTGAAAATATGGCAGTAGTACATCGATAGCACATATCCTGTTGAGGGTGTCACACTCTGTCACAGAGTTGGTGGCCGGAGTGGGAGTCTGCCCAAGTTTACACTCTCTCTACCATCATTTAAAACAACGACATACACCACTGAATACAGGAGCTCTCATGCACATCTCTGGTTGAGTATAGTTTTTTTCTTGTTAGAGTATTCCTCTTCTTGTTAGGCTATTATCTGTGGTTGGTGGGTTGGTTGGTAGGTGGGTTGACCCGAGAGGACATGTGGGGATGTGTTGTGTCCCTATGCTAGCAGGCCGGGGGAGGTAGGGTGTAAGGGGAGCAGGACAGGGTGAGGAGGGAGGGGGTATATTGGATTCATATCTGGGCCTCTAATGGTTGCTTCTCCCAGAGGCATGGCGGGAGAGATCGATAGTCCTGTGTCACTCTGAAGCCGACACAGTGACACTCGATAACGACACACACAGTCAAGCTGCAGCTAACAGGAACAAGCCCAACGCTTGTCAACAGTGTAAAAAGAGTAGTACATTTGTCTTGTTAAGGTATAGATCAGAATGTATTAATTGAGTTTTTTTATGTGTGGAAAAAAGGAGTGACAGACTAAAGAAAAAACAACTACCAATTTCTGTCTTGTACACAAGGTAGGTCCTAACCCCAACCAATAATGACCCCAAAAACCATCTCTAAATTCCCATTCTATTTAACACGGCTGAAACCTGGATCAAATACGTTATGCATACGAGAGATGGGGGTGAACTGGTCCTTGAAAAAAGATCATTCACTTCACTCGGACGTTCTTATTCTTACTCCATATTGAGGCAGTATCGTAAGCTGTCAACTTACTCTCAACGGGCTAGTGAAAACCAGAACCCTGATTGAGATGAGGTCATCAGATGAGGGCATGTCTTGCTATGACGCCACTCCACAGAGAGGGGGTTCCCTCTGGCTCTAGCCTGCTGCTAGCTTTTCTTTGAATGTGTTGTTTTAAGAGAATTCACTTTTCTGTTAAAATAGACTAGCATCCTTTGCACTTTCCTTCCATAAAAAAAGGAGAAATCATAATAAAATCATGTCAAATGGACCCAGAAGAAAAAAGTGAGAGATGTTTAGACGGTTGAACCTTCATCATTGAAAATATGTAGTTTATCAGAATGAATGAAGACATGGGTTCCTGGATTGAACTGAATAACCAATTAGTACATCTTGCTTCAAAACAGATCAAATGCATACACACTGTACAGTTAAAACACAGATTGAGAAATGGAGAGGCAAAACTCAGTAGCTGAAAGCTGTTAAATCACATGGCCCATGTTCATTTGATCATCAAATCAGCTTGGAGCTGTGTTGAAGAGCCTATAAAGCATATATACTGCATGTACACATACATGAATGTACACATGGATATACTCCTAAAGTTCTGTGTCAGTTAGTGTATGCAGGGTGTAATAAGCACGTACAGGAGGATAAACATGTTGTGTTTCAGTTCTGAAAACTGATATTAAAACTCCAAAGATGGACAGTAGGACAGGCTACAGCCTTCGACAGAGCAGATTGGTGGACCCCACATGGCCCCTCCCACCCATGAGTTTGGGGCGCGATGTGATCGGATGGTCTGCATGTCACTCTGCTGCACATACTTAAAGGGCACACGCATCACAGTCCGTGCAAGCCGATGGGAATGGCAAGGTGGGGTGGGTGGGGGGGGCAGGTGAGAGGTGGGTGTAGGGTTCAGAAAGATGAGGGAAGAGGAGGCGGAGGAAGAGGAGGTGAAGAGGGGGAGGCGCTGGGACCCCTTGCCTGCTCTGGGTGTACCCTCTGTAGGATGAGGGGCGTACTGCATGTCCTCCTGGTGTTTGAAGAGAGGAAGTGCAGGAGGGTAGCCAGCCGGCCGACGGGGGGGATGGATAGAGCAGAACGGAAGAGAGGAGCAGAGGAGGTGATCAGCAGGAGGCCTCGTGGCTGACGTCTGGAGCTTCTGCCCCCCCAGAGAAGGAGCTGGGGATGTGCTGGATCTCCATCTCATCACTGCTGCTCTCATCGATGTCAGGGATCCGCGCCTCCTCCTCAGACAGGGGAACAAACTCAGGGTGGGCCATGAAGTTATGGATGGAATTTTTTGATTCTCGGTTCTCTAGCCCCGGGTAAAGGGAGCTACGGAACGCATTGACCACCTTAATCTGTTACAGAGAAAAGGTGGTGGGGGGGGAGAGAGAGAGAAATAAAAATAGCAGTTAGTATGAGGGTCCTGGTTCGGTCTTCCTGTGTTGATGGTGATGAGAGGAGGCAGGCAAGCAGGCAGGCAGGGGCTTATGGGTAATCTGCTAGGGGGTACAAAAGGTGGTCAGTGAGAGTTGAGAAGTGAAGGATTCTGGGATGGCATGGTTGCTCGTCGCAGTGTCGATCACTTGCCCGATCATCAAATCAAACAGCAGGCAAAAGGAAGACACACAGGGGCCCCAAAAAAACAAATCAAAAACCCACAGTCCACTACAACATACAGTACGGCACGAGGGTGAGTGGAAAATACAGGAGCACTGCAAAACAAATACACAAAAATACAGTACGATATGCAAACAAAACCACACAAATAAATGTGAAAATAAATACCAACTTATGAGGTGGGAACACATGATGATGACAGTGTACGGATATTGAGCAAGCATCGGGACAAAAACCACACAGCTACTTAATTCTACAGCACACCCCCCAAACACACTGACACATAAAGTACAGCATGCTATCTGAGGCAACATGCTGCAGGTTCTAATCACTGTGACGCTAGGACGCACTCCAACACACCAGCCTACACACAGCTACAGAACAATACAGCTAGCTGGCAGCACCTCAATGTTCTATAATGAATAAAGGGATGGAAGTTGTCTGTTGGGCTGTTTGGTTGGCGACCAAAGATGAGTCCAGTTCGGGGATATTTTGTAGGAAAGGCGGGAGTGTGGAAAGGGAGAGAGGATGAGAAGAGAGGGAGGGAGGCAGAGGAAGGAAGAGAAGAAATGTAAAGAGGTGAAGAGGATAAGTACGGGTAGTAGAAGAGGGGAAAAGGATGACAGGTTGATGCTGCAATAAAACGAACATGCACTTATAATATGCCATTTAGCAGACGCTTTTATCCAAAGCGACTTACAGTCATGCGTGCATACATTTTTTGTGTATGGGTGGTCCCGGGGATCGAACCCACTACCTTGGCGTTACAAGCGCCGTGCTCTACCAGCTGAGCTACATGTACAGTAGACACACACACCCTTTCACACACAAACACAGTCAAACACACACAAACACACACAAACCACACACAAAACACTCACACACAAACCACACTCACAGACAAACCACACTCACAGACAAACCACACTCACAGACAAACACACTCACACACAAACACACTTCTAAAGCTGATGGTACTCAACACTTTCTACAATTCAGAAACAAATTAACTAGCTTGTTTATAATCTGAAATACACCACAACATGAGCGGACATTCTTTTCTCTCTAACTACTTGTCTGTATTTAACCTCCCACCTCACCATCTACTAAACTACATCATGTTAGACCAACACAGCTACTCTGATGAATGTGTAGGACATGCACAGCCTATCTCCAGCCCAGGCATGTCAGCCACACAGGACAGGGTAGGATGCAGTATGTCAGGCAGGCAGGCAGGGGTGGTTAAGAGGAGCTGACAGGCGTTCTGCTACAGGCCCTCAGCTCTCAGTCAGGCCGGTGAGGAGAACACAGCGTGCCAGAGAGAGAGAGAGATGACTGTGCAGACACCCATTCATCAGAGGTGTGAAAATGAGCACCTCTGGCTGGCAGAGGGACTGTGTGTGTGTTTGTGAGAGAGTGAGTGAGTGAGAGAGTGAGAGCATGAGTGTGTGAGTGAGAGAGAAAGAAAGAGAGAGAGGACCAACAAAAATGGAAAAAGGGTCAAATCCAATCATTTACATTTCCATAGCATTATCTGGCTTGATGCTGCTTATTATGAAGAGAAATTAGCTCTATTTTGTTGGGCTGTATGTAGGCCTCATCTCTACAGCCTATCCAATCAGCATCCAGCCTCTGTGTTTGTACTTCTTATTCCAGGCAGGCTTCTCTGGCCGTGTGTGTGTTTGAGAGAGCATTGTGATGTCGAACAAAAGCTATTTCCATTTCCATGCCAGGAGGAAATAGCCGTACACACACACACCACAGTACTGGTCCGATTCACTCCTTTGGTCTTTGGTCTGTTATTGTTACCCTGTAGTCAGAATGGAGAGAGTCCTGGGAGGAGAAGACGGAGAAAGAGGAGAGGAAAGAGACAGATGATTAGGATAGGATGGAAATATACAGCAGAGAGAGAGAAGCAACAAAGATTCCGAGCTAGAGATAAAGGAGTGAGACACGGGGAATAGTATGAGAGAAAACAGAGCGTGAAAGACCGAAATAATAAAAAGAGGTAAAGGGTGGGAAACAGGGCCTGCAGCTGGATCAGAAAGCGGGAGTGAAAGGAGAAAAGGTCATGGGTGAAAAAAAGAGGTGATCACATTAAACGACCACATTCCAGCAGCTCTAACTGTGCACATATACTGGGTCAGGGGTGAGAGGTCAAAGGTAACAGCTTGACCAAACAGTTTTAGTCCTAGAGCTATTTTAAGTCCACTTTGTACCATGTTTTGTGCTGCTACAATGTTGTGCTGCTGCCATGTTGTGTCGCTACCGTGTTATTGTCATGTTGTGCTGCTACCATGCTGTGCTGTCATGTGTTGCTGCCATGCTGTGTTGCTGTCTTAGCTCTCTCTTTATGTAGTGTTGTGGTGTCTCTCGTCGTGATGTGCGTTTTGTCCTACATAAAAAAAAATGTTTTGCCTCTTGGTAGGCCGTCATTGTAAATAAGTATTTGTTCTTAACTGACTTGCCTAGTTAAATAAAGGTTAAATAAATAAAAAAATTCTAGTCTTACATTACTTATTTATATAGTGTTATATATTTTCCATATCCTTCAGTCCTAATCGTCTTTTCTTTTTATAATCATATTCAGAGTTTTCCCAGAGACTTTAGTTAGCTATGTAAATCCGTTGCATGCACCACCTCTTCCTTTCCTCTAGAACCTCAGTGTGTGACGAGTGACTCTGCAACCCTGCCTCTTTAAGCTCAGCGTTTTAAGTCCTCCTATATGTGTGTGTGTTTGTTTGTGTGCGCTTGTGTATTTGTGTGTGTGTGTGCTTCACTGTGTTTCTAAGTCCTCTTGTGTCTGTCTGTTTGTGTGTGTGTGTGTGTGCGTAATGTGCATACTGTATGTCGGTGTGTGTGTGTATTTTTGCGTGTTTTTCTATGTCTCAAAGTCCTCTCATATCCATCTGATCTCTGCGTTCCTCTAGTGTGAGTGTGTTGACGGTTGCCAAGATACACCAATGTACTGCAGGCATCCATAACCCTTTTTACATAAAGAACTGTGGAAGAAATATATGGCTATCTTTTTTCTCCATAAATCTCTTTTAGTGAGAAAGCATGCTGTCATGGAGGAACAAGTCAGTGCTGGGGTCGCCTGCCAAGCCTTAAAAAAACAAAAAACATACTGAGTCATAAGTCCTCCCTGAATAGTGGGACTGAGAAAGAGGGAGGAGAGAGAGGGACAGAGAGGGAGGAGAGAGAGGGACAGAGAGAGGGACAGAGAGAGGGAGGAGAGAGAGGGACAGAGAGAGAGACAGAGAGAGGGACAGAGAGAGGGACAGAGAGAGGGACAGAGAGAGGGACAGAGAGAGGGAGGAGAGAGAGGGAGGAGAGAGAGGGAGGAGAGAGGGACAGAGGGAGGACAGAGAGGGAGGAGAGAGAGGGAGGAGAGAGAGGGATGAGAGAGAGGGAAGAGAGAGAGGTAGGAGAGATAGGGAGGAGAGAGAGGGACTGAGAAAGGGGGACAGAGAGGGAGTAGAGAGAGATAGGAGAGAGAGGGATTGAGAAAGGGGGACAGAGGGAGGAGAGAAAGGGGAGAGAGAGGTAGGAGAGAGAGGGACTGAGAAAGGGAGGAGAGAGGGAGGAGAAAGAGGTAGGAGAGAGAGGGACTGAGAAAGGGGGACAGAGGGAGGAGAGAGAGGAACAGAGAGGGAGGAGAGAGAGGGAGGGAGGAGAGAGAGGGAGGGAGGAGAGAGAGGGAGGGAGGAGAGAGAGAGAGGGATGAGAGAGAGTGAGGAGAGAGAGTGAGGAGGGAAGAGAGGGAGGGAAGAGAGGGAGGAGAGAGGGAGGAGAGGATAAAATGATAAAGACAGAAAGAGTAAAGAGGCGACCAGAGAGAGAGAGAAAAAAAAGAGAGCGAGAAAGAGCGCAAGGGAGAACGAGAGATGCATATGAAGTAGAGAAACAAGACAGAGGGTGTATCATCCATACATATGAGTTATGGGGCAACTGGAGGATCCAGACTGGATGTGAGAGAGAACGAGAGAAAAGGAGGAGAGAGGAAGAGAATGACAGAAAGGGAGGAGAGAGAAGGAAATAGCTGCAGCATCTATCTTCTAGCAGCTCACTGAGGGATGGGAAAAAGGGGTATGTGTCTGTGTGTGTATTTTTGTGTGTGTGCTTCTCTGAGTTTCTAAGTCCTATTTTTTCTGTCTGTTTGTGTGTGTGTGTGTGTGTCTCTCTCTCAGGACTCTGTTGCTGGGCAGACGGCGTGTGTGTCTCTGTTTGGAGGGAGAGGCAGTGCTGTGTCGTGGTGCGAGGAACGACACACCTCTCCCCCTTTTCTCTCCTCTCACCTCTCCATCCCTCCCCCTAGCAAAGGACAAGGTCATCCCCCCATCACTTCGTCCCTCCAACCCTCTCACACTACTTAGCTCATCTCTCTTAATGTATACAGTCCAACACCATCACCAGAACTAATGGACTCTATACACTAACAATACAAATGACTACATCACTTCTAGTCACAGAATCACTCACACAGTCATACATTCACTCTCTCCTTTCCCACACATGTATTCTCAGGGCTGGAGATGGACATGGAGATGGCTGAGCTGTCAGCCAATGAACTGTGACTAGCCCTTTAAGATTCCCTATATGTCCTTGGTGCCAGTTGGAGAGAAGGTAGGAAAGACATGCTTTCTGAAGTCACAGCATATAGCCACTGGAAGTAGAAAAGAAGACTGACAAATACTAATACCACGTGCACACATACACAGAGAAGTGCGGAAGCAGCTCAGGAAATGGAGAGTGATGTTATTAGAAAACGCAATTAACCCTTCACTGTTAACCCTGCCTCATATAACAGCATCTCAGATTAGATCTGTCTGCAGGATTTAACCCTTTCAGATTATACCCTGTGTGAGATTATCCTCGCCTGGATCACCAAAGTCATGGAATTTTCATCAGTCAGGAATAAGATGGATTTGGCTCTGTATTTCCTGCCCATTCCTTTAGGTTGATCTCACCTCACTGAGAGGTCTCACCAGGGTTAATACATGCAGATCATATTAGGAGTTTGGAGAACTGCAGCCCCCACGATGCACTGGGAGAAGCCGTAGGAGAGATGCAGAGTGAACCGAGGATGCAGGACGGTCTTTCTGTGTATTAGCAAGGGGTGAGTAAACGAGTGCAATAGAGGAGAGAGAGAGGGAGAATGAGTGAAAGAGTGGAAGAGAGAGAAATCAAGAATATGCGATAGAAAGGTAGAGAAAAAGCGAGAGACTCAGTTAGAGAAAGTAGTCAGCAGACATCGGCAGGCTGTGGTTGGGGTAATGATGGCACGTCAGCCAATCATTCAAACAAACAGCTCAGTCATCATGCAGCATTCAGCATTCTGATTGGAGGAGAAGGAGGAGGCGGCAGAAAAGACAGCTTGTTGTTAACGGGTCGCCATGGCAACCGCTCACTCACTGCCTGCAGTGGAGGAGGAAGCAGCGACGGTGGCAGCAGGAAGAGGCGGGGCCACGGCAGAGTTGGCAGACAGGGAGG